>NC_142066.1:99362248-99674470 GCF_059756535.1 Pantherophis guttatus
GTTTCTGGCGTTCTTGTAGTCTTCGGAGTTTGTTGGTGTGTGTGTCTGTCTTGAGGGTGGTCTGTGTTTCGGCTCTCCAGATGGAAAGTTGTTTGGATTTGTCCCAAAGTGCGGGGTGGATCTTGTTGCTGAGTTTGAGGTGATATTGACTTTAAAAAGACCAGAACTATCGCCAAAACTGAACACTTGAACAACAGAATAATCAGAGAAGCCATCGAGATAAAAAACGCCCACACAGCATGAACAAACGAGACGATACCTCCCGCCTACCAGCCATTTGGAAACCCGCCCTTATTGACAAACGAGTCCCTAACATGACGAATGACACCAGACCCACACTCACGAGTGCCACACCTGATGTCACCATCACACATTCACGCAGAAAGCAGACTCAAACCCACACTGATAATGAGCCACGACCAAGGACCAGAAGCCAGACAGCAGCTGCATCATTAGCCACTTTAAACCCCTCCAATCCATACATGAAGCAGACTGACACCCACCATGAAGAGCTCGCATGGCCACAAACACGAAGCCAAACAACAACAACGCAGCTCACCAGCTCAAATCCCCCTGCAACTCAGACTAAGCTGAGCACAACCAAGCCCCCACCCAAACAGAACACACTCCCAGCCAATCAGAGCACAGCCAAGCCCCTAACCAATCAGAACACACCTCCACCCAATCAGAACACAGCCAAGTTCCCACCCAATCAGCTCACACCCCCACTAGCAGTTAAAAGGAAGAGACAGCTGCGATCTCACATTGCTCCTGGAAGCACGAAGCTGAGAACACCAGCCTGAAGATGACGAATGAGACTTCGTCGAAACGTCGCCAAGACACTTCCAATTTTACGTGGGAGAAGACCCGAATAACCAAAGACCTACACACACACACACACACACACACACACACACACACACACACACATATATATATATATATATATAAAGTTTGATTTATATATTCTCCAGAGACTCAGGACGGCTTACAATGCGTTAAGCAATAGCCTTCATACTTTTGTATATTTATACAAAGTCAGCTTATTGCCCCCCCCCCACATATATATATATATTTAAAAGGCAGCACAGAATAAGTTAATCATTAGTTTGTTGAGCCAAACATTAAGAGCTACATAGGGTCAATATTTACACAATATTTACAATAAGTGAAAGTTGATCTCTGAAATCTATTGACATTTGAAAAACAATTATGCACAATAATTTTTTGTATATGTTCATATGTCAAGGACTACTACTATGACATATATTTATATTTTCATAAATCTGAAAATCAGGCCAAATAAATAAATCTACAATTAAAAGAATACTTGCCTCCTTGTAGTTTTGATTTCTCATTTTTTAATGGTCCCCCAAAAGCTGCATTTATCAAATATTCTAGCAGTGATTTCACCTGTTGCATAGTCCTTTTATCAGCCCATTTTGGTAAAGAATGTTTGTGTATTTCCTACAGTAATAAGGAAAGACAAAAAACATCAAGCCATGCTTAGTAATAATCCTATGTCTTCTATTATTTTGCATACAGACAGACTTTCCTGAGTAGAAAAAGCCTCACTGCCATTATTAATATTACAGGCAGCAAAAGTGAACTAAAAATCTTTTAATAAGGCTTTTTGAACATACGTACATGTTTTCCCCTGAGTGAAATGAAAGAATCTGTTTGTTTTTCAGGAATAGAAATTTCCTGCCTGCATTTCGTTTTTGTGAAATAGAGATTTTATTTATTTTTTATTTTATTTTATTTCGAATTTATATACCGCACCTTCTCTCGAGGGACTCAGGGCGGTGTACAGCCAGATAAAAACATACAATACAAACATTAAAAAACAATTAAAAGGATATATATTAATTTGGCCCCAATTTAAGATAACAAACCAATTAAAAAATTAAAAATGTGTTAAAAAATATGTTAAGCCAGAGATGTGTTTCTAATGTATGGGAATAGCTTTACTTGTGTGTGTAAATAATTTAAGAAGTAGGAAGTAGTTTTCTTACCTTTATCCATTTTGTTAGATAAAAATGAGACTCTGAATCTACTGATCCATTCCCATATAATAGTCTCAACTTCTCACAAATTGCACAAAGATCCATTTCCCCCTAGTTTAAATAGCTAAAATTTCCAGGAATGAGGCAAGTAAGATCTGATGAGATTTTGTGACACTTGAAAAAAATATTGTGATGAGACTTCCAATACTTTCTAAGATTCAGCAATTATCTTTGGATAATTTTTGGAATATTTTCGCAAGAAAGTGGTAGGCATTTATGGGGTTCTGCAGGGATTACACAAAGTCAAATACCTTTTTTCTAATTAACAGTTTCATTGTGGGGACTACATAATTTGTTCTGTCTTAATAAGATAAAACTATGGCTTGGCTTAGAGAGTCAGATTCATGTGCCTGACTTAGTGACTACCTAGATTTCCAAAACAGACATTTTATGGGAACTTAGTTATCCAGGTATGCCAACAAAAAAGATAGGCAGGAAATCTTTGCCATACTATTTACTAACATAATCTGATATCTTTTGTATTCATTTTTTCAAAATAGATTGAATGTATAATGCAACTGAAATAATAAAGATTACAATGGGTAAACAAATTGAGATGAGAATGTTGTATTTTAAATATCCTGATTTCAGATGTGTTGAATGATTTTATATCTGGAAACAAATTGCGGTCAGTCAGAGATGACCAGAATTTGGCCAGATGGAATTCAATTATATTTAAGGAAACACACATTTGTTTTGCCTTTATTTCATTCACAGTGCAGTTAGCCAATTACTTGATCACTCAATTTCTTATTACAGATTGTATGGAGTTTTGAATCATGAATCACAGCCCACAGATGCTGGAGAAAGCACTGCTGTCAGGGTTCTGATGGATGCCCTAATTAAATTTTAAGCCTTGAGCCAAGCTTCAAAAGAAATCCAGTTATTTATTAGGAGCTTCATGTCGGCAGATACCCAAATGAAGCCAACTCTGACCCCAAATAATTTACAGCCCCAATCATGATCCTGTTTCCCCCCTCCCCCCAGGGTGTGTTATCAATCACATTCATCAATGGAGACCACTTCCCTCTGGCCACTGTCGGTAACCCTGGGAGACAGCCTTGAGAAAGATATGTCTGGAATGTGCTCCTGTCTGTGGCTGCCGTGTTGCTTCATCAGTTTCCCATCCCCCTTGCCTATGGCAACTTGAGAGCAGGCCAGGGATGCTTTGCGAGTTGACAACTACAATGTTTTAAAAGTACCTGAACTTTTAAAGTATCGTATGCTTTCCAGAGTAACAGATTTTGAAAATCCAGCAATTTTTGCTTGTCATATCCCAGGTTGTATGCAAGTCTTCGTATCAGTGCCTGAAAGATGAAACTACAATATTCAGTCATCTATACATATAACCATATACTCATGGGACAAGTTATCTTTGTAGCTTGGCTGATATTTATTTTGCTGTTTTTTAAAAAACTGGGATTGTACACAAGATCCTGTGAAGGGACTCTTGGAATCTAGGAAATAGAGTTGACCAAAATATGACAAATGAAGAATGGATGGACATATCATCCTAGTTTCTTAGGCAATGCCTCAGGCCTAAAAGGGAAGAAGGAATGGCCTAGAACAGGAGTGTCAAACTCACGTCATCACGGCAGTGTCATATGATGTATCAGGACTTTTTTCCCCTTCACTAAACTGGCTGTGGGCATGGCCAGCACGTGACACATCCAGCCCGTGGGCCAGGAGTTTGACAGCCCTGGCCTAGAAGTACAGGAGAAAGAACTACAAGACAATAGTCAGTTAAAAGAGAGCGGAGTTCAAGGCAAAAATGTAAGCTGAGAAAACATCTCAGAAAAAATCCTTCCTAATTCTCATGAAGATAAAGGGAGGAAGGAAGAAATGCATTCAGACTTGCAAGATTCTGTTAACTGTATCTTTGCAATAAAAGTAGCTTTGCCCTACATGACTTTGCTTTCCTAGGCTAACTGACCTTGAAGAGCTGAAGGTTTATAATCTGTGAGAAAAAAAGTTTACAAAGATCCCACCTGAAAATATTCCCTGTTAACTGAGGACTGCACCTTTCTTATTTAAATTTCTAATATTTTGTAATAAATTATCCTAGCATTATGGTTAAACCAGGGCTGTCAAACTTATGGCCCGTGGGCTGGATGCATCACACGCTGGCCATGCCCACGCCCAGTTTGGCAAAGGGGATAAAAGTCACAATACATCATGTGACGCTGCCATGACACCGCAAGTTTGACACCCCTGGCTTAAACCATGCCCTGTCACTATCATGCCAAAATGGGCCAGCAATAGTTTTCTGATCACAGAAACAATAAGATCATCTGTTTATAGTCATCAACTACTGATTGTAAAAAACCTCCAGGCACATTAAGTACATCACTTTCTTTTTCATAAAGTATTAACAGAAGAAAATATCTGTAGTTTGGTTTTGAACTGTAGTCCCCTCTGATGTTGATTGTTTCCTTATTCAACTAGGTAACATCATCAGTGCTAGTGAATGTGGGTTTTGTTCCCTCTTTATAGCAGTAGCTTGCCTTACCAATGTTGATGAAAATGTGGTTTTTCTCCTTGGTAGCTTCTTACTATCCAATAAATAAATGAATTCATCCACAAAAAATTAATTAAAAATGAATATATCATCCAACAACAAACAAGTAAATTATCCAACAAAATGGATATCTGCAACTTTATTAAAATGTGCTCGACCATTCCATCTATTATAGCAGGGTGTCAAACTGGCAATCTGCGGGCCAGATGTGTCACATGCAAGCCATGCCCACCCCAGTTCTGCGAATGGGAAAAACATAACAAAAAGTCATATGATGCCGCAAGTTTCACACCCATGTATTATAGTATAACTAACAGAAACTATGAAAAGAATAATATTGTCATATATCAGAAGCATCTCTGAAGCAACCAAAAATGTTTACAACCACATGGTATTGCCATAGCACATAAACCAATCAAAGCCCTCCAAAACATCCTGAAAAATCCAAAAGACCAATAGATATAGAAGAAAACAGAAAACATAGTGTAAGGATTGTAACAGTCACTAGATAGGCAGAAGATTCTTAAAGCATATTCAGGAACAACAACTAACAACCAGAAGGTACAATGAAAGCTCCTTAATCTCACAACTGATTAACAACTCAATAATAGTTTAAACCAGGGGTCCCCAACCTTTTGGACCTCAGGGACCACTAAGTTCATAATTTTAAATTTCGTGGACCACTAATACGAATCCAGCACACCGCTTGCTGAAGCACCTGGACTCCCAGTGACGGGATGGGGTCCTTCAGGCACTCTCCTTCCTCTCTCTCTCTCTCTCTCTCTCCCCACTCTTTCTCTCTCATTCTCTCTTTTTCTCTCTCCCCCCTCTCTCTTTCTCTCTCTCCCATTCTTTCTCTCTCATTCTCTCTTTCTCTCTCATTCCCCTTCTCTTTCTCTTTCTCTCTCTCTCCCACTCTTTCTCTCTCCCCCTCTTTCTCTCTCTCTCTCCGCCATTCTCTCTCTCATTCTCTCTTTCTCTCTCCCCCCTCTCTCATTCTCTCTCTCCCCGTCTCTCTTTCTCTTTCTCTCTCCCCCTCTCTCATTCTCTCTCTCTCCCACTCTTTCTCTCTCATTCTTTCACTCTCCCCCTCTTTCTCTCTCTCTCTCCCCCACTCTCATTCTCTCATTCTCTCTCCCCCACTTTCGGTCTCTCCCCCCACTTTCTCTCTCTTTCTCTCCCCCCTCTTTCTCTCTCTCTCTCCCTTCTGATTCTGATTCTCTCTCTGATTCTCTTTCATTTTGTCTCTCTCTCTCTCATTCTCTCTTTGATTCTCCCTCTTTCATTCTCTGTCTCTTTCTCTGTCTCTCTCTCTCTCTCTCTCACTCTCTCTCTGATTCTCTCTCTCTCTTTCTTTCTCTCTCTCTCTCGTTCTCCCTCTCATTCTCTCTCTTTCATTCTGTCTTTCTCTCTCTTTCATTCTTTGTCTCTTTCTCTCTCTGTCTCATTCTGATTCTCTCTCTCTCTCTCTCTCGTTCTCTCTTTGATTCCTTGTCTCTTTCTCTCTCTTTCTCATTCTGATTCTCTCTCTCTCTCTCTCTCTCTCTCTCTCATCTCATGAGCCAGCCAGTGTCTTGGGGCTGAGAGGAAGTCAAGCATCTCCCTGAGAGACCGAGGTGTGCAGAGCACCAACAAGGGCCAGAAGAAGTGTGGGAGCGAAGCGCTACTTGAACTTGCGTGGCATGAGCATTCGCCTTTGTATATTTGCACCAGCCGGTGGTGCAAGGCAGCCCTCATTTTCTGCCACTTGGGGCTCGGAGTGGTAAATGGTGACTGGTCCGGGGAGCAGCTGGATTTTGCTCTCCATTGCGGATGCCAGATCGGCCCCCTGCAAGCTCTCGTCTCTCGAGGAGTGCTCCCTGAAGCGGCGCTGGAAACTTTGGTCAGGCTCCTCGAGAGAAAAGAGCTTGCAGGGGGCCGATCTGGTGTCTGCAATGGAGAGCAAAATCCAGCTTCTTCTCTTACTGTAAGTGCGGCATCAGGATTCCACCTTGGTATATTTGCGGCGCAAGGCAGCCCTTGTTTCCTGCCGCATGGGACTTGGAACGGTAAACAGCGTCTGGTTCGGGGAGCAGCCGAACCAGCTCTAGTCTCTCGAGGAGCCTAACCAAAGTTTCCAGCACCGCTTCAGGGAGTGCTCCTTGAGAAACGAAAGCTTGCAGGGGGCCGATCTGGCATCCGCAATGGAGAGCAAAATCCGGCTCCTCCCCAGACCAGTCACCATTTACCACTCCGAGTCCCAAGCAGCAGGAAATGAGGGCTGCCTTGCGCGCAAATATACCAAGGCGGAATCCTGATGCCCACTTACAGTGGAAAGAAGAAGCCGGATTTTGCTCTCCATTGCAGATATCAGATCGGCCCCCTGCAAGCTCTCATCTCTCGAGGAGCCCGACCAAAGTTTCCAGCACCGCTTCAGGGAGCGCTCCTTGAGAGACGAGCCTTGTGCCACTGGCTGGTGCAAATATACCGAGGTGGAATACTGTTGCCATGCAAATGAAAGTAGTGCTTCATTCCCGCAGCTTCCAGCCATCACAAATGCCTCTTCTTCCTGCTTTTGCCGCCCCCTCCCCCACCACCATAACAGTACTATTCATTCTGGACGGCGAGGGCTGTGCTTCTTTTTCCATATTGCATCACCTGCAAAAATACAAAAATTTCTCTGTGGACCACCAAAATTTTCTCACGGACCACCAGTGGTCTATGGACCACCGGTTGGTGACCAGTGGTTTAAACTCAGAAACTGAGCATCCAAGAACAAACTAATCCAAAACTGCTAGAAAATTCCTGGAAGCTTGGCATTCAGACAAATCAGCCATCAATAGATACATAGAGATAAACCATCTTTATACATAATTTAAAAGATATCACAAAAAAGCTAAGAGAGAAACAAAAAGACCTGAACATATTTCCCCAGCAGCTAACACCCAGATAAGTAAAGTTTAACACCAGACAAGCAATCAACCAGAAAATAACACCAATCAAAGAATTCATGCAGATAAATAAATCAGCAAACAGAAAAAAAATATCCTATTTACAAGCTACTAGGAAGAAAACCACACTCCCATAAACACTGGTGTATAAACTAGGAGCTCATAACACACATTCATCACACTCACTAGCACTTATGATGTTACCTAGTCAGGTAATGAAATGTCTGCAGCAAATAACCAAGTTCAAAAAGCTATAAGAACTCTACTGTTTTACCCTTATGTTGCCTTGAGTGTTGCAATACATTTGAATAGAGCTCTTTATTTCCATACAGGCTAATTCCAGAAATTCATTGGTACTTCAAAGAGGAAAGATGCCCAGTGAGTCAATAGTGGGCCTGATCATTAATATCTTCTAGAGTGTTCTCATAATCACAGTGTTGGAATAGATCTATCTTATTTCAGTTAAGTTCAGGGGTGTGTACCATTTCATCATTTCTCCAGTTCAAGGAACCCTTGTACCTCATTTGAGTGGAGAAAAGATTAAATAGTACATGGCCAGTCTTTTTGTTTTGTAAAAAGAAAAAGTAATTGCAAAAAAATCTGCTGGGTTTACAAACAGCAACATCCCTTAATCTAGGCAAACTAATAGCCATTTTCCTAAATCAACCCTATGAAAGAAAGCAGGTGTAAAGTGGTGCAAGAGAGGAATTTTAATTTTAAAATTCTTGTCCTTCCATATATGTGCATTTTGAGCTTTTACTATGTCTATATACATTTAATTTAATTTAATTTTGGATATCTATATTTGTGTTTATGCATAATACACATACACACATATTTATAAAACTCTGCCTCATCCAGTAGGATCTGCATACAGAAAGAAAAACAATTGTCAATTTCATTCTGTACAGATAGGTGGGTGGATACAACAAAAGAGAACTGTCGAATTGGGAGGATGCAATAGACTGCATTTCAGGTTGAATTTTGCAGCTTCTAACAAAATGAAATTTAGTTTTTCATGAATTGGTTGAAGAATTAAATATTTGAAATACATAAAAAGAAGAAAAAAGTCCCTCAGCTTTCATACTTTTAGACAGCAAAGAAGTGAGGTAAAATCAGTGGCATTGTGAATGGAGATCTTAATTCTTCCAATTTTTTTCTTGTAAACAATTCAATATTTTAAAAGTTAAATGAAGGTGGTAAATAGTGAATAGACTTGTGAATAAAGAAAGTTGTTCTCTGAATAAACAAAGTTGTACTGGGAGCTTCTTTGAGCATAAAAAGAATCTAATGGAAATATGTTAATTATCTCCTTGCTTGAACTGCTGTATCCTCCTTTGACTCTGTCTTCCCTTCATGGAAACTTTACCACCCTATTACCAGTAAATGAAAGAGCAGTAATGGATTTATCTAGATAAAAATCAACAGAAAGTCCTTCAGGCAGGAAATGTTTTAGCCATTTCCCCAACTTTCAAAATAGTTCTTTTCCCACACAATTGATATTAGTTGATTTCATTTGCCAGGTGTGACATAAGTCTCGATTATATATATACAAGATCATATTTGTGTTTCCAGGCAAGCAAAAGAACTACATGGGTTAAATGGCAGCCATTTTGACTCTGTGCCCAAAGGCAGCCAATGGGGAGCTTGACTTTGCCCAGTTGAAACTACAATTTTGTTTTCCTTTTGTGTCACTCTATTTACTTATTTGGGGGGAGCTTATACTTCTAGGCCTAAAGGAAAAATCTTCAAACAACAATAGCAGTAACACAAATTTAAGTTTACATTTTTGACAATATAAATGCCTTTCAAGGTAACAGAAGAAACATGGTTATTTTTTTATTTATTTCTGTTTCTTACCATATATTTTTTCAACTTGTTCTTGGATTTTATTTCTTGTTTGAACTGTTGTAGTAATCCATTAAAACTTGGGCATTTAAAATTAGGATATATTAACAACTATAACAAAAAATGAAAAAAAAATCATGATTAAATAACTAGAATGGCCTCTTCATATAATCATTTACATGTTCATAGTCCATCTAGCTAACCTAACTGAAATTTGTACTATTAGTAAAGGCACAGGATCTGCTTTTCACATTATATATTATGTGGAGTTGTAAAGGTGTCTGCATTGTGTGTAATTCATACTGTTTCAGAGTTCTGCCAGAAGATATATTCTGACTCTTGGCATTAAAAAAAATAATAATCCAAATTTTAAAAAAATCAACTATTTTACTCCCATTTGTAGACCAGAATGTTTTAGAATTTACCTCCTCTTTGGGAATTATTGTATGAAATCACTGAACTCTTGGCTAAGTGTTTGAATTCCTGTTTTTTGGGGGGATTAGTTTTAATATCTGTGTTCAAGGCAGCTAAGTATTTACATGGATAAAATAGACTCACATGTTTTGTTAACTGAGAAATGCTTATGCTCTAGGGAATCTTGTTCAAGCATGTTCAGTACCTTATTTATTGGGGAGTCAGCTGGGCCTCTCGTAATATATTTATTTTAGACTTAGTAGTTAAGTTTAAAAGTAATCCTGTTGCCCTAAATTTTTGATCAGAATATTACTGCCTGCTGCAATGTATGCATATGTGTATGTGACTGCATGCATATACAGTCACATATCACATATAAATGATATGTGAACATAATGAATTGCTAGCTGGCAGACTTAATCTTAACCTTGGCAAAAACCAATTCAGCTATCTGAAGTCACTGAACTACTGCAAAATGAAATGCACACAATTTTTCTTAATGTGTTTATTATGCAAATGTATATAGTTGCCCATCTTGCAATCAAGTCTGGATGGTGAATGAGATAAAATTACATATAAAAATAAATATTTTTTAAAATGATAAAAACAATAGAGATACCAGAATAATAACTCTTTAATAAATGCAGACTAAATGCAGACTGAGCTCTGTTAACATCCCAAAACCAGAATAAGACAATTCACTGCAGCTAACTCACCCCATGGCTTGTCATGGCTGTCTTGTCACAACTCACCATGAAACAACTCACTGCAGGACAATTAAATAACTCAAGAGAGGGACAAGTGAATTGCATTCAGCCTCAAGGACTTCTAAATTGAGAAGGCTCAAATTTAAAGCAAGACAAAGCCCCTGAATTCACTTGTCCTTCTCTTGAGTTATCCCACATTGAGTTGTCTCATGACAAATAGTCCTGTAGCAAATTGGCTGTAGTGAGTTGTCCCATAGTGACAGCTGCAGCAAGATGTGTGGTGCGAGTCAGGTGAATTGTCCTCCAAACCCTTAGGAAAAAGACAGGTTTTAAAACCTTCCAAAAACTCAACAGGATTAAGGTAGTACAAATCTCCAGAGGAAGCTGTTCCATGAGCAATTCCATAATTGCCTCCTCTGGTAAGAGACAAAGCTACCTTTCCTTCCAGCATTCTAATTTTCTATATATAGGAATATTCAAGGATTTTTACCTTTCTTGCAATCTGAAATGGCATCAACTCACAGGTATTGGAACTCACATTTTCAGCCATCATATCCTACTCTGCATCACAGGGTACAAGGTACCAATAAAAATAGAGTGTTAAAATATAACATGCTTCCTTGCCTTTTCCTCTGAAAGGGGCACAGTATGAACTGGAATAGGTTGCCAGTGAATGTCTGGGTTCCACGCTTCTTTGGCTGTAGGAGGAAAGAGACCAGCCAGGACTCCTTCAGCAGTCATTATGGTTCGATCATAATCTGTACTTTGAACATAAATCTAGAAAAAAAAAAAATAGAGTTGCCTAACCTGATCTTCTTTGTAACTTCCACATCATGTGAACCTTGCTTTTAAAAATTATGTTTGCATTTGCTTATCTCCTTGTTTAATATGATTCATGGCCCGCCATCATATGTGGACATGTATATTGCTAGTGTGAATAATATCAATTCCAGTAAAAAGACTGTGTAATAAATTTTGAATGAAGAAATGTTTGCCTTTGCCTTTTTCCTCATCAAAAAAGGTAGGTGCAAACAATGGGAAATTTAGGGAAAAAGAGGAGAGTTCAAGATTTTAAAACACAAAAGAAAAAAAGCTCTATTTAACTAGGGAATTGTAATAATTGAGATACTATTAATTGTATATTTCTGAAAGCAGAAATGGTTAAGTTGTGGTTTGGAGGAATATATGGGGGAAATTATTTGGTTTATTATTATTGGTAAATATAATTAATTGATTTGTAAGAAATTGGATTGCATGGAAATAATTGGAATATTCATGTTCATATTGATTAATATACAAAAAAGGTAGTTATATAACTAATTGATTTATATTAAAATGTTGAATTTATATTAAACAACTAATATTACATAATTAACCAATGTGAGGATGGATATAAAAATAGATGACAATGGGAAGGGGTATAATATAGAATAGAAGGGAAAAATTGAATTTGATTAAGATTACAGATGAGGATGAAGGGTAATATTGGTTTTTTACAAAAATAGATGAGGAATAAATATGGCAAAAAGGAAATATAGAAATTGTAAATTTAATTGAAATGACTAAACACTGTTTAAATTTGTGAACCAGCCAAATACTCTGTTCAAAGAAAATACATTGTATGTTTGTATGTGTGTTTCTAATTATTGCTATTTATTCATATTTGTTCTCTTTTATTCTTTAAAGTTTAACAATTCATTCTTTATCTTAATATCTTTATATTTGTTTGGGGTTGGCTTTCTTCCCTTTCATCTTTTTTATTGTACAGCAATCTTTCTCCTCAAACCTACCACCTCTCTCTTTTCTTTCCTTCTTACTTTTTCTTCCTCCCCCTCTTCTTCTCCTCCCTACTTCCTCTTTCCTTTCTCCTTCTCCTTCTCCTCCTCTCTTCCTCCCTCCCTCCTACTCTAATTTCCCTTTCCTTCCTTCATCCCTCTCTATGCATATGGACTACTCAGAGGGCTGAAAAAGTTATTTCTGACTGGTCCTCACACTTTTGACCAGTCCTCGAACTTACGACTGTCCTCACATTTTATGTTTTTGCCCTATCTTGTCACCATGGTGAAGAGAAGCAGTTGTGAAATGAGTGACATGGTTGTTAAGAATGCTACAATGGGCATAAATGATGACCAGTCATAAGTGCGAAGACCGGTCAAAAGTGCGAGGACCTGTCAGAAATCACTTTTTTCAGCCCTCTGGGTAGTCCTTTTGTGCATATGGACTACTCAGAGGGCTGAAAAAGTTATTTTTGAGTGGTCCTCGCACTTTTGACTAGTTCTCGAATTTACGCCTGTCCTCACATTTTACGTTTTTGCCCTATCTTGTCACCATGGTGAAGAGAAGCAGTTGTGAAATGAGTGACATGGTTGTTAAGAAAGCTGCATGGGCATAAATGTGAGGATGGTCATAAGTGTGAGGACCGGTCAAAAGTGCGAGGCCCAGTCAGAAATGACTTTTTTCAGCCCTCTGAGTAGTCCCTATGCACATAGCCATGCCCACCCGGTCACATGACGAGCTAGCCACGCCTACACAGTCACGTGACCAGCTAGCCATGCCCATCCAGTCACATGATTGCCAAGCCACACCCCAACTAAGCCACGCCCACAGAACCTGTTGTTAAAAAAATTGAATCCCACCACTGCATGGTTGATAACCTCAAATGAAAGCTCAAACATCTGATTCCCATACATTCTTTGTTACAAACAATGAAAAAAAACAAGCAATTGGGAGAGTGATGAAAATGCATCTCCATCTCCATCTCTTTCTCTCTCTCTCCCTCCCTCTCTTTCTATGCCAGGAAATTTCAAGAAAATTTTCTAATGTTTCTTGAAATAAAATGGAGAGATGGGGAGAAAGATACAGAGCAAGGGTAAGAAAAGGAATGACTGTAGATGGTTCATTGAGCTTCTTTCTTCTTTTTTGTCATCAGAATAACTACCATTGGAATAGGAAAGGAGTGACAAGAAATAAGAAACAACCTCGTCACAGGAAAAATGTCTGCATCTCTTGGGAATTACAATTTCAGACATATATAGAACTGTTAGACTGATGTTGAACATTCCATCTATCAAATGCAGCCTATTTCAGCTTTGTATATGGTAAGCTAACTGACCTTCAGTTCATTCCAAATAAAGTGTTATTACTGGATATATAAGAAATAAAGAAGTTTATTTCCCAGTCTTACCTCTTTTGGATTGTATGAAGGACTTAAGAAGTTGTTATATCTATCTTTTAACCACTTCCCAAGGTTATATGCCTGTTGTATTCCAGTCTGTGTTAGGAATAATATAATATGCAGTTAAATATCTTGAAACAGTCAATAAACTTTTTGACCTGCCACTAAATTAAAACATCCATTAAATCCTAAAAAAGTTATGCTGTGCATTTTGGATGAGATATTTCTCTAAGTCAATAAATGTTGAATATTTGAGCATAGCCTTGGACAAAGGAAGCTATGGAAAATGAAATTAAAATATATAATACTGCACTTGGGTTAATGAATATGTTTTAAGAATATCTATCAAACCTTAGTCAGTTGTCCATATCCCCGTGGCCAGGCATCATCTTTGACTGTATTTTTGGGAAAATTTGAAAGAGGAGATCTGTCACCATGCCGATAAAGCTGGTAAAAGTGTTTGAAGACAATATTAATTGTTAGAGGAACTTGAATTTGATACAAAGTATGTTATTATAATTAAATACCAGATCTTGCAATGAAATTTCCGAATCAGGAAAGTAATATGGATGACACATTGAAAATGAATAACAAAATGGTTTCCTCCAGTTAGGTAAGATCAAATTTCAAAATCTCCTTTATTATTGTTTGATTAGATTTGGATAGTTACATTCATTTGCTTGATTCATTGTAATTCATTTGCATAAAATGTTATGGCAACCAACAAATTGGTGGTTCTCCAGCGCGCTGCCTGGAGAATCCAAATAATGGGTAGGTTCCTCAGCTTCATTGCTGGACTGGGTGACTGTTTCTTTAAGAAACATCCTTGGCCACTCCTCCTTTGCCTGGCTAAGCCCCAGTTCATTCACTCAGTCAAGTGAGAGCCTGGGTTTTTCCTTGGCTCTAGCAATTTGGCTGATGAACTATTTCAATATTTGGATTTTCCATCTATTATTATTCTGAGAAGTTCTTCTGAGCGGTGTGGAATTATTGTGACAGCTGACGGCCCTGTTGTTACTGCGGCGGGTGAGTTAGCCTGGGGCTCCATCCAGGGGACTCCTCTCCGCTCTTTTTCCTATGTAACAGATTCCTCGGAGCTCTACCTTAGGGCAACTCCGAGTGATTGGCCTGCCGCCGGGCGCTGCGTGGGGGTCTGGATAGCCGGATTCCCCCCCTTTGCCTCCCACACCGCTCCAACGCTTTCAGTGGCGGCCGGGGGTCCCTACATCGCTTCCGCAAACCCCCCTAATTGAATCCTTAAATTACAAACCGCTGGGAGTTTAAAATGAGCAAGCCGATCCTTTATTGTCTGTCGGCAACGCTAAAATGGCGGCTAAAGCGGAGCCGAGCGCGCCTTTGCCGTTTGATTGACAGCCTCCCTCTATGGCTTTTGCTCTCAACCATTATGGCATTGGCGGCAAAATTCAAGCCACGCGCCATTTTAAACTGCCTCAGTGAGCTCCTTAGGCTCCTGGCGATTTCGGCTGTTGGTAGTTTTGCAAGCTGCGCGCCCTTTTGTGAGTGACCTAGCAGCTTCCCTCAACGGCTTTCTTCGGCGTGTTTTGGAGCTGTGGCATTTGAGGGCTATGTTCAGCCTAGCGCCCGCTTTGCCCTTCCTGCAGTTTCCCGCCATTATTGTTGCTAGGTGGGATGGTTCTGCCTCAGAGGGTGTTAACAATGTTTGGTCTTGAAAGCTGAGGTCATAGCAACCAGTAGCCAATCCTGGCCACCCTGCGTTCATTTGGGTCTGAACTCCATGCTTCCTTTTTACGAGTGACAGCTTTGTTTCACCTAGGCAACCCTTGGCCCCTTTGTAGCCAATAGGCTTTTGGTGTTATGACACCTTATTGCCTTGATTAATGGTTTTCTGGAGTTTGGTTTTTTCCTTGTCATTTGATTATCATTCCTGGCTGTAAAAAAAAAAAAAAAAAAAAGAGAGAGAGAGAGAGGGGGGGGCAAATTAAATATTCTGTTAATGACAATGACAAAAAAAAAAGAAAGAAAAAAAGAAAAACAAATTAATTAATTTTTCGCGTTTCTGACTTGTTTTCAGCTACTTACCTTTTCTGTGTCTTCGTTATGGCGGATTCGGACATGTCTTCTGAAATTGAGCAGGCCTACAGTCCTCCTGAGCCCAGGAAGAAAGCTAAAACCTCCTCCAAGGGCCCTAAAAATCGTGAGGTCAGGGCTAGGTCTGCTAGTCCTCATCCTTCTAAACGCTCCTCCGCTACTGACAGAGCTGAGGAGAGGAAGCGTAAGGCCTTTGAAAGGCAATATCTTCTTGCCCAACAAAGGGCTCAACCTTCTCATCGCCAGCTTTCTCCAGACAGGTCACTCCCTGTGCCTCAAGCTCCATCTGGGTCGGCGCAAAGCTCTTCTGATGTTCAGCATTTGAGAGCTGCGGCTTTCCCGTCTGTGGTCCCAGGACCCAGTGCACCTGCCACCCAACCTCCGGGAAAGGCACCTTCAGAGGCTACTTATACGCCAACGGCAGCCAGTCTTCGTCCATCTGAAGGCTTCCAGCCTGCTCTTTCTCGGGACATCGAGGATCTCGTGTCTCAGACGGTATCTCACATCCTGTCTTCTGATCCTCACCAAGTGCCTCACGCCCCGGCTCTGGCGCATCCTCCCTTGGCTCATGTGTGTGATGATCCGCGACTTGCCTATTCTTATCGTCCGGAACCCCTCCTCATGGAGGACTCTCCTTGGGAGGAAGAGGAGCTCGAGGAAGGGGGATTATCTGAGGATGACGACCTAGTTCCGGAAAGGCCTGCTTTTACGGGACTTTTCCGACCTTCCATGTTCAAGTCCTTGCTCCACAAGGCCAAAGTTACAACTAACATGGGGATTGCTCCGTCTCAATCATCTCCGACCTCGGATGCTAATCCCCATGGTGACTTATTTCTCCTGCAGAAACCGGACCAGGATTTTATCCCATGTCCGGAATTATTCACTGATGTGGTTCAAAGGTCCTGGTCTCAGCCGGCCTATATCTCGGCTCCCACCGGTCTTGACAAGCGCTTGTATTGCTCTGATCCTTCCTTCCAGGACCTGATCCAATTACCTGCTGTGGACCCCCCTGTGGCCCACCTTACATCTTCCTCGGTGATATCTAACGACGTCCTTGATGGACTCAAGGCCGAGGACAGGAAGTCTGAGCTGTCTCTCCGCAAGACACACCAAGCCGCCGCTTGGGCCATCAGGTCTTCTACTGCGACTTCCTTTTTTGCCCGCGCATCACTAATCTGGATGCGCCAATTGCAGGAGCGGCTCCCACCTGAGGACAGCAGGCTGCACCACGACATTAATAAAATCATTGCAGCCACTGAGTACTGTGCGGACTCATCCTTAAATGCAGCAAAATTTTCGTCCCGGGCCCTTGTCTCCAATGTCACCACCCGGCGTCTTCTTTGGCTCCGCCACTGGAAGGCGGATCTCAAATCAAAGTGGAAGCTGGCATCTGCTCGCTACAAAGGTTCCCTCCTCTTTGGAGACGCTTTAGACCCTATACTTGTGGAGGATAAGGATAAGCGTAAAATCATGCCATCCTCCTATAGACGCCACGATAGGCGGTTTGCCCCTTATGGCCAGCGCCAGCCATTTCGGACTGATTCTGGGCCCAGGGGGTCCTACTTTTCCAGACAACAATACTCCTATGGAGGAGATCAGGCCTTTGATCGGCCTGCCTACCGTGATCGAGGCAGAGGCCAACCCTCCTCCAGACGCCAGTACCGCGGAGCATCTAACCGATCTTTCCGGAGGGGCAAGTGACTATTCCGCAGAGCTACCTATCGGAGGTCGTCTTCTCCATTTTTTGCCCCAATGGATCTCTTCCACAACGGACGCTTGGGTCCTTCAGACTGTGCGCTTCGGTCTCACCTTAGACTTCCTCTCCAGCCCTCCGAGCCGCTTCCTGCGGTGCCCTCTTCCGAGCAATCCGGCAAAGAGGGCGTTAATGGACGCAGAGGTTCAACACCTACTCGACATCTGTGCTATCGAACCAGTGCCGGTAGAACAACGGGGCTCCAGGTTCTACTCGCGCCTATTTCTCGTCCCCAAGTCCTCCGGGGACTGGAGAGGGATCTTGGACCTGAAGGCATTGAACAGGTTCGTCAAATACCACCATTTCAAGATGCACTCGCTCAAATCGATCCTGCAGGGCATCCGACGAGGCGACTTTATGACATCAATCGATCTCAAAGAGGCCTATTTGCATGTCCCGATCCGTCCTTGTCATCGACAATTTCTTCGTTTTGCCTACACCAACAAGCACTTCCAGTATCGAGCCATGCCGTTCGGCCTCTCGTCCGCCCCTCGGACCTTCATGAAGCTGCTGGCGACTTTAGCAGCTTCTCTGAGACAAGTCCCCATCAGGATTATGTGCTATCTGGACGACATCATCATCCTTTCTGCCTCTCGTTATCAGGCTGTCTTCGATCTGAGGGTCGTTTCTCGTGTCCTGCGACAGCACGGGTTCTCCCTGAACCTCAACAAAAGTCACCTCTCACCTACCACTCACATCCTCCACTTGGGTGCTCTCATAGACTCCATCAGCTGCTGGGTTTTCCTATCCCCCGACAGGATTCACAGCATTCAGTCATTAGTGACCAGGGTTCTTTCTCTCAGGTCCGTTCCCCTGATCGCCTTGTCCCAACTACTCGGCAAACTAATTTCATGCATCTCCATTGTCCCGTGGGCTCACCTTCACACTCACCCTCTCCAATGGTTCCTCCTGCCCTATCAGAGATCCCACCGGGCCTGTTCGAACATCACCGTTGTCCTACCAGCTACAGTACAGCTGTCTCTGAGGTGGTGGATCTCCCAGTCCATACGGAAGGGCTCCTTCTTCCTGGAATCCAGTCGCTTAACCCTGATGCGAGTCAATTTGGCTGGGATGCGGATGTGAGTCAATTTGGCTGGGGCGCCCATCTGCAGTCGTCAGTTGTCCAGGGCCGCTGGTCCTTTCGGGATTTATGGCACGACATAAATTGGCTGGAATTACGAGCAGTCCACCTCGCTCTCCGTCATTTCAGAACATCTGTGAGAGGGCATCATGTTCTAGTCCTAACGGACAATACCACAACGAAAGCCCACATCAACAGAGAGGGGGGAACTCATTCCAGACAGCTGATGGAGGAGGCGACGAGGATGCTCCTTTGGGCAGAGAAGAACGTCCTCTCCCTAACAGCCGAACACATATCCGGGGTCGAGAACATCACGGCAGATTGGCTCAGCCAGACTCCAATAGATCAGGCGGAGTGGCGTCTAGCTCCGGCTCTGTTCGGGGAGCTATCGAAGCGGTTCGGCCTTCCAACGGTCGACTTGTTTGCAACCCAGCTGAACACCCATCTTCCCCGATTCTTCTCCCGGTTCCCCTGTCCAGGAGCAGAAGGATGCAACGCTCTTCGGAGCAGGTGGCCACAAGGCCTTCTCTACGCATTTCCACCTCTGCCTCTCATCCCTCGAGTGATTCGCAAGCTGTTGGAGGAGAAAGCGGATCTCATCCTCGTCGCCCCCAATTGGCCGCGTCGCTCTTGGTACGCGGACCTTCGGAACCTCTCGGTGGAACGTCCTTGGCACATTCCCAACGACCGGATATCTCTCAGCCAGGGGGTCGTACTGCATCCAGATCCTCAATGGTTACAGTTGACCGTCTGGCATTTGAGAGGATCAGATTGAGGAAGGACAACATCCTGGCCAGCGTGATCCACACTATGCAGTCTGCCAGGCGTGCATCCACTAACCGTATATACGATGCCACCTGGCGTGCCTTTTGCACTTGGTGTTCCAAGTCTCATCAGGACCCTACTACTGCTTCTCCTTCTGACGTGCTTGTTTTTCTACAGGACGGTTTGGACCGTGGCCTTGCTCCTAACACCCTGAGGCGACAAGTGGCCGCCCTTAGCATGGTTCTGTCATCTGGGAACGATAGACCTTTGACCCAGAATTCCAGTATACGGACATTTTTACGGGGCGCATCCAATCTCCGTCCTCCTACTGTTCATAGATACCCAACTTGGGACTTGCCACTGGTTCTATCAACCCTCATGTCACCTCCATTTGAGCCTCTGGCTTCTATATCTCTACGATATCTAACTCTTAAGGTTGCTTTCTTAGTGGTGATTACTTCGGCGAGACGAGTTGGCGGCGCTTTTGGTACGGCCTGACCTTTGCGTGTTCCATCCCAACAAGGTGGTTCTTCGTACAGATCCTTCCTTCCTGCCAAAGATAAATTCTCTGTACCACCGTGCCCAGGAGTTAATTCTGCCTGACTTTTGTCCGGCTCCTAGCCATCATCTTGAACAACAATGGCATACCTTGGACGTTAAACGAGCTCTCCGCCGCTACATCAAGCGGACTGCGTCCTTCCGTAAATCCGAAGCCTTGTTCCTGTCCTTCAATCCTTCTACCTTAGGCATGAAGGTTTCCTCATCCACGATAGGCCGTTGGATCAAGGCCTGCATCGTCACGGCATATCGCACCAGATGGACTCCTCTGCCAGGGAGGATACTTCCACACTCTACACGTAGCGCAGCCACCTCAGCGGCTTGGGCTACCCAGGCTTCCATCCTTGACGTCTGTAGGGCTGCCACATGGACTACTTTGACTCCCTTTGTTAGACATTACAAAATTGACTCCTTTGCCTCGGCTGAAGCTTCTTTTGGACGTCGAGTACTGCAGTCTGTCCTGGCTGTTCCTTCCCGGGGTGACGCAGCCTCCCACCCTTCTTCTAACTAGCTTGGGTATATCCCATTATTTGGATTCTCCAGGCAGTGCGCTGGAGAACAAACGTTGTCTTACCTGAACGTTCCTTCTCTGCGCGCTGATGGAGAATCCAACCCATCCCATGGCTGCTTCCTGCCAGGACCGCCTTGTTTTCTGTCTCCTTTTGTTGTTTCAGGACTACCATCCTCTATTGACTTCGCGAATGAACTGGGGCTTAGCCAGGCAAAGGAGGAGTGGCCAAGGATGTTTCTTAAAGAAACAGTCACCCAGTCCAGCAATGAAGCTGAGGAACCTACCCATTATTTGGATTCTCCATCAGCGCGCAGAGAAGGAACGTTCAGGTAAGACAACGTTCGATCTCTATGTGACAGTAAAAAACACCAATATAATATTTTTAGCTCAAGGTTGAACTATTGGGTCCTTGGTGCAAGCCACTAGCATATAAAGTACTGATGGTGTTATCTAGTTGGGTAATGAAACAACCGTAAGAAAACAACCAAGCTCAGAGGGCACCAAGGACCCCATAGTCAAAAGCCCCCAACAATCACTGATCCACACAGTCATTTTTTTAAAATGAGAAGTCTTATATGGTTACTAAGATTTCAGGGAAGTCTTAGATTTGGTGGTAGCACAGCATTTTGCCCATGTTTTGAATGTAATTCCTCCTTCCCCCCAAAAAAATAACTTTAGGAACTGGCACTTGGTACAGCATCCATGCAGGCATTGGAAAAAATATTCAGATGCTGTGATGTGTCTATATCTTCAAAGAACAGAATAGTGCAAACAATAGTATTTTTTGTGATACACTATGTGAGCAAAAGTTCGAGTTTGAAGAAGGAGAATAAAAAGAATATTGATAACTTGAATTTTGGTATTTGAGATGACAAATAGTGTGAACATCCAAGAAAACACACAAATGGTTCATGAACAATTCAATCTGAGTTTTCCCTTGCGATATAAATGACCAGGATCGAGTTATTTTACTATGCAAAGACCTAAGTTTCTGCAAAATTTTCATTAATTTTGAGACATATGGAAAGAAAAAGAGAATGACTAGTATCAACACTGGACTCTGTTCAAGTGATGATGAGTTAGGGACATGCCATCATGGAAAAAAATTCTGTCTATGTAATCACTAAAAGTTAACTTAATTGCACAATCAATCGATTATCAATCAATCAAGATTTCCACAGGACTACAGTTCATGTGCCTGCCTACCTGCCATTGAAAATGTGCTTAGTTCCAAAAGGCTGTGACTGGCCTTATCTTCATATATTCAAATGATGGAAAGAAGATAATCTTCTTAACTAGCCTTTCCTGATCTTTAGATATGTTGGATAATATCTTTCAACATTCACAGCAATAGACAATCTTGGAAAAGATTGTTGGAGATATGGATGCTATTACTGTTGTCAATTTTATATATTGAAATCAGATCAAAATTCTAGAATTCAGTGATGTTCTTTAGATTGAGGGGCTAGGATATGAAATTCAGACTTCAGATTAAAAAAAATTGGTTTTCTTTTGTTTTTGGATATTTTTTCTCAGTCTCTGCAGCCTTTTTAAAAATATCATTTATCTGGCTATTGGTTCCTGAATTTGATATACATGAAACGTAACTGTCCAATATATCATTACAGGGCAATCAAAATTTAAATGTGGGATCTAGAAAGAAAAGCATAACTAAATTGCAAAGGACACACAGTCAGCAAGGAGAAGGAACCTTGTACTTACAATTACATTAAATTTCATTTGCCTTCCTGTTGCACAGTGGAAAAGCAGACCAAAGAAGAGGCTAAGGGAGAAGCCCAAACTATGGAAAATGAACACTAGATTCATCATGCATGTGTATGATAGTAGCACAAAAAAGCTTTTGGGAAAAACAGTTGATAAGGAAATCCTGTGCTTTTTAAAGAGCAAAAAAAGGGGTGGAGACTCAATGGATATTTCATCTTGAAAACCTTTTTTTCCCTTGTATTTTTCTTTTCTCATTAAGATGTAGAGATTTTCTTCTAAATCTGTGCATACAAGGAAAAGATGAAAAATACAATGAGATAGTGTGGCGTACTTCTGAAATACCTGTCATTGGGTGTCTAGATCTTTTAAATCTGTGCATTCAGTAGGAAACAGGCACAAATAGGGAGCTTCTTGCATTACCCTACCATATGTCTCACTAAATCATAGTGCACTGAAAAAATGGCTCAGTTCATATAAAGTCTACAATTAAATCAAACAGACCCATTATGGATTAGAGGAATATGAGAAATCTACAGGCATTTGATGGTAATCTCTTCCTCACATTTCAACTGCATGAATCCAACCCAATGTGCCATATAGCCAGATCAGTGCCTCTACCTCAGCCCAACAAGTATGACATTAAGTTTATTTTATAGGTTATATATATTAACCATAATTAATATTGGAAAACTTCATGCATGGCAGCAAAAAAAAAAAAAAAGGGGGGGGTCTTTTATAATTTTTATGATTTGGATATAGATTTTAAGAGGCCAGAAGCTTCTGGATTTACTCCAAATCATTCCCCCTACCAACCTATTGGCTCTCCAGGGAGCTTACCTCAATGTGAAATGAATTTACCTACAGAGTATAGAATCCCACTGTACATTTCATACTGAAATCTAATTTGGCAATAGTCTTCTGATTTCCCCCCCTCATTTAGCTATGTATGAAGAAAAGGCAAATCCAATATGGCAGAATGGCTTCATTTTTGAGGCTGCCTCTAATTTGTGACCATATTTTTCCTAGAACTTTTTACTCAGTAGGATAAATAATAAATTATTTATCATATTGTCGTATGCCTCACTTAAAAAAGGTGTACTCAGTAAACTTTCAATGGGATTAAATCTATGTGATTGCATAATGGCACATAATCAGTGCAAGGACTTCCATTTGGCTGGATTTATTTAGAACATTAAAGCAGTTGTGAGCCAGCCTATGCTCAGTATTTATTTTTTATTTTTTATTTTATTTAATTTATATACCGCCCTAATCCCGAAGGACTCAGGGCGGTGAACAGGCACAAGATAAAAGTACATCATACAAAAGTTAAAAACCATTTAAAAGTATATTAAATAATTTTGGCCCAAAAAACAAATTTAAAAACACCCAATTTGTATAAAACTTAAAAGCAAATTAAAAGGGAGAGTCAAGCCAGACCAGCCTGCTGGAATAAAAATGTTTTGAGGGCGCGGCGGAACGTGCGTAAATCTGGGATCCTCCGTATCTCCGGGGGGAGCTCATTCCAGATGGCAGGTGCCCCCACAGAGAAGGCTCTCCCCCTCGGGGCCGTCAGTCGACACTGTTTGGCCGACGGCACCCTGAGGAGCCCCTCTCTATGGGAGTGTACTGGTCGGTGAGAGGCTACTGGTGGCAGAAGGCGGTCTCGTAAGTACCCTGGTCCTAAGCCATGGAGCGCTCTAAAGGTGGTGACCAAAACCTTGAAGCGCACCTGGAAGACCACCGGGAGCCAGTGCAGCTCACGCAGGAGGGGGGTCACATGAGAGTGCCACGTCGCTCCCATAACCACCCGTACGGCTGCATTCTGGACCAGCTGGAGCCTCCGGCTGATCCAGTGCATGAGACTACCACTTTTTTACAGCAATAATCCATGGATCCTATCCAGTGACTTAAATGCACATGTGACTGGGCTCAGTTTCAACTCTACTTCTACCCCGCCTCCCAGATTGCACACATTTACAAGAGATAAGGTTGGAATCATCATAGCAGGCAACAAAAATGGTCTTCTAGGCACATCTTTGGCTTTTATGGAACAAAGTCTCTATTTCCCAGCCCCAATCTTCCTCCCTAAAAGAGTTGGAATTATGAACCTCCTTCAAGTGTAGCAGTATGGTTGGACATCCCATTAGTATCCCACAGTTAATACACAAGCTTCTGCATATTGCTGCCTGATGCTTCTAAACATAATAACACGCACTAGGTCAATCGGGGGATGAAAAATCATTCTTTCTCTATAGGTTACTTTATTTTATTATACTTTACTTAGCTGATTCTTAAATATTAACCATTGCTCATAATATACTATACTTTACACTGATAAAATCCAATCAGCTTTGTGTAGTTTACAGGAATGTGCATATTTATTTATAGCTTCATTTATAGTGAAGGGATTCCATGTGAGTCAGTGGAAGCAAAAAATGAGAGGAATTTGGAGCCCCTGAAAGACAAAATAATTTAATGATGATTTCAACGTTTAGTTTCATAGCTATGTCTACTTCATTAATAGGGTTCTGTAGGAGATAAAGACTGCAAACATTATTTTGGGAAGTGAGAATCCACAACATTCTTAATATAAATTTATAGGTATTCCTCAATTTATAACTGTTCATTTAACAGTGGCTCAAAGTTACAACAGCTTCAGGAAAAGTATTTATAAGATTTATATAGGCATCCATTTCACACAAGTGACTCTGGCTCACAAAATTAAAATAAACAATCCCAGCAAACATAAGAGATAAACTGTTAATTCCACCTACCATGAACAGTAGCCTAGTTCATATAATGCCCTGACTCAAATGCCTGGGAAACAACCAGATTGTCAGTATTTTGCAAAAGTCTCAGAGAGTTGGCAAGGCCATGTGGTCATGGGAACATCCCAATTTCCCTATTACCTCTAATATTAAGAAAGGTCTTACATAAGTATAATGTATCAAGAAAATATTGATGAATAAAGAGAATGTGCTATTTTTTAATACTGTTCTAAATCTGAACTTCTGTGAATGAAAAAATTATATTTGATTATAAAACTTATTATTCAGGCAAGCTTATATTTGAAAATTGTCCTAAATTAAAATGGACTCTTGGACACAATGATTCTATATTTTTACTTGTAAATTACAGGATTATAGGTAAATAAGTACTAAATTGCAACAGAGAATTATAAATAACATGAAGTTTAAGAATAGCAAGTAATGGTCCAGAATAACAATAAAAATAATTGACTTGCAACATGATCACTGAGAGAAAACAAGAAGACAAAATGTTCCATTATCTTAATAGAACAAATATGTTCTATGCATGGAAAATAAAACATTGTTGGGGAAATTAGTTGCATAGTACTGAAATAACAATCACAAAATCTAAATTACATATAATCTTATCTGAATACCAAACAGTCTGTTCACAAAGTTAATAAGAGATTGGATATGTTATTGTAAACGTTACAATATGTTCTCATTTGTGTGCACATAAACTCATAAGGAAACTGAGGAGAAAGATGGAAACTGACAAAGAATATGGATATAATGATTTGGAAGCCATGGTTTTATACTAATGGTTTGCTTAGGCCAGTTTTCTGGGCTGACAGCAAATTGAACTCTAAAGCAAATATGAAAATATTAAGGGTATATTAAGTGATCTTCTTTTGATGTAAGATTGGACAATTGTCAGGCATTTGGGGACATGTATCTGCATAGCCACCTACCCACTCTGTCCCACCATCTGTCTTTGCTTGCTCTCGGCTGTGATGGGGCAGGTAGTCACACGTTGCGCCCAGTGGGCCGGATTGCATGCCTTCCCCTGTGCTTCTGCCTCCACTGTTTCTGGTACCTCCGCCATGAGATGAGATGAGGCAGATAGCGGGGCAGGTGCTGCACCATGGTCCCTGTGCACTCGGGCCCCACCATCCAACTTCGTCTTCTAGCTCTGTCGCACATGCAGGACGAGCCTCCCACCTGCTGCCCCACCCACAACGGCCCCAATGAACGGGAAGAGCGGGGAGCCTCCATCCCCAAGAGGCAGCCAGGACTCCCCTCCCTGTTCCACCCCTCTAACTCCGCCTGCTGCTTGGAGGGCTGACCTGACAGTTGCAGCGCTGAGACAATCTGTGCTGCATGGGCTGCGCAGCCCTAAAATGTGCCAGCCAAGAGGCTGGCGGGCTGTGGCTATTGCCAGACACTGACCGCCCCCATGTCCTCGCACCTCCTGTGCTAGCTATTCCCCCCAAGGGTTGATGATCTTAACTGGGGCTTATTTTGGGGGGTAGGGCTTTATTATGAGCATCCTGAAAAAGCATGCTAGGGCTTATTTTCTGATTTGGACTTATTTTCGAGGAAACATAATAGGCTTAAACGAAGTACAGAAGGCAGGTTATATCAAAGTCATAAACAAATGTTAAACCATTTGTGTAAGGCCCTTAAAGCTCACCAAAATTAGGCCATCAAAGCCCATCAGGATTTTGTTTTTTATCCATAGAAATGAATGTCATCAATGATCATTTAGATGGAGTTTAAATGTATTTCTGTCATCCACCCATCCATCATCTATCCAATTTATAAGGCCATCCATCTCACAAAACTATAACTCTGGGAAGCGTGCAATACAGTAATAAATATATTTTTATTTTTTAAAAAATTACAATCCAGAAAAATTTAAAATTGTAATGGAAGGCTAAGAGAGGATAAACAGAGTCAACACAATGGAACCACCTCAATTCTTTATTCTTTCTTTACGTTCCCCCATGCCAATGACATAACCAGGTTTTGAGAGACATCCAGAATGTTCTTAATTGTTAGGGATTGGTTCTCTTCCCATTTCTTTGAATGTGCATATGACCTTTATAAGAAAGTCAAGAAATATGCAATAAGACTTGGATCTTCTGTGCAGATAAGATGGCTAATCTTTGAGAGATATTCAAAATTCTTCACTCTTTCTTACATACAATATTCTGTAGATACAATATTGATGCCTTATGCATTACCAGTCATTTGAAAAACAGGTAGTCTTTGTTCAATGACCAATCTACAATTCAAACTTACGATGGTACTGAATCGTGGGACTCACAATTAAAGTTATGGCTATTGTGGCTGTTGCAGCATCCCCACAGTTATGTAATCATGATTTGGCTACTTGGCAAATGGCTTGCAATTACAATGGTCAGAGTGTCTTGCAGTCACGTGATTGCTATTTGCAACCTTCATTGCCCTGCTTTTGACAAGCAAAGTCAGTGGGGAAGAGGGCAGGAGGTTACAAATGGTGATCAGGTGATAGCGGAATATTGTGACTGTAGGATTTGCCTAACAAACACAACTCAAACTGTCACAACTATCAACTCAACTCAAACATGCACTGCCATTGTAAGTCAGTGCAGTCACATGACATTGCACTTTATGACTTAGCAATGGAATTGCCAGTCCCAATTACCATCTTCAAGTGAGGACTATCTATAAAACATAATCTTTGCCTTTGTTATACTAGGTGATATTAATGTTGTGAGCATTTTACTTTCATTAAACTATCTAAAAACCAAAATCAAAACAAATAAAGAAATAACCCCAAGAAATAAGAACAGAAAGATAAAAATGTTTAAACTAAGCCTGGAAATTAAGAAATCAAAAATCTCTTTCTTTTTCTCTCTCCTCCTTTCTATTTAAAGGTGATAGCAACATAGATATTAGACTATTGAAATTAAATAATGTCTTCTATTTTTTGTATTATTCAGTTTCTAAAAATTAATTAAACCTAGATTATGAAGATTAAATGACTCTTCCAAGAGATTGTGAGTATAGTGACCACTTACAGAATGGCACGAAGTGGCCTCTGTAGGAAGCCTGCAGATTGCATTGACTGGGTATGTCTGTTTGGCAGCTGTTGAAAAATGATAACATAAAGGGGGCAGGAAGCAATCCCAAGGCCTATGGAACCTAGCAGGGCAGAAAGCAGGCCCAAGGACTCTGGGACCTGGCAGGGTGGGAAGCAGGTTCAAAGCCTCTGGGCCCAGATCAGTTTTGTACACATTGGTAGGCCAAGGTGCTGGCTGAGATAAGGAGAAAGATAGGCAGATCAGCACTGTTCAGCATCCCTGCAATGGATCGTGAGGGCAGATTGCCAATTGCTTGAATTTTCATCATGTGATTGTGGGGGTGCTGCAGCAACCATAACTTTGAGTACAGGTTGGATATCCCTTCATTTAGCACCATAATTTTGTATTGTCACTGAGCAAATGGTCATAATAGTCCATATAGCCATGATTTCTCTTCTTGATTGTACTCTAATCTAGTAACTTAAAAAGTGCTTCATCATCTTTTTCATCAGATACAGGACTCAAACTTTGGGCAGATGCAATTCAATTATATCTAAAGAAACACACCTTTGTTTTGCTTTTATTTCACTAATGGTGCAGTCAACCAATGACTTGGTCGCTCAAGTTCTTACTACAAGTTGTATGGGTTTTGAATCATGAGTCACAGCCCACAAATGCTGGACATAGCACTATAATGTCTTAAAAGTACCTGAACTTTTAAAGAATTATATACATTCCAGAGTAACAGATTTTTAAAGTCCAGCAGTTTTTGCAAGAAATATCCCAGGAAATCTGCAAGTTTTTGCAGTAGTGGCTGAAAGGTAAAACTATAATACTCAGTAATCTGTATATACAAATATATGCTGAGGGACAAGTCATCTTTGTGTCTTGGTTAACATTTATTTTGCCTTTTTAAAAACTGGTATTCTGCACAAGATTCTGTAAAGGGAGTTTTGGAATCTGGGAGAATTGACCAAAGGATGGCAAATGTGGAATATATTGACATTTCAACCTTATCTCTTATGCAAAGCCTCAGACCATTTAAAGATGAAGATGTTACCTAGTTTGGTAACTAAACATCAGGGAGCCAAGCAGCAAGCTTGGAGGACAAACCTCTGCCTAAAACAAAACTGCCTTTACATCAGTGGTCGGATTCTGCCGGTTCTAGGGGGTTCGGCCGAACCCTTTGTTAAATTGCTGGCTCACCCTGCCCCTTGCCCCGCCCCTCCGCACTACTATTTATTGCCAATAAAATGGGGCGAGCGAGCCAGCAATTTAACAAACAGTTCGGTGTTTTTTTGTAATTTATTGGCCCCGCAGCACACCGAACCGTTTGTTAAATTGCTGGCTCGCCTGCCCCTTGCCCTGCCCCGCCTCCCACCCGCGCGGCGCCAGCCTACCCTAGCCAGGGGTAGGCAATTGTGGCTCTTTTACAACCTGTGGACTTCAAGCTGTCTCAGGAATTCTGGAAGTTGAAGTCCACAGGTTGTAAAAGAGCCACAATTGCCCACCCCTTCCCTAGCCTGAGTTCCGCTGCCTGGGATCCACGTGGGCTGCCACGTGGTTCCCCACCGGCTCCGGACGCAAGAGAGCAGGATGGAGAAAGCAGCTTGCCGGAGAACACGTGAACGGCTCCATGTGGTCTGCAAGTCAGTGGCTGCTGCTTCTGTCTCCTGCTGCTGCTTGCCTGGGAGAGAAAAACTTCCAGAGCATTAAACAAAGGTAAAAGGGAAGCAGGGGGAGGGGGGGGGAGAGAAGGACAGAAAGAGGCTTTAATTTGCTTTGCATCGGAAGCTGGAGGCTTTTTGTTTTCATTCACTCCGTGTTCCTTCTTTATGCAAAAAAAAAAAAAAAGCCCGATCTGATCTGGAGCCGAATGTCATTAGAAGCAATGCTGTCAACTTGGAGCATTTCATTTCAATCTTCCAAATGGGCAATGAATTGAACCTCCTCCCCTAAAACAGATGCAATGTGGGTTGTTTGTTCGTTTGTTTTAGCAACGTGGATTGTTTTCCTAGGGCAGGGGTCTCCAACCTTGGCAACTTTAAGATTTGTGGACTTCAACTCCCAGAGTTCCTCAGCCAGCTTTGCTTTGCTTTGCTGGCTGAGGATTTCTGGGAGTTGAAGTCCACAAGTCTAAAAGTTGCCAAGATTGGGGATCTCTGCCCTAGACCATTTTAGGAGCAAAGTAGTGGGTTTTGCTGGCATTTAAGGAGGAAAGGAAAGGAGGGAGGAAGAGAGAGAGAGAAAAGAGAGAAAAAGAAAGGAAGGAAGGAAGGAGGGAAGAAAGGAAGGAAGGGAGAGAGAGAGAAAGAAAGAAGAGAAAGGCAGGAAGGAAGGACCACAAACCATGGCACTAGACGTGGTTTCAGAAGATGCTTTGAAACAGGATAGCAATCTAGGGCTGGAAGGGACCTTGGAGGCCATCTAGTCCAACCCCCTGCTCCAGCAGGAAACCTTATATCATCTAGATTGTTTTGGTGCCTCCAACAGAGAGGAAAATTGCCAGAAAGGAAAAGGAGTTTACTAGGACAAGGCTGCCATGCGGAGGAAGGCAGAGATAGTCCTTGACTTATGAACACAATTGAGCACAAAATTTTCGTTGCTAAACAAGAGCGTTGTTAAGTGAGTTTCACCACATTTTACTCAATCCATGACCTCTCCTGGCTCTAACAGTCATGTGCAAGCTAGATAGGGAAGAATATCTGAAGGTGTGTGTAATGTTCTAAATGTATAGAAGTTATAGTTAAATGTGTGGCAGAAAGTGGATTCTGGGTGTGTTTTTCCAAATGTAGTAAGTGAGGTTGAATGTGTATAGTTTTAAAAGAGCTCTCTGTGTATACATACACATACAGTATATATAGTAGGTAATGTATCCTTTTGTGTGCCTATATACACTCTCTACTGTAATATATATGTACACATATGGCATATGTACATAGGATTAAATAGTATATTTTGGATGTTCAGTAGTAGTAAATAAATAGACAGGGAAATTGTATCTCGTTGAGGCCTTTGAGGTGAGGAGAGGCCATGCACCCTAACCCTAACCCTTGACGTGAGTGATGTCAAGTTGGCCACGCCCACCCATGACCATCAAACCACGCCCACCAAACAAGCCACGCCCACAGAACCGGTAGTAAATGGACTACTAGAGGGCTGAAAAAGTTATTTTTGACCGGTCCTCGCACTTTTGACCAGTCCTTGAACTTACAATTGTCCTCACATTTTACGTTTTGCGCCCTATCTTGTCACCGTGGTGAAGAGAAGTAGTGGTGAAATGACTGACATGGTTGTTAAGAATGCTGCACGGGCATAAATGTGAGGATGGTCATAAGTGTGAGGACCGGTCAAAAGTGCGAGGACCAGTCAGAAATGACTTTTTTCAGCCCTCTGAGTAGTCCCTGTGCACATAGCCACGCCCACCCGGTCACATGACCAGCTAGCCACGCCTACACAGTCACATGACCAGCTAGCGATGCCTACACAGTCACATGACCAGCTAGCCATGCCCACCCAGTCACATGATTGCCAAGCCACACCCCCAACTAAGCCATGCCCACAGAACCTGTTGTTAAAAAAATTGAATCCCACCACTGCTTTACATATATGTATGTATGTGTTTACAGATGTCATACTTATATACATACATACATACATACATACATACATACAAACATACAAACATACAAACATACATACATACAACAGTGTAGAGCAGTGGTGAAATGTAAAATTTGTTACTACCGGTTTTGTGGGCGCGGCTTGGTGGTGGTGGGGGTAATGTGACTGGGTGGTGCGGCCAACTTTTTTTTTTTTTTACTTTTAAAAGCAATTTTTCTACAACCTCGGTTGTAAAAAAATGCTTTTAAAAGGCTCTGATGATCCCAGCTGAGCCGCGTGATCATCAGAGGCTTTTTTTTTTACTTTTAAAAGCATTTTTTCCACCAAAGAAAAAATGCTTTTAAAAGTTAAAAAAAAGCCTCTGATGATCATGTGGCTCAGCTGGGCATGAGGGGGGGCAGGGATTTTTGCTACTGGTTCTCCAAACCACCTGCCGCCATCGCTACCGGATTGGGTGACCCGGTCCGAACCGGGAGCATTTCACCCCTGGTGTAGGGTCTCTTGCTTGAACAGGGGATTGGACTAGAAAACCTCCAAGATCCCTTCCAACTCTCTTATTTTGTTATATTCTGTTTTGTGGCACAAGGCTTCAGGTTTTTAAAAAAATTTTGTGCTACACTGCTACTTTATTGTATTTAACCATAGTTTACATACCATAATGGTTAGCTATACATATTACACTAAGCCAAAACTATAAAGAACCATGCTAATGTCTTTTGGTCAAACCAAACACAGAACAGGACCATTAGATATGGTAGATATGGGCGCAACAGTTAAAGGCTAGCTGATTCCTTAACACTGATTCCTGGAAAGAATTGTTGAATTCATTCCTTGCTCATTTGACCATTGTGTGTCTAGGTTGCTGGAATACATAATTCTAGATTTTTTTTGCTTCAGCGGCACTATTCTAATATTTTAAAACAGTATTTTAGATATGCAAAGCTATGTAATCTATTATGGCCTATAGAACATTTCTGTTCTTCTTCCCACAAGCAACTATCCCTAAAAGAGTTTTAAAGCAGATGACAATTTTATTTTAATGAGAGAATGGAGCTAACAAGTTCAGGTATTGCTACTGAGGGGCAATACAGTAGCTATTGCATTTGGTGGAGCTTAATTTCTTGAATACAGGTATATTTGTGTACATATAGAAAAAAAATAGAAAAAGGAGAGGCAATTTTACTTTGTGTTTGATCACCAGAATTGTGAGTTTTTTATGCTGATCTTTAGAATTTTTGGCTTGGCTCCTTGGCTCTTTATTGAGACTTTTATGCAAGTATCTGGTGTAGGATCTTCTGCTTGGGCGGGTCGGGGCGGGGCGGGGTTGGGTTGGGTTGGGTTAGACTACTTGACCTACAAGGTCCCTTCCAACTTTGTTAATCTGTTAATCTTTCTAACTTTAATATTTGTCCATGGCATATGATGTTTTACACATACATCCAGACATATTGGAATAGATTACTGAAACATGCACATTTACTGTGCTTATTGTTTTATCTTTCTCCATTGTGGGTTGAGACAGCCGCCAGGATGGGTTGTACTCATCTGTTCAGATTGATAGACTGAGTCTGTCATAGCTGTTAAATCCCGCCCTTGTTGCTGGGGGCTTCCATTTTTGACTCAGTCTGTCAGTCTGGATAGGCCTGTGGGACTGTTTCTCTGGCTATTCTTGTCATCTTTCTCCAGTTTGACTTACTGGTTTTGACTTACTTGTTTTGACCTGGACTGTTCTTGGATATACGATCTCTGGATTTCTCTTGGTACAGTAAGGACTTTGGACCCTCAGTAGCAGGCTTTGGCTAGCTATCTGAGGGAATTTTCCCTCAGCCCCTATCAGGCCTCTCCTGACTAACCCAGTTGACTGATTGATCGTCCTGGTGTGTTGTGGAGCTTTGCGCTCCCATTCTAGGGTGCTCTCCCTTGCTAACAGTGGAGTTTCGCACTCCCGAAGGAATATTTACATGTGTGGAGCTTCGTGTTCCCCAGAAAGACTGTCCAGTGGCCATTTTGAATCGTGAACGGCCGTGCCCAGCTCTTGTCAACTTGCCTTTGCTCCAGCGACTCAGAGATTACTAATAGTTGCAGTGTTTCAGCCGGTGTTCTTCAAGGTTCCCCCTTGGCTTGCGGTGGTCAGGCTTCGACGCTTCGTGCCCAGCCTTGTCCTTTGGGTGGGGGCTGGGGCTTTAGCGGAGTTTCACACTCCCTCTGCCAGCGCGATTCGCACCAACAACTTTTGGCTGCCAAACCCCTTCTTCCGGACCGGCTCGCTAATTTCAGCCTGGGAGCCTCGTGTTCCACTTGATCGGCTCCAGTTTGCTCAGACGTTGTGTGGAGCTTCGCGCTCCCGTTTTCTGTCTCCTCGGAGCCGGCCGCCATTTTGTTACTGCCGTGCCACTCTCACACAGTGTGGGCTCCATTCCGGGCCTCCAGGCTTAGGTCTGTGCCTGTTTGCGGTCATAACTGGGGATATCCCTCGAAGGAGTTCTGTCTCCTGAGGCTTTGATTTCTGTGGTGACATTGTTCATCTGAATTGGCAAAGCAAAGCTGCTCTTGTCCCTTTCAGGGTCTCTAGACGGCCATTTTGTTGGCAGTAACTATGTTCTTTGACCACATTGCTTTATAATACCTTCCTTATTAGTCACCATGCCAAAGGCCTTGCATAAATCTAAGCATGGCCGGAAGGTCAGACTTTCTGAAAACCCCAGTTAAGGGGATTCTCCGTCCAGAACGGATCGGGATTCTGGTCCCTCAACCAGGCCCTCTGATGGCAAAGATTTGTGGCCGCACCATAAGTCCGCTAAACATTCTACTCCCTCCCGTGCTGAGATACGCTGGGACAAGGTGCTTAAAAAGATCTGGCATTCATCTTCAACTGCCAAGGACGCCGGTGGTTCGTCCTTGAGAGATTCCGTTATGGCTGCTTTTGCAGTGCACTCTGATCAGGTCTCCCTTCAGGATTGCTCTGTGACCATTCAACCTGACAATTTGTGGGGGACTGCCGCTGCACTGGGCCCTAGTGTATCTACGGAGATCTTTCCTGCACCCGCTCCACCACCTGCTCCCTCTGACACTACCGCAGTCTTGCCCCCTCCGGTACTTGGTCAAGGTGATGTCCAGTCTCCCAATTTTTTGTCTCCGGAACATATCCAACAGCTTATCGCTACAGCTGTTCAACAGTCATTGGCTGCTCAATTCCTGCCTCCTGGCAGGGTGACTTCCATGAGGTCTTGTGTTTCCGCCTCCCAGGCTGAGGCTGGTCAAGAGGACTCTCTCTCTATTGAGGCGCCTGACTCTCCGGTCTCCTCCACTGGGAGTCATGCATCCTCTCCTGCCAAGCTAGACACTAGGGAGTCTGATTTGTCAGAGGATGAGGACCTTCCCCTGGACCAACCCGTTTTCATGGGGCTATTTCCTCAGGCTTTGTTTAAGTCCTTGTTATTCAAGGCAGTCAATATGGCTCAGCTGGGCTCCACTACTTCTACTACGGCTCCTCCTTCTTCTTCTCAAGGAGTTCTAAATCTTCTCTTTGAAGAACCTCCCAAACCTGTCGACTCCATCTCTACACCGCCACTGTTTCTGGATGTGATAAGAAAGCAGTGGGCTTCGCCTGAGTCAGCCCCAACTCTGACGACAACGGACAGAAAATTTTTTAATGTGGCATCCGACCTCGCATTGGTTCTCCAGGTGCCTACCATGGATGCACCAGTGGCAGCTTTACTACCTAATGCAGCCATTCCCGGAGTTCTGGATGAAGGGCTGAGTCCTGAGGAACGTAGGTCAGACCAGGTCCTACAATGGGTGCACCAAGAGATGGCATGGGCTATCCACTTGGCCTCTACCGCTTTGTTTTTCAACCGAACAATGCTTTCATGGTTGCGCCAGTTGCAAGAGAACCTGGTTTCAGAGGACGTCAGAGTGAAACAGGATTTAAACAAGATCATCGTGGCCATCCAATTCTCGGCTGATGCTACGCTTAACGCCACCCATTTTACTGCCAAGTCCCTAGCTTCAACTGTCACGGCCCGTCATTTGGTCTGGCTTCGCCACTGGCAGGCAGATGCCAGGCAAAAGTGGCGTTTGGCGTTGGTTCCCCATCACTGGGGCTAAGTTGTTTGGAGAACTACTGGATTCTTTCCTCATAGAGACCAAAGATAAGAGGAAGGTCCTGTCTGTGGTTTATCGCAGAGGAAAATCCCAGTTCCTGCCTTATCCCTCTCATTCCCAATTCTGAGGTTATGATGGGGGTGGCACTTCCCTTTCTACTGCTAGGTTGCATGGGAGCTTCAATTCCAGGCAACGGGGTGCTCAGGACAGGGCTGCTAGAGGTAGACCATTTGTGAACAAACGACCCTTTCATGGGAGAGGGGGTCATTTGCTCCAATGCTGTCGCTAACTGCATTCTGGATCCTCCCATTGGTGGCAGATTGGCCCTCTTCGCCAACCTTTGGGAGAGAACCACTTCTGATAGATGGGTCCAGGCCACCATAAGATGGGGATTGGCCATTGAATTCCTTTCCCCTCCTCCAATGTTTTTTGTACGCTGTCCGCTCTCTCATAACACCGAGAGAAGAACCCTGATGGATTAGGCGGTTCAGCATCTTCTCTCGATCAGGGCTATCCAAAAGGTGCCCGACGATCAAAAGGGTAGCGGATTTTATTCCCATGTGTTTCTTGCACCAAAGTCATCGTGGGTGGGTGGGTGGAGACCGATTCTGGACCTTAAACGTTTGAACCGCTATGTGGTATATCGCAGGTTCAATATGCAGTCTTTGCATTCCATTCTCGACGGTGTTAGGAGGGGCGACTTCCTCTCTTCTATAGACCTCACTGAGGCCTATCTCCATATTCCCATCCTTCCCTCCCACAGAAGGTTCCTTAGGTTCTGCTATGGGGGGTCCCATTACCAGTATAGGGCTTTGCCCTTTGGCCTCTCCTCCGCCCCTCGGACCTTTACCAGGGTTTGGCAGCTTTAGCTGCATCCCTCAGGGCTAGATCCATTTGTCTCCAGTGTTATCTGGACGATATTTTGATTTTGTCCTCTACTCCCCAGCAAGCATCTACTGATGTCCAGTCTACCCTTCAGGTCCTTGCCTCCCATGGCTTTTCCATTAATATTGAGAAAAATCAGCTGGCTCCAACCACCCGTCTGCTCCATTTGGGAGCACTAATTGACACAGTGGCGGGAAGGGTCTATCTGTCGCAGGAGTGCCAGGATAGTTTGAGGGCTCTGGTTTCCAGAGTTGAGGGGAGTAGGATGGTGTTGCCCTTTTACTTTCACAACTCCTGGGGAAAATGATTTCTGCCATCTTGATTGTTCCCTGGGCACAATTACATTCTAGAGACCTACAATAGTTTCTTTTGCCATTGCAGAAGGCGGGCGGAGGCACATCATCTCTAAAGGTTCCTGTTCCCAAGGAGGTGCTTAGATTCCTCAGATGGTGGCGATCTTCGGCCATCACCAAAGGTTGCTTGTTTTTCAAACCCCAGAGAGTGGTTTGAAAGATGCCAGCCTTCATGGCCGGGGGGCTCATTGTCAGGGACAGACAGCACAGGGCAGGTGGAATGACAGCGAAACCCACCGGCCGATCAATTGGCTGGAGTTGCGAGCAGTTTTTCTGGCCCTCCGGTCCTTTCAATATCTCATTTCCGGCTCCCAGTTCTCGTCCTCATGGACAATGTTACGGTGAAGGCTCACATCAATCGCCTGAGGGGCATGAGGTCCAAGTCCCTGATGTCGGAGGCCAAGAGATTGGGTCTTTGGGTGGAACGTCATCTTGGCTTATTGAAGGCAGAGCAGATCTCCGTAGTGGCCAATGTGCAGGTGGATTGGTTAAGTTGCCAACACTTGGACCACGCAGAGTGGCACCTGCATCCACAGATTTTCAGGGAGCTGGCAGCTCGTTTTGGCACTCCGGAGGTTGACCTGTTTGCACCGCAACAGAACGCCCAACGTCCCCGTTTCTTCACATGGGTTCCATTGCCTCAAGCAGAGGCCACTGATGCTCTCCGATCCCCGTGGCCATCGGGACTACTTACGCGTTTCTGCCGATCTCCCTCCTATCGAGAGTGATACGCAAGTTGTTGCAGGAATGAGCGGAGATTGTTCTTCTGGCCCCTCATTGGCCGCGGAGGCCTTGGTTTGCGGACCTCGTTTCGCTGTCAGTGGCTCCAGCTTGGTAGATTCCCCAAGGGGTGGACACCCTGACTCCAGCTTGGTAGATTCCCCAAGGGGTGGACTCACCCTGACATCCGGACCTTCAGTGGCTCCATCTGACCGCTTGGCAGCTGAGCAGTGCACCCTGGGGTGGGGGGGCAACATTCCGGCTGACGTGATCTGAACCATTCAGGCTTCGTGGAGACCTTCTACGGACTGCATTTATTCAGTCACCTGGCCGGTCTTTTGTGCATGGTGTGATCCGAACGGGGTTCTGGCCCTTCAGGCTTCTATTGTACATGTCCTGGTTTTTCTCCAGGAGGGCCTCTCCAAGGGTCTTTCCCCCAACACACTGCGGAGGCAGGTTGCGGCGATCTCATCGATACTCACTTGTGGATCTTTGACATCTTTGGCTCAACACCCCTCTCTACATGGGGTTCCCCTTGAGGAGCACCCGGAGGCTCCAACTGGTGCAGAATGCGGCCACGCGGGGGATTATGAGAGCGATGGGACGCTCCCATGTGACACCCCTCCTGAGCGAGCTGCATTGGCTTCTGGTGGTCTTCCGGGTGCGCTTCAAGGTGTTGGTTACCACCTTTAAAGCGCTCCATGGCATTGAGCCTGGCTACTTACGGGACCGCCTTCTGCTGCTGATAGCCTCCCACAGGCCAGTTCGCTCCCACAGAGAGGGACTCCTCAGGGTGCCATCAGCCAGGCAATGTCGGCTGACAACCCCCAGGGGGAGGGCCTTCTCTGTGGCAGCACCTGCCCTTTGGAACGACTTGCCCCCGGAGATACGTAGGATACCAGATCTCTGTGCTTTTCGCCGTGCCCTCAAAACTTTTTTATTTCATCAAGCTGGGCTGGCGTAACCCCCCCCCCTTAGATATTTTTAATTGTAAATGGATTTTAGTTGGGAGGTTTTAAATTTTGGGCCAAAATTTGTTTAATTCTTTTAAAATTTTAAATTTTGTATTGGGATGTTTTTTATTCTTGGCTGTGCACCGCCCTGAGTCCAGTAGGAGAAGGGTGGTATAAAAATTTAATAAAATTAATAAAATTAAATAAATAAATTTGGTGGTTTCTGTGGGGCGCTACTAATTTAAGCCCTCCTGTATTGCATAGGTACCCAACTTGGGATCTCTCGATTGTTCTCAATTCCCTTACGGGACCTCTGTACAAGCCTTTGCAGACGATCAGCCTCCACCTGTTATCATGCAAGGTTGCCTTTCTGGTGGCCATTACTTCGGCTCACTGGATCTCTGAGATTGCTGCGCTTTCTACTCATAGTGACCTCTGCGTGTCCCATGCTGATCGAGTGATTCTCTGTCTGGATCCTACCTTTGTTCCCAACCTTTGTTCCACGACCTTCCACCGCATGCAGGAACTCGTCCTTCCTAACTTCTGTCCTCGTCCTGCTCATCCTCTGGAACGGCGGTGGCATACTTTGGACATCCGGAGGGCGCTCTGTGTGTATATTAAGAGGACTGCTGACTTCCGCAGGTCGTAATCTTTGTTTGTGTCATTTCTGCCGGTATCCTTGGGTTGCAAGTTGTTGTACCATTGGACGTTGGATCTGACAGACAATCGCTTCGGCGTATGAATTGCGTTCTTTGCCCAAACCTCCTTGCTTGACTGCTCATTCAACCCGCAGTGTGGCGCCGTTGGCAGTTTGGGCCACGCAAGCCTTTTGCTTGAAATTTGTAGGGCGGCAACGTGGACTTCACCGTCCTGCTTCATTCAGTACTACAAGCTGGACAAGTTCGCCTCGGCAGATGCTGCTTTTGGATGTAGGGTGTTGCAACGGGTTTTTCCTGGGGAGGGTTCTTCGGACCAGTCTGGTCCCCTCCATGTTTAGGGACAGAGAACTTAGGTATGTCCCATCCTGGCTGCTGTCTCCACCCACAATGGAAAAGGGGCGTTGGTCCTACCTGAGACGCACCTTCTCATTGGGTGGAGACAGCAGCCAGACCCTCCCTTTGCCAGTCTGGTCCTTTCTCACTAACTTTGTCTTGGTTTCTCAAACGCCAGGTCTGTTTCTTTGTCTTCGCCAAAAGCTGGAAGCCTCCAGCAACAAGGGCGGGACTTACCAGCTATGATAGACTCACTCCATCAATCTGAACAGATGAATACAACCCATCCTGGCTGCTGTTTCCACCCAACGAGAAGGTGCGTCTCAGGTAGGACCAACGCCCCTTCTATACATAAATCCATGCAAGCAAAACAATTAAAGAATGTTGGAGTACTTTATATTGATAGGCTGATCAATTTTAACATTTACAGATGCATGTACTTAATTAGAAATATTTGTTACAGGTGTTATGTCTACCTTATATGCAGCTTTACATTCCTCTAGTTTTCCTCCTTTATCATTCCTGTAGTTGTTTCCTATATCTCATTGCTACTGTAGAATTCAGCTCTATTGTTCCTGTGATGCATTTCCTATTCCTGTTGTATTTTACACTCTCTAACATGATGGCTTCTGCACAATAATGGCTTGTGTAGCATTTTTATTACTCCACATGAAACAATATTCTGCAGACTGCAGACACATGCAGACTGTGAAAATACTTTTGAAAACCCACAACATTCTTGAAATAATTCTATCACCCTTAAGACAATTTATAACAACCAAAATAAAATGGATATGTGAAATATTATAATCATGGTGATAACCTTGGGACTCAACTTACATTAAGACAAATCTTACATTAGGATCACATCTATAGGAAGTATTTAGAATACAATAATCATTCATTTAAAAGCACATTGATCTCTTAGAATACTATTCTGAATCTGGAGTGTCATTGTTGAAAACAAGCATTTCAGAAGACATCTGAACTTCCAAGCAAGTATATTTATATATATGAGAAAGCTGGTGTCTTGTAATGCTCTCCCTAGTCCTTCTCTCGCTAGATTAAACACATCCTGTTCCTGTAACCGTTCATATGTTTCATCCTCCAGAGTCCAGACCCCAAATCTTTGTTGCTCTTCTTTGCACTCTTTCCAGCCTCAACATTTTTTTTGTAATGTAATGTAATGTAATGTAATGTAATGTAATGTAATGTAATGTAATGTAATGTAATGTAACCCTAGAACTGGAACCCTAGTATTCCAAGTGTGGCCTCACCAAAGCAGTATATAAAAGTACTAAACTTGACATCATCTTGATACTATTGATACAGCCTAGGACTACATTGGTTTTTTGGGGCATGGAGTTGGATAAAAAAACCCTCCAAGGTTCCTTCCAACTCTGTTATTCTGTATTCCATAATGGGTAGTTGATACAAATATCTAACTTGGTACGTGTAAGATATATGCTTATAATAGGACTACAATATTTGGACTATAAAAACCAGGATAACCACTAGAGGCCAGCAAAAAAGATTTTAAAAAACAAAGTAGTCCACAGAAAAGTTAAGAATGTGCAAAGTAACTAATAGTTTAGAACACTTATAAACAATATTAATCTACAGCATAATCAGGATTAAAGGACAATAGTATATCTGTGCACCTTAAATCAGTATTGCCTGGAGATTGCCTAAACAAGTTCTGAAGTTTTCTTGGCAAGATTTTCAAATGTGGTTTGCCATTGCCTCCTTCCTAGGGCTGAGAGTGAATGACTGGTCTAAGGTTATTCAGTTGGTTTCATCTTTAAGGCAGAACTAAAATTCACAGTCACCTGATTTCTAGCCTGGTACTTTAACCATTATATTCTCTTGTAGAACAAAAATATTATTATCTTAATACATCTAGTAGACTAAATTTATTGAAAATTGAATATTCTGGCAATTACTTATACATTATTGCAACAACAGTTAGAAACATCATAAAATCAGTTACATAGAGTTTTTGCTGAATATTGAACAGTACCTTCATGAAGTTACTGTATGTTACCATTGGAATTACTATATCTTCTCAATTCTGTGCACATAAACTCATAAGGAAATTGTGGATAAAAAGGAAACTAGTTAATATGGAGTATATTATGTTACTTGACTTGAAAGATAAGGTTTCACATTAAGCAATAATTTGTTTAAGCTCCAGATCACTATGTTTACATTCACATTAAGCTTAACAGGGCAATGTTAATGGGCATAAGGCAATCATCAGTAGTTGAGATGTATACGATGAGCAGATTGGCTGCTCTTTGAAGTATGCACGTACAAGGTTATTGTAAAGAAAAACTCAGTTAGCTCAGACATATAGTCTAGTATCCTATTTCTCACCATGGTTAATGTTATAAGATTGCAAAACCAAAGTAGTGATATGTTCTATCCATTACTTGCCTGCTTCATGTACAACATTTCAACCTCATTGTAGAAGGCCAATTTTCATTCATTCCCAAATATAAGAATTTTTTTATAAAGTTTCATTTGGGGCTCTGCACCTAAAGGAAAAAGGTTGAGCTTGTATTCATAAATTCTGTAGGATCTATTTTCCAAGATAAATTGCTAAGTAAATTGCTAAGAGAAATTGTTATAAGCCTTATTGCAATCATGCTTCTTTTATAATCCTGCTTATCCCATTTAAACAAAAATAAAAGCCTGTAATTTTCCCTAACAGGAAAGAGTGAGCCACCATTTCCATTGCTTTTCATAATCTCATGTTAGTCAATAAATGAAATCTCAGTGTTCATCACTGCATTTGTACAACATCCTGAGCCCAAAGTAACAAACTACATTTTAGCCTACATGCTGTCAGCCAGTTCCTGATGTTAATTTATGCTTCTTTTATGTTTTGTATCACAGAAGCTTAGGGGGAAAAAAAGATTGAATAAACCATAATTAAGTAAAATTATGGATTAGTATATCTCAGTGGAATACCTTGAAGTTATGGTAACATAATTTTAACATAATTTTCTGTGCAGTTTCTGTCTCAGCGTTTCCAGGACTGGATGAGTAAGAATGGAATTCTTCATCAGACTTCGGCCCCTTACACACCGGCTCATAATGGGGTCGTAGAAAGAAGACAAGGGCTACTGCAAACCATGATGCGTTGTCTCCTAGAAGACGCCAACCTTGGTAAGTTATACTGGGGTGAAGCTATCAAGTATGCAAATTACATTGTCAACCGTACTTGGAGCAGTGTAATGAATCAGACTCCTTTCTTCATGTTGTATGGCTACAAGCCCGATCTTAAAAACATCCATATTTTTGGTTCATATGCTATGGTGAACATTCCCTTAGCTCAAAGAAGAAAAGGAAGTCCAGCAGCAAAGAGACTGAGATTTATGGGTATTGATGATAATTCAAAATGGAGCAAATTTATTGACTCTAAACATGTAATTGTGATTTCCCAATCTGCTAATTTTGAGGAAGATATTGACTGGTCCAGGATTCATTCCAATGATCCTGGAGTTTATTTTCCTAGAGATGATACTGCTGATGCCACGCAGATTGATGATCAAGATTCCACTGGTTCTTCTCAACCCGATGTTCCATCTTCGCAAGCCGCGGATGCTGATGCTAGCGACGAATGTGAGGACGAGGATGAAGCAGAAGAAGACTGGACAGTTGTCCCGAGACGTTCCAAGAGGGCCAGAAAAGGGATCCCTCCACAACGATATTCTTGGCAACTGACAAAAGCACCCTTGCCTTTGATTTGCAATGTTACACTTCCACCTGATAATTTCACACAAATCAAGCAGCTTCCTGATTCAGAGCAAGAAAAATGGTATGATGCAATGCAGGTTGAAATGGACAGTCTAAAGAAACTTAAAGTATTTACACCTGCAAAATCTCCAGCAAACAAAAAGGTCATTGGCACTCGATGGGTCTACAGAATCAAAAAGAAGCCAAAAGGTGAATCATTGTACAAGGCCAGACTTGTAGCTCAGGGTTTCGCTCAACGTTATCCTGAGGACCACACAAATACCTACTCACCGACAGTCCGAACTGAAAGTGTAAAAATTGCTTTAGCAACTGCAACTATCCTTGGTTTAGAAGTTTTCCAGTTCGATGTTGACACAGCTTATCTACATCTAGATGAAGAGATCTACGTGAAAAGTCCTCCAGGATTCCGACAGCAAGAAGGGGATACCTGGTTTCTAAACAAAAGTCTTTATGGTCTGAAACAATCTGGTTTAATGTGGTATTTATGTCTTACTGACAAACTAAATTCAATGGGCTTTATTAAGTCCGAAACTGATGAGTGCGTGTTCACAAAAAGATCTAACAATGCATATGAAATAGTTCTTGTTTATGTTGATGATATCGTTTATATTGGTCCAAATAAGCAAATGAGTGAAATTTTTGCCAAAGCTTTGCAGAGATACTTCACATTGAAATCATTGGGTCATATTAGCACTTATTTAGGTGTTCAGATTGAAAAAACACAAAAGGGGTTTAGTCTTTCACAAGAAGATAAAATTGAACAAGTTTTGCATCATTGCAACATGAAAGATGCTAACACAACAAAGACACCCATGCAAACAGATTTTCACAACTTGACACAAGAAGCAAGTCCTGAGTTCGAGGATCAAACACTTTATCGTTCAGTTATTGGGTCACTGTTATATATTAGTAGTTGGACCAGACCCGACATTGCACTTAGTGTTAATCTCTTATCTCGACACGTAGGTAAGGCAAAACAGTTTCATTGGACATGCATTAAGAAATTATTGAGATACTTAAAATACACTAAACACATGAAGTTATTGTTAGAACCAACACATGCTGATTATGCAGAATTATGTTGTTATGCAGATTCTGATTGGGCAAGTGATAAGAAATCACGTAAAAGTACGTGATGATGTTTTTAAATGGATGTCCTGTTTATTGGCAAGTACGTAAACAGAATTTTGTTTCTTGTTCATCTACTGAAGCTGAATATGCTTGTGTTTCAGATGCATGTAATTCTCTAACTTGGTTTGATGCTTTAGTCACAGATATCTGGACACACCCGATCCGACCGATCACAGTGATGGAAGACAATGAATCGGTGGTTTATATTTCTGAATCACATTTTACAGGTTCTAGGTCCAGACACATTGACATTCGTTATCAAAACATAAAACATTTAGTGAAAAAAGGTTTTGTTGAAATGCAATATGTATATACACATGATCAAATTGCTGATATGCTCAACAAACCACTTCCAGCAGCTCAACACGAGTATCTGCGTAAGAAGATGTGCCTTATTTGATGATGTACTGATATTCGCTCAACTGGCAAAAGAAGGGGAATGTCACTGCGTTCTTTTATTTACCAGCTGAGCTCATTATTTCTGGACTATCAGACTTTCCGTAGCTTGCCAAGAATTGTTATCAGTAAGCAAAACTGCGCATGTCCACCCCACATTCCTTCACACTCTTTTCTTTGTTCTCTTGCCAGAAAGGTCCGGCTGAGAAAATAGCCGGCACAAACTTTTGCAAAAATGTAACAATTACTTTTCTTAGTTAGTGAGATGTTTTATTTTCTTTATAACAAATAAATGAGTTTTCTTAGAAGATATTTTCTTCGGAGTTTGTTTTCTTAAAGTGTACTTGCAAAGAAAAAGGTCTCGATCCATCTCCTCTAATCAGGGTGATTACCAAGGCTGAGCCGGAGGGTTAAAAATCATACAGTGAGTGCCTTCTCTGCGAAGTAGCAATCCAATCTCACTGACCCAGGCCTTATAATTCTGTCCTGACATCTTTAATTTGGACTCACCAGCCAATGGAGCAACAGAAGATGCCTGTTGAGGAATGTGCATTTGAGGTGCTGGCTGTGGAAGTAAAGGCACTTGTTGCGCTGGAGGTGGACCAGGAGCTGGCCCTGGTTGTACAGCTGGAGGCATGTGTGCATGCATTTGTGGCTGCTGTGGCTGTTGCACTGGAATCTGCTGTGTTCCAGCTGCCATTTGTGCTTGAGCTGCAATATTGGCATGACCTGCTGGAGATGCAGTCATTTGCCTTTGCTGCATTAAGCTTTGTTGTGTTCTTTCTAAAAGGACACCAGCAGCACCAGGGGGTGCTTGAGTTTGGGCCTGTGGAGACACTTGTGGGATTGCAGCCTGAATCTCTGAGTGAGTTAGAGACAGGTTTGCCAGGGTCTGTTGTAATAATTCAAAATGCTCATGTAGACTACGTTGCCTTTCAGCTTTCTCTAGTAAATTACTTTCGCCAGCAGATGGTGCTGCACCTTTAGTTTCGGGCAGCTCTGCATATGTGGCATTGTATGTAATTTGATGAGAGAGAACACCATGTGACAAATGTGACGTGGGCACAGCTTTCTGTTCTGATTGGCCTGACACAAAATCCACCAGGGGGAGTGTCTTTGGCTCCGAAGAAGAAGGCAATAAGATATGCATAATTATTCATCTTTATAATGCTCCCTGAGTCATTGTTTCTCAACCATGACAACTTCAAAATTCCCCAACCAAGTTTCAAAAACATTGCAATAAAACCTTGAAAAATTTTAACTTTTTCCCATCACCTTTTTCTAAAGCAGGAAAAAAATTCATTTGTGAAATACAAACAAAACTCCTCAACCCCCACACCAATAAATAAATATCTTGGCCACTGGGAACAAAACTAACTTGGCAAGTTTGACAGGATGGAATTTAATGGCCAAATCTAACTCTAAACTTGTGCCTTATTTAAGCAAACTGGAACAGGAAGATGAATCAATCATGATTTATTAAGAATGTTCTGATAAAAAAGAATCCTCTTATTTAAAGAGGGAACCTAAGCATCAACTTGCATTTTCTTTTATAGTTAACACTTCAAAGGAAAATACAAAAGAAAAAAATTGATTGGATAAAATGAAAACTTCCTGCCTCTTTGTATAGAAAATCAGTTACATGAAATTAAACGTGTTACATATTTACACACCATAATATTAAGCATGTTCATTTAAATGGGCTTCCAGAGTCTTGTGGAGATAGATTTTAGGATGTTAATGAAAAAAAACCCCATAACTTACTTAGAATTCACAAAGAGACCATTCAGATGTTAGTTAACACTGAAAGGATTCAGGAGATGAGGTAAAGGCATCCTGTTATCCAAACACTCCTATTATCGCCTGGAGAGCATTTTGGGAATGTTGCAATATATTAAGCAATCTGCCTTAACCAATTACTGAGGTAGAAAGGTTTCTTTTTTTTTTTTTTTCTTTTTCTTTTTTTTATAAATTTTTATTATAGTCCAACATACACAGACAAACACAAACATTTAAACAAACTATACATAAACTAACTATACAATGAAATCAAGTCCTAAGACTTGAGCTTTGAAGTGGAGATACTTCGGTAATTATATATCAATATATCTGTACATATTATACTTCATCATATATCAATATTTATATAACGATATTTCATTTTGTTTCTGTATTTAGATATAATTGGATGGTATTTCCTTAATTCGTGTCCTTTTTTTCTAACCAGTTATACCATTTTTGCCAAATTAGGTAATAGTCTGAGTCTTCTTTTCCCTGAATTTCTTTGGTCAGTTTATCCATTTCCGCACATTCCATTGTTTTTTGTATTACTTTTTCCTCTGTTGGCGTATTTTCCAATTTCCACATCTGTGCAAAAGCGATTCTGGCAGCGGTTAGGATGTGTATAATTAGGTATTGTGTCTCTTTTTTATAATCTTTTGTGAGTATTCCTAATAAGTATGTTTCCGGTCTAAGGGGTACCTTTTGGGTGGTGATTTCTTCTAATTGACTTTGAATTGTTTTCCAAAATTTTTTAACTTTTGGACATGACCACCACATGTGGTAGTAAGTCCCCTTCTGTGTTTTACATTTCCAGCAATTTTGATTGGTGTTGGGGAACATCTTTGCCAGCCGTGCAGGGGGGAGATGCCATCTGTAAAACATCTTATATGTATTTTCCTTGTAGGGCACGGACATTGTCAGTTTAGTATTGACTTTCCACATTTTTTCCCATTTTTCTAGATTAATATTATATCCAAAATTTTTAGCCCAAATAATCATATTTTCCTTCACCACTTCTTCTTCTAGTTTGTATTTAAGCAAATAATTGTATATTTTAGTTATTAATTTGTCATCTGATTGCATTATAATTTTGTCTAATTCATTTCTTTCTTTTTGGATTCCAAATTTTTTCATATCACTTTTATATCTTGATTTTATCTGTAAATACGTCCACCAATCAATGTCCGTGCCCTGTTGTCTCAATTCCTCTGTTGTTTTTATATCTCCCTCTGTATTCAGCAATTCGTCGTAGGTCTTCATTTTATTCATATCCATTGTGTTCGGGTAGATTTGTGCTTCCATGGTTGATATCCATCTTGGAATTTTATCGTAATGTTTCCTTCTTATTTCAATCCAAATTTTTGCCAGTGCTCCTCTAATGTAGTGTCTCCTAAAGTGTTCATGCTGTCTGGGCTTTTCCTCCCATAGGAATGCGTGCCAACCTTTGAACAGATCGAATCCTTCTAGGGCTAATATTCGTTTATCTTTGAGTGTCATCCAATCCTTGATCCAGGTTAGGGCTGTTGCAATGTAATAGGTTTGCCAATCTGGTAATCCCAGGCCGCCTCTTTCTTTGGTATCTTGCAGGTGTTTCAATTTAATCCTGGCTCTCTTCCCCTGCCATATATATTTGGATATCATTTTATCGAGGTCTTTAAAATATGTTTTCCCCGGATTTATCGGTATTGTTCTGAATAAATATAACATTTTTGGTAGAATAGTCATTTTAATTGAAGCAATTTTGCCTAATAATGATAGTTTTAATTTACTCCATGCCTCTAAGTCCTTCTGTATCTGTTTAACCAATTTGATGTAGTTATCTTCTTTTAATGATGATACTTTATTGGTGAGCCAAATTCCTAAATATTTTATTTTAGTTGTTGTTTGTATTCCTAATGCCTCTTCCAGCTCTTCCTCCTGGGGCTTTGTCAAATTTTTAGTTAGTAATTTAGTTTTTTGTCTATTAATTTTCAAACCTGCTACATCACCATATTGTTCTATCTTCCTTAATAAATTCAGTCCTGATTGTTTCGGTTGCTCTAATATAAATACTACGTCATCCGCGAATGCTTGTAGTTTATATTCCTGGTTTTTTGTTCTTAATCCTTTTATTTCATTGTCATTCCTAATTTCGTTCAATAGGGGCTCCAGCGCTAGTATATATAGTATAGGAGAGAGGGGACATCCTTGTCTCACTCCTTTGGATATTTTAAATTGGTCTGTTGTCTCTCCATTTATCCATATTTTTGCAATTTGATCTGAGTATATTGTTTTAATCATATTAAGAAATTTCTCGCCAGTTCCCATTTTTTCTAGTTGCAATATTAAAAACCCCCAGTTAAGGTTGTCGAAGGCTTTCTGTGCGTCGAGGAAGAGTAAGGCCATCTTTTCATCTGATTTTTGCTCATAGTATTCCAGTATATTAATTATTGTTCTTGTGTTCTTGTTGATTTGCCTATTTGGAATAAAACCATTTTGGTCTGGATGGATATAATTCACAATAATTCTCTTCATTCTCTGAGCCATGATCGATGTAAATAATTTATAGTCTGCGTTTAGAAGTGATATGGGTCTGTAGTTTTTGGTTTGAGTTAGGTCTGAGTCTTCTTTAGGTATCAGTGTAATAATTGTCTCTACCCATGATTTGGGAATTTTAGCTTCTAAAATCGCTTCGTTCAGGACTTGTAATAGAATGTCATCCATTGACTGATTCTCGATTTTGTAGAATTCTGCCGGGATACCATCTGGGCCTGGTGTTTTATTGTTGTTCTGCTTCTTCTTCGCTTCAATTAATTCTAACATCGATATTGGTCTGTTCAAGAGTTCTCTTTGAGTTTCTTTTATTTCTTGGATATTGGCTTTGTTTATATATTCTTTTACTTTCTCCAATTGGATTTCTTCCTGCGTATATAGTTCCTGATAGAAATTTCTTACAATTCGCTTTTTTGCCTCATTCATATGCTGTAGTTGCCCTTGTTCGTCTTGTAGTTGGTGTATTAGTCTTTTCTCCTTTTCTTTCTTTAGTTTATATGCCAACCAACGTCCTGTTTTATTAGCGAATTCAAATTGGTTTTGCTTTGCTATTCTAATCTTCCTAGCTATTTCTGTTGTTGTTATTAAGTTTATTTCATGTTTGATATGGTTTATTTTTTCCTTAATCTCTTTCCCATCTGGTCTGTTCTGTAATTCTAGTTCTTGTTTTCCGAGCTCAGTCATTAGGTTATTCCTTCTTTGCTGTTTCTCTCTGTTTTTCTTCACCTTGAATGAAATTGTTAATCCTCTTATATATGCTTTTGTGGCATCCCATAGAATTTGTAATGATGTATGTTCCTTTTTGTTTATTTGAAAAAATATCTCCATCTCTTTCTTTATCATCTCTATGTATTCTTTATCTTTGGTAATTTCTCTATCCATCATCCATCTTCCTCTCTTTAGCCGGCCTTTCCAGACTATTGTTATAGGACTGTGGTCTGCCCATATGTTCGGTGTGATTTCAATTTCTTTTATGCTTTCTCTTAGTTCTGCCGTCATCCAGGCCATGTCTAGTCTGGACCAAGACTGATGGGGATTTGAATAATATGTATACTGTTTTTTGGTTTTATTCAATTCTCTCCAGGCATCTTTCAGTTGTAACTCTTGAGTCATGTCCTTAAAAGTGTCCGGTAGTGTCTTTTTCTTAGATTTGTTTTTTTTGTTACTTTGGTAGTCATAGTCCATATCTACAATTGCATTATAGTCCCCTATTATACATATGTGTTCGTAGTCTAATTCTTTAATTTTATCGTGTAGCCTTTTGAAGTATTCTTTTTGGTTCCCATTTGGAGCGTATATTGATACTAGTAGCATGTTTCGGGCCTCTGTCTTAATATTGACCATTAATATCCTACCATCTCCGTCTGTGTAAATTTGTTTTGCCTGAATATGATTTTTAATGTATATTGCAATGCCTCTTTTTTTTTGGTCTGATAGTGAGGTAAATAATGATCCAAGTTTTCTGTTTTCTAATAATTGTTTGTGTTGTTTTTTAATATGTACTTCTTGTAAAATGATAATGTCTGTATCTAATTTTTGAAGTTTTTTAAAGGTGTGTGTTCTTTTGGTTGGTAGATTAAGGCCATTTATGTTAATTGAAATTAATTTCAACTCTTGTCCCATTTCCTTTAGTTTTTCTTTGTTAGTTTGAGTTTACTTGTGTTTCTTGTTACCATTTGTGTTTTCCCCCTAGCCCCTTCTCTTTCAATCCTCTCTTTTTCCCTAGACTCCTTTTCTTCCTTTCCTTGTTTTGTTTCCCCCGTAGGGTGTTCCTGGTTTGTATTATCTGGGTCACACCTAGTTTCCTGTTCTTCTTCTATTATGAAATGCGTGTCAAAAAATTCTTGTGCCTTCTCTATCGTGTCGATTTTATATTTTTTGTCATCCCAGGATATTAGAATTCCCTCTGGCACCAGCCAGCGGAACATTATTTTATGTTGGTTCAATAGGGTTGTCAAGAAATTGTAGTTTTTCCTATATTCTCTTATTCTTCTTGGAACTTGTTTTAAAGTTATTATTTCTTTTCCTTTGTAGCATGGTTTCTCCTCTCTCATTAGTGTATAAATCTCTTCTTTTACAGTTTTACGTGCGAATCTGACATGTATTTCTCCAGGTAGTTTGTGCCTACGGGCATAATTCGTATGCACTCTATAAATTTCGTCAATTTCCCTACTAATATCGTTTTTTTCCTTTTGGGTAGCCTCAACTAATATATCTGTCATCAGGTCTCTTAGATCTTCTCCCTTTGTTTCTGCAATATTTTGAAACCGTAAAAAGAAAGATGCCTTTTCTAATTCTAAATGGGTAATTGATTCTTCAAGTTCTCTGTTTACCTCCATTTGATTTTGTTCGATGTTATCCATCTTCTTCTCCGATTGGACCATTTTGGCTTCCATATTTTGAATTCGTTCTTCGTTTTTAACTATGTTTTGTTGTATTCTTTCAATCTTATCATCCATTTTTTTTATATTGTCGTTTATTTGTCCTACTTCTAATTTCAATTCCTCATGATTCTTTTTTGTTTCTTCGTGGTTATTCGCTATTGTTTCTTGGGTCTTGTTCATCCCCTCCTGTATCATTGCCAATATAGACTGTATATTCTGTATGTTGTGTGTAGTAGCAGCTTTATCTTTGTCTGTAGTTAGCATCGTGTCTATGGTTTTTTGTTGTGCAGGTGAAGATTGTATGGGTGCTGGTTTTTTCCCTTGTTTAGTTATTGTTATTGAGGATGTTGCCATCGTTTTTTGTATTATTTTTTCCCAAATTTTCATACACTGATTGGGGGTATTTGAAATATCGTTATATAGAAGTCAAATTGATTAATTCAGTGGGGTTAAGGGGAAATACAGTGTTTTAGCAATTCATTTTCCTGTTCTTATTCCTAAACAGTATAATATAATCAATATTTAAATGCCAAGTTATATTAATACTAAATCACATTAATGATCATACTTATTCCAATACTTAAATTCACTTTGAGCCTAAACAATTCATATATACCTTTATGTAATAAACTTATATAGTCTAAGATTCCCTATAAATCATATAAGATATTCTATTAGGTTCTATATGTATTTAAGTTATATCACAGTTGCCAATATGTAGTACTTATATTAATTATCACAATTATTATTCCTTGTTATTCCTTAATATTATCTATAACAGTCTCTTTACAATGTCTATGTTAATATCTAAATTTCCAATCAATACACAATATAATTCCCTTAATCAATATATTACTATAGAATCTATTATCTTATTTCAATGAGGTGGGAAACCATAGGACAATAAAGAAGGGAAAAAGGAAAAAAAAAGAAAAAAAAATTAATCTTAAGTCAATTTGATATATATTATATTAACTTCAAAATTGGTATTAGTATTATTTAGGCAAAGTTAATTAAACTGTAGTTGGATTTTGTAATATAAATAAAATAACTATATTTGATAATTGGATGTTAAAAGTTCTCCATTAAATCACTTTCAAACCAATTGGAATTACTTCCTTCTCCTTCTTCCTTCGTTCTTCAGTTCGCCTTCAGTTCGCCCAGCTTTCACAGTTCTGTTGCAACAACTTCCGTTGAAACAGTAAAATATTTGTTCCGATTTGTAGCAAGTTATATCTCCTCCGCCGACCGCATCAATGTGTCCAATGTCTTATTACAAGTCCTTTATTTGTGGTTTGGATTTGTTATTACTGCTGGATACAAAGTAAAAACTCCTTCTCCAAGTCCTCGGTCCTCAGTCCACCTTTCACTCCGTTCAGCTGATTCCCTTTTGCCCGCAACAGTCTTAAAGAGTCTTAATTCTTAAGTTTCACTTTCTACTATCACTTTCTCAAATAATTTTTATTCTTTGTGAAATCAAAACACGTTATTTATAAAATTATAATCCACCGCTGCTTGTAATCCTTTCCTTCCGTCTCTCGTCCTTTCGCCAGTCAAATCTGCGCTGTCACTGTGAGTGTTAGTTTCCGCTCCGATCACTGTCTCTCGCCGCTTGCCTGGCGATCTTACCGCCGCTTTTAGGAGTCCTCTTTTCGCCGATGTTTTAAGTCCTTAAATCTTTATAAATATACCTTCACTTTTCAGATAGTTTAGTCCAATTACCGATGTTTCTCTCTGCGATCTTCGCTTCCACACTTATCGGTTGACAGCGCTCCGGCCAGCCAAAATGGCTGGTTTTTTCCCGGTTGGAATTAGGGGGTTTTTCTCTGAACCTTCGGGATGATTGCTGTCACTCCGAGGTCCTAGGGAATCCTCCTTTTTCTATCGACCTCTCCGTGGTCGATAGTGCCAAAAACGGCTTCCAATCAAGAAATTTGGAACTTCGGGGACGGAGCCTCGTTCCCCTCGTTCCTTACACGCTGACGTCACCGCCGGAAGTCTCGAGGTAGAAAGGTTTCTTTGTAAATCAAAGTTAAAAAGTTTTTAAGTTTTTAATCTTTGTGAGCTTCTTTCAGATTTAAGTTTATCTTTATCCTCTCAAGTTTATCCTTTATTTTTTTCAAGAAAATATAGTCACCATAAATACATATCTCCCCAATAAATATCAGAGTTACGAAGGATGGAATAGTGGTGTCTTTGGTATTTCTACCCTATTTATGCCCAGAATGGCCAAGTCCATCTCACCAAGGCCAGACTGCTGTGGGATAAAACTGCCATGCCCAACTCACCATAGACAATTCCATGTGGGATAACTCAACACAATAAATGTTACTGCCACTATTTCTTCAACATTATTTCCATTTTTGTCAATAGAAATAATGTCAAAGAAACAGTGGCAGATAACATTTATCATGTTGATAACATGATCGTGTTGAGTTGTCCCATGATGAGTTGGCCACAGTGAAATGGCCATGGTGAATTGGCTGTAGTGGGATGGTCATGATAAGATGGCCATGATGTGTTGGCTATGGCAAGTTGTCTTAGACCCATTTAATGCCTCATGATTTACACCATCTTTACTGCAAGGAGGGAAGCTTAAAAACAAAATAATGTTTTACAGCAGCCCCATTTTTCTAGATTTTTTTAGGCTATTCTCTCTTTGTTAGGGCACCAGAGACAATTAATGTTAGCCTATCATTAAACTATGGAAAACCCAGCAAGATAAGTTGTTCAACAACAATCCTGTATATCAGAGCTAATTGTGTTTTGGTCTTGGTCTGGAATTGACAAGTGTTTAGGATACAGATAAGAGTGACTATGTACCATCAAGTCGTTGTTGACTCTTAATGACCAAATACCTTTTCTCAATAAACACATACTAACCCTTAATTTTGACTTATCAAACATTTTTATTTCTTTAACCTCGTTTATAAACTACTGAATCAACAGAAGGCTATTGTTATTTCATCAGCAATACAATTAAAGTTTAATACTTGGCTTGTTGCTTGTTCTACTAATCATCCAAGAGGAAGCAAGTGATGAAATGCTAAGAGGCAAACTTTGTTTTTTATATACTTATGTGTGATGTTGCCATGCAAGTACAAAAGGACAGAGCTTGCATCATATCTACATATATTTCAGCATTTTGGCATTATTATATTTATAACATATGCCAATGCCAGTGCTTGTTTTTGTTTGAATATTCCTGCCAATTATTTTTCTCTGTAATCTTTTAATGACGTATAATGGGATATACTGCCAAAGTAATTATGTTGAGTTACTTTCTTATTTATAATTTTATTCATAATCATGAGATTGCAATGCATACAATCAGGAGTGAGCTGCTGGGGGTTCACAGGGGCTCAGGAGAACCTCTAACTAAGATTCTGCGCAGTTCGGAGAACCCTCAAATCCCACTTCTGGCTGGCCCCACCTACTCCATCCCTCCCAGGAGTCCCCACATGGACTGTTTTGGAAGCAGGTTAAGTGCAGGGCACCTGTGGAGACTCTGGGAGGGCAAAAAAAGGGCCTACCGGACGTTCGGGCCCATTTCCAGCCTCCAGAGGCCTCTAGAGGCTGGGGAGGCCATTTTCGCCCTCCCAGAGGCTCGAGGAAAGCCTCCAGAGCATAGGGAGGGCAAAAATGCCCCTCCCCACCATTGTGCAGGAGGCTGACTAGGCCACACCCGCCATGGCCATGCCCATCCAGCAACCAGGCAGAGAACTCATTGCTAAAATTTTTGAAGCCCCACCCCTGCATACAATGTATGGTAGCAAAAACTAAGACACATATCATTTTGAAGACTAACATATTTATTATAATAAATAAATCTTCATAGCTATACTCTGGGTGATTTGGGATGGAAACTAAATGTAGGAGATTTATATGGTAGATATTGGCTCTTCACAAAACTATTTACATACCAATACTTCAAGATGGCTCACAGAAGAGCTTTATAAAGCAGCAATATAGATAAGCGAAAGCTGCATTTATACAACACACTGAAATATTAATTGGTAACCATGAACATTAAAAAAATGTATTGAAGTATTTTAAGAAAACAAATCTGTTGAATTAATTGCAAAGTAAACCTTAAAACAATTACAGAAAATGCCTACAGTGCCATCACTACAGTGATGATTACAAGTAGAGCAAAACTGATTACATCAACCTTTTTGCATATTACCAAACAATTCTGTTCATTGATTTATATTACAAACTGCATCTATGTATATTAAACAATGCTTTTCAGCTAATTTTCCACAAGTATGCTTTAACTAAAGAAATGATGAGTTTGTTTTAATCTCTTGAGTTTATCTTAGGTACAGAACCGAACATTTCAAACATTTTTTTTTGCTGTTAAAGTTTTAAACACAAAATAGCATAACTACAACATGTTGCTTTTCTTTATTAACTGGCTTCCATCCAGACAGGCATTTCTGTGCTTTTTTGGCTTGTGTTCTTGGTACTGAAGAGGTGCCCTTGGAGTAAGATTGCAGCAGGTCTTAGATAATATGAAAACTTGAACTGTCATCAAAGCCTCCAGTTCTGCTTGCTTGACAACTTGGAAACTGTTATGTATTGATACTTTTCAGCGGGAGTTTCAAACCTGCCTAAGTTTCTGATTGGCTGACAGTCCCTCCAGGATTGTATATAAGGAGGGCTGCAGCCTCTGAGTTTTTGCTGAAGTCTCACTATATATTAAAGAGCTGTTGTCACTTGCTTGCTTGTGCCTCTCGTTATTCCCGAACCACTTCATTGGCGACGAGGGTGGGATAGAGGCCACAAGAAGCGAACCAGTGAGACCACGAGCTTCAGCTAGGCGACGAGGCGAACCACAGGAGGCATACCGAACATGGCTGCCTACGTTCTGCCCAAGCCTTTCGATCCGACCCGCGAAAAATGGGTCTCGTACCTAACAAGGTTCGAATGCTCGCTCGAAGCCAGCGACATGCAAGGGCTCTCCGCTAATTGGAAGAGGGCCCTCTTCCTAAGCCACTGCGGGCCGGATGTGTTCGAAATGGCGGAATCACTGTGTGAGCCAACGCCAGTCCAGACCGTTTCCTGGGACACCCTGATGGCAACTCTCCGGGCTCACTACGCTCCCGTGCCCTCCAAGTTCGTGCAACGATACCATCTTAGACAGCGCGTACAACGAGAGGGAGAACCGGTCAGCACTTACATGGCCAGCCTGCGTAAAACCGCAACAAGAGCCTTGGTACTACAGTGGTTTAAAGCACCCTGTTATTAACACAGCTGCCTGCAATTTACTGCTGGTTCGAATCTCTCCAAGGCTCAAGGTTTACTCAGCCTTCCATCCTTTCTAAGGTAGGTTAAATGAGGACCCAGTTTGTGGGGGCAATAAGCTGACTTTGTATAAATATACAAAAGGATGAAGGGTATTGCTTAACGCACTGTAAGCCGCCCTGAGTCTCCGGAGAAGGGCGGCATATAAATCAAATTAAAAATAAATAAATAAACACATTGCGACTATAGAGACTTGGACGATGCGCTGCTTGAGCAGCTAATCTGTGGCGTTCGAGATATTAGACTGCAAAGGCGACTACTCGCTAAGCCTGATCTAACGCTTGCAGGAGCCCTAGACGAGGCCAGGGCTCATGAAGCTTCTACAAAAGCCGCAGAAACGTTGCAGCGTCCACTGACCAGCAAAGACAGTCCCAAGTCCACACCAGTGCACAGGGAAGACGCCGGATCCAGCTCGGAGTCTGAGTCCGATGAGGACGTCTTCCAAACAGAGCACCACAGAAAAGATGCAGGCAGCCCTCGGCGCAACTGCCCCAGCTGTGAGGGGCATCATGATAGACTGTCCTGCAAATACAGAGAGGCTATTTGCAGGCGTTGCGAGAAAAAAGGGCACTTGGCGCGAGTCTGTAGAGCCATTCTGCCCAGAAAACACCAACCACGTGAGCGCCGCAGCCAACTAGAACCAACGCGCAAGAAGCATCCAATGAGAGAAGGCGGCGCGAAGAAGCGGCACGAATTTGAACCGCGAGATGGCCGCAGCATACACATCGACCAGGCCAGCACGGCGATCGAGGACAAAGTCAGCACGGTGGTCGAAATCAACGGCAAGCTATGCTCAATGGAGATTGACACTGGATCAGCTCTCTCCATAATGTCGTGGGCGACCCTGAAGACCCTCCTGCCGTCGTTCCGGAAGGACCAGCTATCCAAGCAAAGACTGCGCATCCTAGACTACTAGGTGAACCGGGTCCCCCTTGAAGGTGTGGGCACGTTCCGAGTCACCTACGGAGACTTCAAAAAAGACCTGCCGCTGACCATCGTCACCAAGCAGCTGCCTAGCCTTCTGGGTATGGGGTGGTTCCGAGCCCTTGGCATGGGCTTCACCGGCGTCCACCGAATGTCCGAGCCGTCACTGAAGGACAGCCTCCTGAACGAGTTCTAAGACGTCTTCAGGGACACGTTGGGCAAGTATGTGGGGACCCCTATTTCCCTAAACCTAGACCCCAACGTAGCCCAAATAAGACTTAAAGCCAGACGGGTGCCTTTCGCATTGAAACCAAAGATCGATGCGGAACTGGACAAATTAATCAAACAAGGGGTGCTGGTCCCCGTTGACCATGCGAAATGGGAGACCCCCATAGTGACCCCAGTTAAATCTGACAGCTCAATCAGAATTTGCGCCGACTACAAGTGCACGATCAACAAGGCTTTGCAGCCGAGCACCTATCCAGTGCCGATCGTGCATCATCTACTACACTCTCTGGGGCCCGGCAAAATTTTTGCCAAATTAGACCTAGCTCAGGCCTACCAACAATTACCAGTTGACGATGCCACGGCAGAGGCACAGACAATTGTAACTCATAGGGGTGCATTCAAATGCACCAGGCTCCAGTTTGGGGTGAGCGTCGCACCCGGCCTATTTCAAAGCACCATGGAGCACCTCTTGCAAGGGCTCCCGGGGGTGGTGCCCTATTTTGACAACGTTCTAATCAGCGCTCAGGATGAACGTCAACTGGGGGACAGAGTGAGGAACGTCCTTTCCAGATTTAGGGAAGCGGGACTTAAATTAAAGAAAAATAAGTGCATGATCGCTGTCCCCTCAGTTGAATTTTTGGGGTACAGGGTGGATGGCACAGGCATCCACCCCACAGAAAGCAAAGTGAGAGCTATCAAAAACGCACCAGCCCCCAAAACCAAAGCGGAGCTCCAAGCCTTCCTTGGACTGCTCAATTTCTATTCAATGTTTTTGAAGGATAAGGCAACAGTCGCAGATCCCCTACACAAACTCTTAGGAAAAAATGTACCTTGGGTTTGGGGAAAAGCACAAGCAGCCGCTTTTGAGGCTGTAAAGAGACTTCTATCCGAAGACAGTTTCCTAATCCAATACAACGCAGCGCTTCCGCTTGTATTGGTTTGTGATGCCTCCCCTGTAGGAGTTGGTGCCGTCCTAGGCCATAGACTACCAAACGGCCTAGAGGCGCCCATTGCGTTATACTCTCACACCCTGTCAAGCGCAGAGCAGAACTATAGTCAGTTGGACAGAGAGGCTCTGGCTGCAATTGCGGGGGTTAAAAAGTTCCATGAATACCTCTATGGCCATCAATTCGAACTTGTGACTGACCACCGGCCCCTGCTGGGACTTTTGGCCGGTGACAAACCCACCCCCGCTGCCCTGTCCTCACGGTTGACCAGGTGGGCCATTTTCCTATCGGCCTATTCATACCAGCTTGTCCATCGACCCGGACGGACCTTGGGCCACGCGGATGCCCTCAGCTGCTGCCCCCTCCCCGATTTGCTGGTCAACCCCACGCCGGAGACCCCCGTTCTGCTGATTGACGCTATGACTCTGGGACCTATTTCCTCTTGCGAGGTGGCAAAAGCCTCTGCTAGGGACCCTGTAATTCGTACTGTAATGGGTTGGGTGGCCGGTCAAGGCGGTCGGTGGGGAGTACCAGGGTTATGTTAACAAACGTAACGAATTGTTTATGCAAGGGGGTTGTTTGTTGTGGGGTGATAGGGTGGTAATACCAACAAAACTGAGAACGAGGGTTTTGGAGTTACTGCACGAGGGGCACCCAGGGATTGTCCGAATGAAAAGTTTAGCCCGCAGTTACGTTTGGTGGCCCAAAATGGACCAAGTCATATCCGAGTGGGTGGGGAAGTGCAGACCCTGTCAGGAGTCTCGGCCCGATCCCCCGATAGCGCCCATCCGAGAGTGGGAGAAACCAAAAGGGCCATGGGGGAGGATCCATATTGACTTTGCCGGCCCCTTCCACGGGCAAACATTTTTAATCGTAGTCGATGCCTTTTCGAAATGGCTCGAAATAATACTAATGCCCTCAACCACAGCCGAGGCAGTCATCAAAGTCCTTCGCAAACTATTTGCCACCCATGGCCTACCGGATACTCTGGTATCTGACAACGGGCCTCAATTCACAGCGACCCTGTTTGAGGGCTACCTGGCCGGACTGGGCATCCGCCATGCCCTATCGGCCCCGTTCCATCTGGCTTCTAATGGCTTGGCTGAACGTTTTGTAAGAACAGCCAAAGAAGCTTTGTCCAGGCTAGATAACGGGGACTGGCAGGCCAGGATAGACCAATTTCTAGCTGTCCAGCATGCCACACCATGTACGGCCACAGGAAGAAGCCCAGCCGAACTCCTCATGGGCAGGAAGCTTCGGTGCGTGTTAGACAGGCTTCACCCCAATTACACACATGAGAATTTCAAGGGAGAGACCACCGGACTAAGACAATTCCAGGTGGGGTCCCTGGTGTTCGCTCGCAATTATGCCAGCGGATCTCTATGGGTTGCAGGAACCATAGTGGGCATAACGGGCCCAAAATCATACATGGTAGACGTAGGGGTAGACAGGCTCTGGAAACGCCACATAGACCAACTTAGAAAAAGAATAGTCGGTGAAGCAAACATCAATTTAGACATCTCCGAACCTAACTACAACAACTTTCCCAAAACAGCTAACTCAAGCCCGGGTTCGAGAGAATACTTAGCTGACGAGCCCTGGTTCCAGCGCTGCCCCAGCGAGTCGCCACTCCCAACTGGGGATAACCATGCCCCGGACAAAATCCAGGAGGTTCCATTGGCGGAGCCGGGAGAGACAGAAAGTCCCTCTGACCAGCTCAATGCCCCACCAAACACTGAACTGCGCAGGTCAACTAGAACGAGAACTCGGCCAGGGCACCTGCGAGATTTTGTGTGTACGTATGTAAATATTTGAACGTTAGTGCCTTCTGGGAAGGGAGGGGTGTTATGTATTGATACTTTTCAGCGGGAGTTTCAAACCTGCCTAAGTTTCTGATTGGCTGACAGTCCCTCCAGGATTGTATATAAGGAGGGCTGCAGCCTCTGAGTTTTTGCTGAAGTCTCACTATATATTAAAGAGCTGTTGTCACTTGCTCGCTTGTGCCTCTCGTTATTCCCGAACCACTTCAGAAACTTTAACTGGAGACTTCAGCTTTCCTTACTCTCCCCAAAAGCTGATGCCATGTGTGCTTGCATTCTTGCATGGGTTTATCCTCTGTCCTATGCTCAGGGATTGCATTCTTTGGAAATTCAAGCCTCGTGGTCTTAACGGCAGCTTTTACATCTTGCATCTTCTCTGTTGACACCACTGGATTATTAGCAGGTTCGGGAAATTTTCCTATTGGAATAATTAAGAGTCAATTTAGAATATCAAAACAATTTATACATCCATTAATGGATTATATAATCTAAAAATTAACAAAATGTTGCTGAAAGTTATGTAACTTTGAAAGGATCTTGCAATTCTATAATGCAATGTATGGTATGTCCATTCATTATTCCCCAGTCAAGGAAAGCATAAAGTGGGCAGGCAGATGGGTAGGTGTGGGATAGCTCCAGATTTGATAAACTCTAAAATGCTATTCCAGACCTACTGTAAACTACAATAAAACCTATTTGCTTGGAAATAAATTGCATGAGCACACAAATTTGTCCTCCTGCTACCAAGAATCCATGAAAAAATAGTTGTCAGAGTTCTGACTGACAAACCCAACCAAGCAAGCACTTTTGAAATGATCCAATCTTTTTATGCACAACTTTATTTTTTTTTTAAAAAAAGTTTTTTTATTTTTTAGACAAACAAACATTTAATACATCAGTTTTCTCTTCCCTGTGACATCTCGGTGTTATCTTCCAAAGTTCTTTCTTCTTCTATATAGTTGTCATTACTTCTATCTTGATCCTTATCCAGTCCACAATATTAATTCATCACTAACATAATATTCAACTCATCACATATTTTTACATACTTATATAATTAATCATTTATATCTCTTCTCCAGCCAATAATAAAAATTATTCCATATTTTAAAATATTCTGAATCTTCTCTATCTTTAATCATCAAAGTTAATCTATTCATTTCTGCACAATCTAAGATTTTTTTTATTAAATAATAATAATAATAATAATATTTTCTTCTTCCAAAGGCATTTTCTCCACTTTCCAATTTTGTGCATAGACAATTGTTGTAGCTGTTATTACATATATTATCAAATAAACTTTTTCCTTGCTAATTTTTTCAGGTAGGATACCCAGTAGGAACAGCTCTGGTTTAAATTTGATATGTTGATGTATCATTTCCTCCAACCAAGTCTTAAATTTAATCCAATAGTTTTTAGCTTCTGGACCTGTCCACCACATATGATAATATGATCCTGGTAGTTGATGACACTTCCAACATTTAGCTGATTTTTCTTTAAACATTTTTGCTAATTTCTCAGGTGGCATATGCCATCTATAAAACATTTTATATTGATTTTCCTTATATGCAATGGACATCGTTAATTTATAATTCCTTTCCCATAGTTGTTGCCATTTTTCCAAATCAATTGAATGTCCAAAGTTTCTTCCCCAATCATTGTTTCCTTTACTTGCTCCTCCTCTAATTCAATACTATGCAAAAAAATATAATTTTTTAAATTGAATTATCATCTGTTCCCATGAGTATCCTTTTTTTTAAATTTTTTATTAAGTTACATAATGTTACAATTCAACTGATATCGGTTAAGCAGTGTTCATACATATATACAGATTACATACATGGTGTCTCTTAAATTACTTATTCCTTTTAGTAGTTGCACCCTCCCTTATTCCTTCTTTTATTTTATCTTCCATCCACTTATACCACCTTTCCCACACCGTATAGTACTCCGAATTTTCATCATCCTCTAACTCATATGTTAATTTACTCATCTCAGCGCATTCAAATACTTTTCTGATTATATGCTCTTCCGGAGGTAAGCCCTTTTCTTTCCAATATTGTGCCTATATTAATCTGGCAGCTGTAATAATATGTATAATTAGGTACCTCTTTTTTTCCCCCCATATGTCCTTTTTAGTATTCCCAGGAGAAATGTTTCAGGTGCTAAATCAATGTTTTCCTCAATTATTTCTTGTATCCATTTTTAATTTTTTTTCTAATATTTCATCGCTTCGGGGCATGTCCACCACATGTGGAAGAAGGTACCCTGATGGTGGCCACATTTCCAACAATTTGGATTTGTATTTGGGTAAATTTTTGCTAATCTTGTAGGGGCTAAGTGCCACCTGTATAACATTTTGTATTGATTTTCTTTGTATGCTACTGCTCTCGTCAATTTGTAGTTCGTGTTCCAAATTATTTCCCAATCATTCAAATTTATACTATGCCCGATGTTTTTTGCCCACACAATCATTTGATCTTTAATCACCTCCTCTGCCCTATCGTATTCTAATAAGTAATTATATAATTTGGCCAATTTTTTTTCTCCATTCCTATCAATATCTTATCAAATCCGTTTGATCCCATCTCTATACCGAATTCCTCCTTCTCTTTTTTTTTATCGGGACTTAATTTGTAGGTATGGCCACCAGTCAATATTAATGTATCATTGTATCTCAATGATCTCAATGTATCATTGGATTTAAGATTTCTGCCGCTATCTAGAATATCCTTATATCTAAACTTTTTTTCGATTCCTAGCTTTTTGGGGTATATCATGGCTTCCATTGTGGAAAGCCACTTCGGGACTTTCATATATTGCTTTTGCCTAATCTCTGTCCAAGTTTGTATTTATTTTATTTATTTTATTTTATCATATTTGTATACCGCCCTACTCCCGAAGGACTCAGGGCGGTGAACAGCCAAAATAAAATGCAAAGACATACAAAAGTTAAAAAACTATTAAAAACAGATTAAATAATTTAGGCTCAAAGAACAAATTAAGACATCCAATTTATCTAAAAAACATTTAAAACCCAATTTAAAAGCCAATTTAAAAGGGAGAGTTAGGCCAGACCAGCCTGTTGGAATAAAAACGTTTTTAGGGCGCGGCGGAAGATGCATAAGTCTTGGATCCTCCATATCTCCGGGGGGAGCTCGTTCCAGATGGCAGGTGCCCCCACAGAGAAGGCTCTCCCCCTGGGGGCCGCCAGTCGACATTGTTTGGCCGACGGCACCCTGAGGAGCCCCTCTCTATGGGAGCGAACTGGTCGGTGAGAGACTACTGGTGGCAGAAGGCGGTCTCGTAAGTACCCTGGTCCTAAACCATGGAGCGCTCTAAAGGTGGTAACCAGAACCTTGAAGCGCACCCGGAAGATCACTGGGAGCCAGTGCAGCTCGCACAGGAGGGGGGTCACATGGGAGCACCACATCGCTCCCGTCACCACCCGCGTGGCCGCATTCTGGACCAGTTGGAGCCTCCAGGTGCTCCTCAAGGGGAGCCCCATGTAGAGAGCATTACAATAATCCAGGTGTGAGGTGACAAGGGCGTGAGTGACCGTGCGTAATGAGTCCCGATCCAGAAAGGGACGCAACTGGCGAATCAGGCGAACCTGATAAAAAGTCCTCCTGGCCACGGCCGCCATATGCTCTTCTAAAGACAGCCGTGAGTCCAGGAGGACACCCAAGTTGCGAACCCCATCTGTGGGGGCCAACGACTCGCCCCCAATAGTCAGAGATGGCGCCAACTGACTATATCGGGACGTCGGAAACCACAGTCACTCGGTCTTGGATGGGTTGAGCCTGAGTCTGTTCCTCCCCATCCAGATCCGTACGGCCTCCAGGTACCGGGACATCACCTCGAGGGCATCATTGGGGTGGTCTGGGGTGGAGATGTACAGCTGGGTGTATTAATGTGTCCCTTATTTTGTGTCTATGAAAATATGTTTTTTCCCCCCTATCTTTATCCATAAATACGCGTGCCACTCTCTCTGCAGGTCGTGCCCTTCCAAAGTTAAAATCCTTTTGTTTTCTAGGGTGACCCATTCCCTTATCCATACTAAATTAGCTGCCTTATAATATATTTCCCAAGCTGGGAGTCCGAAACCCCCCCTACTCCTTTTATCCTGTAATGTTCTAAATGAAATCCTAGGTTTCCCCCCCCCAAACAAATTTCCTAATAGATTTATTCAATTCTGAGAAAAAAAATGTATCCAAATTAACCGGTGCAGTTTGAAACAAATATAGCAACTTGGGCAGGATATTCATCTTTATTGAAGCTATCCTGCCTAACAGTGACAATTGCAGTTTCCCCCATCTTTCCAAATCCTGTTTCATTTTTTTAATCAGGGGCACATAATTATCCTCTTTTAAAGCTGAGCATCTTGGTGTTATCCAGACTCCTAGGTATTTTATTTTTTTAACAATTTGCAAACCCAATGCTTTTTCTATTTCTTTCTTTTGCACTTCTGTCACATTTTTGGCCAACACTTTACTTTTGGTTTTATTTAATTTGAATCCAGACACTTCTCCGTATCTACCTAGTTCTTCCAGAATTTTTTGTCCTGTTTCTAGTGGTTCCTCCATAATCATGACTACATCGTCCGCAAATGCCTGTGTTTTATATACCTCTCTCCTAATCTTCTATCCCTTTATTTCATCATTATTCCTAATTCTTCTTAACAAAATTTCTAAAGCCAATATAAACAGTAATGGCGACAAAGGGCATCCTTGTCTTACCCCCTTCCTAATCTGAAATGTTTTGGTCATATCCCTATTTACTAATATATTCGCCCTTTGTTTGTCATAGATTGTTTTTATCATTCTCTCAAAATTTTCTCCGAATTCCATTTTCTTAATTTGTTTGACCATAAATTCCCAATTTAAATTGCAAACGCTTTCTGGGCATCTAAAAAGACTAGTGCCATCTGTTTATCCGAGTGCGCTTCGTAATATTCTAAGGTGTCAATCACTATTCTTATATTATTTCTTATTTGCCTTCCAGGGAGAAATCCATTTTGATCCGTATGTATCAAAGTATTTAATATTTTCTTTGTCCTTTCTGCCATTATGCTCATAAAAAATTTGTAATCTGAATTTAAAAGGGAAATTGGCCTATAATTTTGTATTTGTTTTGGATTGGTATCTTCTTTTGGCAGTAGTGTGATGTACGCTTCCCTCCACGAATCTGGAATTTTAGAGCCCATCAGCGCCTCATTACAAATTTCCAATAATTTCGGTAACAATATTTCCTCTAAAGTTTTATACAGTTCTCCTGGGAAACCATCCGGACCTGGTGATTTATTATTTTTAAGTTTTGACGTTGCTGTTTTTAATTCCTCTATTGTAACCTCTCTGTTCAACATTTCCCTCTCTTCCTCTCCTATCAATGGGAGTTCTTCGTTTGCCAGGTATTGTTCGATTTTCTCTCTTGGAACTTCTTCCTCTTTATATAGTACTGTGTAGTATTCCGTGCAATTTTGAGCTTATCCTCTTCTTTATTTAATACACTTCCCTTCGAGTCTTCCAATTGATAGATGATCCCTTTTTCATTCTCCTTCTTTAGTTTATAAGACAGCCATCTGCCCGGTTTATTAGCATTTCCAAAGTAGTATTGTTTTGATCGTTTTATTTTGTATGCCAATTCTTCCTGATCTAAAATATTCAGTTTGTGTTTAACATCATCCAGCTTTCTTTTGCCGTCTTGTCTGCCGAGTTTTGCTGCAATTTTCTTTCTGCCGCCCCTAGTTTCTCTAGATATTCCTTCTGTGCCTTCCTTTTTTCTTTGTTTTTATGTGCACTATATGATATTGCCAACCCTCTTAAATATGCCTTCATCGTGTCCCATATAGTTACTCGGGGTGTTTCTTGATTTTCATTTTCCTTAAAAAAATAATTTTAATTCTCCCTTGACTTTTTCTATATATTCTTTGTCCCTCAAAAGTTGCATATTTAGCCTTCATCTCTTCCGTTTCTTCCTCTGCGAATTTTTCCACCTTATTTCTAAAGGATTATGGTCCGCCCATGTATTTGGTGTTATTTCTGCAGATTCTATTTCCATTCCGAGATTTCTACTAACCCATATCATATCGATTCTTGACCACGATTTTTTGGGATTTGAATAAAAGGTATATTGTTTATTATTCGGGTGTAAAGTCCGCCAAATATCTACTAAATTCAATTCATCCATTAAATCAAAAAATGTTCTTGGTAGTTTGTCCCCCCCACCTTTTTTTTAATCTTTACCGCTCTTATGGTCCTTATCAGAATCTACTATCCCATTGAAATCTCCTATTATACAGATGTTACTGTATTCCATTCTACTTATTTGCTCATGGAGTTTTCTAAAATATTCTCCCTGCTTTTTGTTTGGGACGTATATAGCTACCAATAATGTTGGAGAGTTCCCTCTCTTTATCTCAATCATTAATGTTCTCTCCTTGGTATCATTATATTTTAACTCCATTACAATCCCCCCTTTTTTTTATTGAAAAGTTTTAGAGAATTTTACAAATATTTTCCTATCCCCCCTCCCCCCTCCCTCCCCAACCCTCCCCCCCCAACTTCCCAGAGCAAAATACAGGTTATAAAATTCAACAAACATATACTAACATAAGCTAACCATCTATAGACTCCTATCTTCTTTTTGTGTTTTAACTCCCCTTTTACTTGACTAAATATAAGTACTTTTCTAAAATCTCTATTTTCATTCATAAACTATTTGAAACTTTTAGTATTTGTTTTGAATACAGTCAATCCATCTTCTCCATTCCAAAATATATCTTTCATTTGAATGGTCCTTCAAATATGCTGAAATTTTGGCCATCTCTGCTAAGTTTATTACTTTTAGTGTCCATTCTTCAATCGTAGGTAAATCTTCCTTCTTCCAATACTGCGCCACCAAAAGTCTTGCTGCAGTTATTAAATTTAAAATCAAATTATTCTCTAACCGTACAATCTGTAATTATACCCAACAAAAACAGCTGTGGGGTAAACTTTATCTTCTTTTTACGAATGTTTTGCATAATCCACCATATTTTTATCCAAAATGCTTTGATTTTTTTACATGTCCACCATATATGATAATACGTGGCATCATCACACTCACATCTCCAACACTTAGATTGTAAACTTGGGTACATACGAGCTAACTTTAGGATCTAGATGCCATCTACATTTTATAAAAATTTTCTCTCAGATTTTGAGCTTGCGTAAATTTTACATTTCTAACCCATATTTTTTCCCACATTTCCATCATTATTGGTTCCTCAATATTTTGTGCCCATTTTATCATACAATCTTTAACTAACTCCATTTCTGAATCTTTTTCTATCAATGTATTGTACAACCTTTTTATATGTATTTGACTCTGGTCTCTGATTTGTTTTACCAAGTTTTTTATTGAAAAAGTTTTTCAAATACAATTTTTCCCCCCCTTTCCCCCCTCCCTAACCCCCCCTCCCCCTCCCCTCCCCCTGTGGCTTCTTCAAGGTACAACCCAAATTCATAACAGATTATATAATACCTTACCATCCCCTTGCTCCATCCCCCATATGCTGACCCTTTCTTTCTAATAATATTATTATATCCCCCTTATACTATACATTTCGAAATAACATTCTACTATAACATTATATAATAACTCCTAATTTAGCATAGTAATATTATTATATCCCCCAATTTAACAATTTCTACTCATGATCTAGTCTTTTACTCCTCCCCCATACATATATCTCTTAAATCGAATCTTTTTTTGTATATTAATATGACATTTCAAAGCAACCTTCCACTATAAAACTATATAATAAATCCTAATTTAACATTTATTCAACTCATAGTCTGCCCATTTCCTCCACCCCCATAGATATATCTCTTAACTCAAATCTTTTACATATATTCATATCTAAACATAATATCCCTTTTCTTCAACTAAACAATCAATAAGCTAACCTATCTCCACCCACTTTCCTACAGAAGTACCATACATAATAGTTCTTGATATCTTTATTCTTCTGCCCACACCACTAAGAAGTATTCCCTTATATAAATAAAATCCTCAAATGACTTTAAGCTTGTAATCCATATAATATCTTCTGTAGTGTCTTTCAGCTGGATTGTTAACTCCATCACCCATATTAGGGTAACATCACATCCTAATTCCAACAGTATGTTCGGTATCTTCAATTACCATCTGCCCCCATCAACAATAGATGTCTTGATATATAAAAAACAACCACCCGAGTGACTTTATATTTGTATTCCATATAGTGTCTATAGTAGTGTCTTTCATCTAAATTATTAATTCCAACCACCGTAATAGGGTAACAACCAGATCTTCTGCGTGCCCCAATCCCATAACTCTCTTGCCTTGTAGCTCAACATAAACGTAATACATTTATCAAAGAATCCAAAATAGATAATTCCAATCCATTCAGTTTAAGGCCCTTTTCATATCCCAAAAGTAGAGCACTGCAGAGGTCTGTCACTCTCCTCAGGATAATATAAATCAATACTTTGCCTCAGCTATCTTTTCATATATTCAATCATCTCTTAGATAACTGGCATTGCACTGTTGTTTAGTTTAAAAGTTTTGTTTTTGTAAGACCTGCTTCTTCTTTTCTTGACTTTTTGTGGTTAGATCTCCATCCTGATTTCCTTTCTATAAATTGTGTATCAATTATTTGATTTTCATGCTGATCTATAACTTGATCTTGTTGGTTTTGCTTTTGTGGCTTAAGTCTCCATTCTGGTTTCTTTTCTTTGAGTTGTATGTCAACTGATTGATTTCTATGCTGGTCTGTAACTTGATGAATCATCACATTAGAATCCAAAGCCACCTCTCTTGTATTTATAAATAGTCTAGCTGTAACCTCTGAAGGAGAATCCAGAAGCTGCTCATCTACAGAGTCCTCTGTAATTTGTTGTTTTTCCATTACTTCCATCTCTTTCTGCTTATCCTGAATTTCTATCTCTTGTTGATTTTTCTTTTCTTTATTCCACTCATGTATTATACATGAAGATGTTGAACCCATTTTAAGAACCTTATAGTAAAATTCTTCCGCTTTTTCAACAGAATTTAGTTGGTATCTTTCTCCTTGATATCTCAATATTATGCCAACTGGGACATCCCACCTGAATGAGATGTTTTGTTTGTTTAGCTCAGTCACCAAAAATCCGAATTTCTTTCTATTTTTTAATATCTTGGGCGGCAACTCTTTATATATCCAGATCTTTCTTCCATACAATTGTAGAGTGGAATTAAAAGATTTTTGCACAATATCATTTCTTATTTCTTTATCTGTAAAATAAATCACCACATCTCTAGGCAATTGCCTTTGCTTTGCAATCCAAGAATTTACTCTATAGGCCTTGTCGATCTTACAAGATACCTCCTCTGGATGAATCTTTAAAATCCCAGCCAGAATTTCAGCAGATATTTTTCTTAAATCATCTCTATTATTTTCCTGTAATCCTCTCATTCTAACCGCAAATTCTGTGAGCCTGTATTGCATCATTGTAACTTCTTTTTCAATCCCTTGTTTTATATTTTCTGCATTGTAAGTCTCATGATCAGCTTCCTTTTTAAACTTTACTTCAGAGCTATTGTCTTGAATATTTATCAAATCATTTTCCATTCTTTGTATTTTATTGTTCAAATTATAAATCTTATCATCAACTTCCTCCATTTTAGACTCTAATAACTTGATATTGTATCCATCTTTATAACTATTTCTGAAAAAGCATTAGTCACTGTTACAATCTTTCTTTGTAAGTTATCATACTTTAATTGTATGAATTCTTTAATTTCCTGCTTAAATTTTTCAAAATTCTGGTTCACAATCTCGTCATGTCTTGCCATTTCCTTCAAAACAAATTCTTTTAAATTAAAACCATTCTTCTGAGTCTGTAAACTCGAAACTTGTTCACATAATTGTAAATGGGGGAACCCCCCCCCCGCTGCTTGTTTGTCTGGCTTTGTTAATTTTAACGCCATCCTGCTACACAGACAAACTCTTTTTGAAGAAAGAGGACTTCTCTCCAACAAGATCAATATCAGATCTCCAAGAAAAAAAAGAAACTTAGAATAGAAATTTTTTCTTTTCTCTATTCTAGCCAGCACTGTTTGCTCTGCTACTTTGTAACTTGTTACGGAAGGACTTTCACTTTCGGCTACTTCTCAAGCCTCAGCGGTCGCCATTTTAAGCTTTTTTTCCCCTTCACTTAGAAACGCTTATAAAATCATTAAAAATACTTGCAATTTAGGGCCCCAAGTCCAGATCTCATCCTCTTTAATTAAGCAATCTGTTGTTTTCATTGAAAGGTTTGATCTCGTCGCCTGGCTCTGCAAGAGGCAGAGGTCTCCCGAAGCCCGGAGCAGCGGCGAGAGAAATAGGGAGCCTCATCCTGCTTCGTCCCCAAGAGTAAAAGAAAAACTCTGGGGACTTCGCAGAGGGCTCTACCTGCCCTCGCCTGCTCTATCTCACATTTCCTTATGGAAATGGAGTTTTTTGAGCCGCCTTTCAGATGTAAAGGCGGCTCTTTACGAGCGACGGGGCTGGCGGTCTCAAAGGACTGTCTGATGGTGACGGAAGTCAAACTGGAAGCCCTGTTTTACCAAGTTTTCATCCGTTTGCATGATACCAATTTTCTGATCCTCTTTCCATCTAGTTTGTAACTGTCCATACTGAAACCAAGTTTAAATTATCTTCTTTTAATACATTCAAAGATTTTAACTGTAATGTACTTCTTTCCATATTAAGAAGCTCTATATATGTAATCACATCTTGTTTTTGTTCTACATTTATATTCTCTATCGCATGTCTGGGTACTGCCCATATAGTTATCTTATCATTGATTCTTGGACATATCTTAGTCTTCTTCACCTTAGAAAGAAAATAATTAGCAATCAATATAAAATCAATCCTAGAAAATGATGCCTATCAGAGAAGAATGTAAAGACTTGTTCTTCAGCATTCCGTTCTCGCCAGATATCTCTCAGTTCCATATCATCCATCATATCAAAAAAGGATTTAGGCAATCTAGCATGCGTTTGGATGTTTTACAAAGACCCCTTTTTATCTTTTTGGGTATCCAGTACTCCATTCCAGTCACCCAGTAATATACACGATTTATAATCCCATTGTATTAATTTGGTATGTAAAAGCTTATAAAAATTTTCTTGTTGTTGATTAGATGCATATACTCCAATTAAAAGTATTTTCCCCTTCTATTAAAAGTTCAATTGCTATGAATCTTCCTTGGGCATCTGCTTCAATTAATTTAGCCATTAAGTCTTTCTTTAAATATATAACCATATCATTTTTCTTCTCTGGAGCAGATGCAACAAAGTGTGTTCCCAATCTTGCATTTAACAAGTTTTTTTGGTCTTCTGTTCTGATATGTGTTTCTTGCAGACAGATTACTTCATTTTTAAACTGTTTCAAATAATGAAATATTTTCTTTCTCTTTTGCGGTGAATTTAAACCATTAACATTCCACGTTAAAAATCTAGTTGCCATTCTTGGCACCTTGAAGCTTTTGGAGTGCCAACTGAAAATCCTCTGAATTTTCATCTTCGGCCTTGCTCCTCCCACTGCTTCTGTTTTTGTAGTTTCTTGGATTATCATCTGGGTTGCTGTGTCTTTAATTCTTGTTCTTTACATTTGGTTGCCGCTCGAGTCTGTCTTTGACCCTTTGATTCTTCTATTTTTTTCAAATGATTCCAGAGCTTGAACAATGCCCGAAGGTTGCAGTAAATCTTCTTGGGTAATCGAGGCCCCTCCTTGAACCTGTGCCTGCATTCCTTCCTTTCCCCCTCTTTCTTGCCATCTCTGTTTCTTTTCTTCTCCCGGCTTCTGAAGACGGTGGGCATCCAGCCTTTAGTACATTGGTGTAAAAATCTCTTGCCTTCCAAACTGTATTGAGACGATATCTTTCTCCTGAATAATTCACCACTAATCCAGCTGGAACTTCCCATCTGTACTGTATTTGGCGATTTCTAAGTTCATTGACCAAAAAGGCATAATCCTTTCTAGCTCTCAACATTTTGGGGGTATTTCTTTCAGTACTAAAACCTCCTGTCCTACCACTTGGAGTTTATTTTTGTAAGAAACTTGTAAGATTTCATTTCGTGTCCTCCTTGTAGTAAAATAAATTACAATGTCTCTTGGTAATTGTCTCTGTCTGGCAACCCATGAATTAACATGGTAAATTTTATCTATTTGCCATTCAGACTCTACCTTTGAATCTCCAGTTATTTGTGCAAAAGCTTCTGCAAAAATCTTTCTCAAATTCTCTTGTTTGTTTTCTCTCAAACCTCTTACTCTCAGGGCAAACTCCATTGCTCTATATTGTTTCATTGTAACTTCTGCATCTGTGTTTTCCATCTTAGTTTGAACCTCGCCCATTTTATTCTCCAAATTCAAATTGAACTGATTAATTTCTTCCACCCTTTCCTCCAACGATTCGATATATCCTGCCAGACCATGAAGCGCCAAAACAATGTCTTCTCTTATTTCTTTATTTCGAATTTGAATTACCTCCTTAATTTCAGCCATCTCCTCAGACACATCTTTGATTTTTTCCTCAAAAACAGAGGTAATTTTTTCTTCCGAAACCAAAGCTTGCCTCTTTAAAGCCTCGTGAAGGGCTTCAAGTGTCAGTATTTGAGGATCCAGTGGGGCTGACAAAGTCTGCAATTTAGATGGTTGAGCCGGTGATCCCCCAGCACTTTTAGAAAGACCAGTTTTTATTTGTTTTGAAGCCATTTTCTAGTTTTAAAATTGCACTTTTTTCAACAGCCAAATTGATAAGTCCAATAAATTCGATTAATTCCACTTTTCTGTAAGTATTATGGTTTGTTAAAAGTCACTACTGTGTTTTTTGGTCTTGAAATCTTAGTTCTTTTAAGGTAAAATCCCTTAATTTTAAACGGGGCTGTCAACGTTGATAAACACTTTCCTCTTAACTTTCACTTTCCACACCCCTTTAGAGTTCCGGCACCATTTCCTTTCCTCTGTGTTTTACAAAATAGCCTCAGAAGGAAGAAGTATAGATACAGAGTTAAAGTTCAGTACTTACAATTCCTGTAACTCCTGTCTTTGCTCTGCCTGCTTTTGAATTCACTGTTAATTGTTGATTGCAGGGGTGGTTGCGGCGTCTTGTTCTGCTTAAAAGTAGAAGAGTCCCGGATCTGGAGCTCTGTCAGGCTTCTAGGAAGCTCTCACCCTCCAAGCTCCAGAATTATTCCTGGGGCTTTTGGGAAGCTCTACCTTTGCCCGGCTGCTCACCTCCCCCTCTTCTCCCGAGGGGAAAGATTCCAAACCGCTAGACAGCAGATTTACGCTGTCTTGGCAGTTTTACAAGATCACGAGGCTGACGATCCCAAAGGAATGTCTTCCAACGCCTGCAGTGCCACCGGAAGTCCCCTTTTTTAACGTATATTACTACTCCCCTCTTTTTCCCCCCCGCTAGTGAGGTAAAGGTTTTTCCCAAATTTCTTATATTCTAAATATTTTCCATCTTTTTTTCTTATATGAACTTCCTGGAGGCATATTATGTCAGTATTCTGCTTAACTAATTTTGTGAGTATTTGTTTTCTCTTTCTGCTATTATTTAATCCATTAACATTAATTGATGTTAGTTTCCAGTCCTCCATTTCTAATTTTCTTGCTTGACTTTAGTTTCTGTTTGCTCGTGTAGTTCTTTGAGGTCTTGGTTTCTTCCCTTTTGTCTCTTTGCTTTCCTTTTCTTCTATCTCCTTCTTCTCCGGGGTTCCTTCTTTTGAGTTCCGTTGATAGAGGGTTTCCTCTTCTGGTGCTGGTGCTTCTATTTCTTCCTTGCTGCTTTGTTCCTCCTCCGTTCCTCTCAATTGGTCAAGGAAGTCTTGTGCGGCAAATTAAGCTATCTATTTTAATTTTCTTCCCCTGTCAGGTAATTAACATACCTTCCGGCAGTATCCATTTAAACAAGATGTTCCTTTTATTTAATTGTATAGCTAAAAATCGATAGTCCCTTCTCACTTCCCTCACTCTCCTGGGGACCTGTTTCAAAATTATCACCTCTTTCCCTCTATATGTTACCAGTTCTTCTCTCGCCATATTGTACAATATATCCTTCACTTTTTTCCTCGCGAATCTGACATGGACTTCCCTGGGTAGCCTATTCCTTCTGGCATAATTGGTCTGCACTCTATAGACTTTGTCTAATTCTTTAATTGCATCCTGCTTATCTTGTTGTAATATTTCTGCGATCAATTCAGCCATCACTTGTCCCAGGTCTTCCTCTTTATCTTCTACTATGTTTTGAAAACGTAAGTAAAAAGATGCTCTATCCATCTCTAACTGAATTATCGAGTCTTCTAGCTCTCTATTTTGCACCATCAATTTCTGATCCACTGAGTCCAAATTCTTCTCATTTTGTTCCATCCTAGTTTCCACCTTTTTTATCCTTTGTTCATTATTATGTATTGATTCTTGTATCTCATTCATCTTATGATCTAAGGCTTGGATATCCGTCTTTAACTCTTCGTGGTTGTTAGACATCTTTTCTTGCATCTTCAGCATAGTATCTTGGATTAGTGTCAGGGTCGATTGCATGGCTTGCATAGTCGGTATCACCACAGATTTTTCTGTTTTAGACAGCCCTTCTGTCGATCTCTGTGTTGCTGGTGAAGTCATAGTTATCGTAGGGTTAGAGGTAGTCTTCTTTCCTGTTTTTAATACCGTTGATGAAAGACTTGTCATTTCTCCCAAGACCTTTTTTTGGTCTCTTACTATTCTTTCAATATTCCTCCAAATTATCATTCACTGACTATCTCTTCTCTTTATCCAATGTTGTCTTATTTCTTATGTTACAGAAAATGCTCGGTTTTTTTAATATCCTTCAGATATTAAGTAGCTAAACTTATCAATCTATATCAGTAAATCATTCAATCCATCAATATCTATAACTAAAAATACTTAATTTATAATAATAATAATAAATTTATAATTAATTTATAATTAATTTGGTTATATTCACAAGCAATTAAGTACAATGATTATCAAGTTATTATTGATAAATTAACGTTCTATATCACAGTTATGATATGTAACTTATCTTAAGTAGACAACTTGTTTCGTAATACTAACACCAAGCAGGAAATTAATGAAAAAGGTGTCACAAATTTAAATTAAAACTATATGTATTATATGAATTTATAAATGTATATAAATGTATCTAAGTTATATAGAGATCTAGAGATATATAAATGTATATAGAAATATGTAAGAAAAATAAATATAAATATATAAAGAGGTAAATATATTAAGATATGGAGATGTCAAGATATAATTAAATTACTATATGGGTCAAAAGTTCTTCTCCTGTTGTTAATTCGTGGAAGTCATTACTGTCCAATCACCAATGACTTCAGACTCCTACTATTTCCAATGCCAGCTGATCTAAGTAAGAGTTCCTTCCTCAGTTAATCTCTGCAGCCACTCTTCAGCTATCGCACCATCAGTTCCTAATGATGGCTGCACTTCCTGTTTCTCCCCCCTCGATTACTGCCAAATCTCCATCCATCTAATTTTCCATCCAATCTGTGGCTGTGAACAACAGAAGTTCTCCCATTTTATTCTTTTATTGAATAGCCCAAAGGCCTTTTCAAAAAAAAAAAGATAAAAAGATAAAACAAACAGTTACAGAAATAACAGTCTAAAAATATATGAGTGTTACATATGCCTCCTTCCATGAATCTGGCATTTTTGCCTTTATTAATAAATTATTAAATATGTTCAACATTATATTACTAATAATCTCTTGTAATGTTTTATATAACTCCACTGGTAAACCGTCTGGTCCTGGTGCTTTCCAACTTTTTTGTTTTTTTATTGCTTCTGTTACTTCCATCATTGTTATTCTTTCTTTTAACAATACTTTGTATTGTTCTGATATTTTAGTCAAATCTGATTTTTCCAAATAGTTTAGTATCTCTTCCTCCGGAATTTTCTCTTGAGAGTGGAGTTGCTCATAGTATTTTTGAGTTATTTTCTTTTTCTCTTCAATTCTATATTGTAGTTTCCCTTCTCCATCTTGTAAACATTTTATTATTTTCTTCTCCCTCTCTTTTCTTAACTCATATGCTATCTTCCAGGTTTGTTTGCATTTTTTTTAAAGAATATGTTTGGTTGTTCTCAATATATTTGCTAATGCTTCTTGTTCATTCAAATTTATTTCATGTTTTTTCAATTCCATCAATTTCTTAATTTTTTTATTTAAGGTATCTTTCTTAAATTCTTTTCCCAATTTTTTATAGTCCTCTTCTAAACTTCCTTGTTTCTGCCACTTCTTTTTGTTCTTTTTTGCCAAGTACGTTATTGCTAGGCCTCTGATATATGCTTTCATTGTATCCCATAAATTTTGAAGTGATATATCCTCTTTCTTGCTTATTTTAAAAAATACTTCCAATTCTTTTTCTGCAAAGTCCTGAAACTCTTTTTCATTTAAAATTGCTGCATTCAAAGTCCACCTTGTCTTTTTCTTTTGCCCTTTCCATATTATTGTAATTGGGCTGTGATCAGCCCATATATTAGAACCAATATTTACTTCTTGCACATCTCTGTAAGTCCCATTGACACCCATATCACATCTATCCTTGACCATGATATATGTCTATTTGAATAGAAAGTGTATTGTCTCTCTTTCAAGTGTTTTTATCTCCAGATATCTTGAATACTTAATTCTTCTATCATTGTAAAAAACGATTTTGGCAGTGTACTTCTAGGCTTTTTATTTACCTTCATTGTTTTATAGTCCAAGCCTGCATCTATTATCGCATTGAAATCTCCCATTATACATATATTTTCATAGTCCAATTATGTAATTTTCTTGTGTAGTTTCAGATAAAATTCTTCTTGTTTTTCATTCCGTGCATATAGTGCTATCAAAAGTATTTGTTTAAAGTTCATTTTTATTTCCACCATCAAAATCCTGCCTTCCTCGTCTTCAAAAATTAACTTGGGTTCTAATTTTCTTTAATGTACAATACCACACCTCTTTTACTTTGATGTGTAAATAAGAGTCCTAATTTTGGATATTGTAACAATTTTAAATGTTGTTTTCTAATATGGACTTCTTGTAAACATATAATGTCCATCTTCAAAGTATTTAATTTAGCCAATGTTCTATTTCTTTTTATGGCCGCATTCAATGCATTTACATTTAAGGAAATTACTCTAATTTCTTCTTCCGTTTTTTACTTATTACTAGTTTTAAATTTCATCGCTCTTGTCTCTCTTTGTTCCATTGGTTCTTTGGCTCTGGCTCCCTCTCTTAACGCTCTTTCCTCTTTTGCTTTTTCATCTTTCTCTTCCTCTCTCTCTTTTGCCCCATCTACAGCTCCCAAATCTTCCTCCAAATGCACAACTTTATTGAGTACATCATTTCGGCATAGATTGAAAGCAATCAGTTTAGCACTCCCCATATCTAGTTTAGGAAGAAAGTGGTAGAGGCACAGCCACTTGCTGGGGACTAGCAGTCCCGATGGTGGCCACTGGACTTGGCCCCAGAAATGATGGGGGTGATGAGGCTGGCAAAGCCACCACTTCAGCAAGTGGCTTCATCCTCCATCCCAATCAATCAATCAATCAATCAATCACTTTATTGTCATTGTACGTGTATATACAGTATACCCATAAAACAAAATTCACTTAACACCCAAAGACCAGGTCCAACACACATAACAATCCCCAAACACACTCCCACCCACCACAATTCTCCACCCCTAAACCACCCAAACATCCACACAACAGACCAAGTAATACTATCCAACAGCTCACTGATGGTGGCCCTTTAGTTCATTGTTGAATGCAATTATAGTTCTGGGATAAAAACTATTCAGAAAACATGTGGTCTGAGTTTTAATTGTTCTGTATCTTCTGCCAGAAGGCAACAGTCTAAAAAGATTGTAAGCAGGATGGGAAGAGTCTCTGAGAATGTTATGCAACTTTCTCAAATAGCGAGATTCGAAGATGTCGTCCAGGGCTGGTAGCTGGAGTCTGATGATATTCTGGGAAGTTTTAATGATTCTCTGTAGAGCTTTTTTGTCTGCTACAGAGCTGCTCCCATACCATGCAAGAATGCCGTATGTCAGGACACTCTCAATGGTGCTGCGATAGTAGGACAGAAGTAGATGCTGAGATAGATTTATCTTCCTGAGCATTCTCAGGAAGTACAGCCTCTTCTGTGCCTTCTTCACAAGCATGTTAGCATTCATAGTCCATGAGAGGTCCTCCAAGATATAAATGCCTAGAAATTTAAAACTACCCACCCTCTCCACCTCCTCACCATTTATGTACAATGATAGATGTACATCTCTCTTCCTCCTGAAGTCAATTATAAGTTCTTTAGTTTTTGTGGTGTTAAGTGTGAGATTATTTTCATTGCACCACAATGTCAGCCCTTGTACTTCCTTCCTGTAAGCAGACTCATTGTTCTTATTAATGAGCCCCATCATTGTTGTGTCATCTGCAAATTTAATAATTGCATTGGTGTTATACAATGGGTGCAGTCATGTGTGTACAAGGAATAAAGGAAAGGGCTTAGCCCACAACCCTGGGGGGCTCCTGTGCTTAGTATCAGAGTAGAGGAATGGTGAGATCCCATCCTTACTGACTGTGGCCTACCTGTCAGAAAATCCCTTATCCACAAACAAATCCTCTGATTTATACCCAAATTGGACATTTTAAAAAACAACCTGTTGGGTAAAATGGTGTTAAAGGCAGAGCTATAATCCACAAATAACAGCCTTGCATATGTCCCCTGTTGTTCCAAGTGACTCAATACAGTATGGACAACAAGAGACATAGCATTGTCAGTTGATCTATTACCCCTATATGCAAATTGGTATGGGTCCAAAGTAGAGGGAAGACTAGCCTTAATATAATTCAACACCAGCCTCTCAAAACATTTCATGACAACAGATGTTAAAGCTACTGGTCTATAATCATTAAGAGATACCATTACTGTCTGCTTAGGGACTGGCACTATAATAGATGTCTTCAGGCAGGTAGGGATAGAGCACTGCGACAGGGATAGATTGAAAATATCTGTGAACACTCCAGCTAGCTCTGCAGTACAGTCCCTGACAACTCATCCCAGAATTCCATCAGGCCCAGCTGCCTTCTGTCCATGCACTTCAGACTGAGGAACTTCTCCCTCAGCTGCTCCACTGAGGAGCTGTGGTAGGCTGTCAGGTATCTCCACCTGATTCCTCCCATCCCGCTCTCCACCTCAATACTTGAGTGAACGACATTCTAGGGGAAATCAAGGGAAACTCAGCTTCAGCTGTCTTCGGTGCCCTCCTCTACCAGAATTCTTCCTCTGCCTGATAGAGTTCCCCAGTTGCCATGGCCTTGTCCTCCACTGCCTGTCACTTGACTTTCTCTGCTCAGGCTTTCAGGTGGGTCACCGTCACCTGGGTTCTGAAATCTGCCTGGGCCACCCCCGGGACTTTCTTTGCTGTTGGTTCCCTTTTGTGCTCCATCTCCATGATCTTCCTGGAGTCTTCCTCCGGAGCTCTTCCAGACAGCTTGCTGGGGCTCAGGACCCCAAAATTTTGGTTTGTTAGTTGGATTTTGGTACAGCTGGTTTAATGTCAGGGTTCTGACTGACAAATCCAGCCAAGCAAGCACTGTTGAGACAATCCAATCTCTATGTAAAACTTTATTGAGTACATCATTTTGGCACAGATTTTTTTTAATTCAAGTTTTTATTTTTAAAAAATTTATACGTATCATTGTGTGAATGGCATGATGTTTGAGTATCATACATGTCAATACATATAAACATATTCCTAATTATTACATTCCATTTTCCTTATTCCATATTATTTACTCCTACCTTTTACACAGTTTTAATTTCCATATAAATATTAACTAGTATGCAATAATATCTAAACTGATGTGCTTTAGCATCCGTATTATCTTCCATTATTATTTCAATAGTATAACCCTAAAAAAAAATACAAAAATTGCCCGTCTGTTTCTTTTCTGCTGTACACCATATTTCACCCATTTTTACAACAATCCCTCTCCTTTCCTCTTCTTTCTCCTCCCTCTCTTCTTTTTTTAAAATAAATTTTATTAGTTAAAAAGTACAAACAAACATAAATACAATGATACAACATACAAAACAAACGAACATCAATCAAGTCTTACGACTTGCTCTTAAAGTTGTTACATCGGTAAACTATTTTTCCCATATTTATCTATATATCTATATATTTACATATTTACATGTGAAGCATTAATATATGCTCCATCTTTAAATGATTACATTCCTTAATTGATACTCAAAATTTTGTCTCAAAAATTGACCTTATTCTTTAGTGTCCCTATGAATGTATTTCTAATTTTTTCTCCAACCAGTTATACCATTTTTGCCATGCTAAGTAGTACTCTGTGTCATCTTCCTCTTGTAGCTCTTTTGTAAGTTTATCCATTTCTGCGCAATCTGTGATTTTAGTAATTATTTTGTTTTCTGTCAGTATGTATTCATGTTTCCAGTTTTGGGTGAAGAGTATGCGGGCTGCAGTTAGGATGTGGATAATTAAGTATTTTATCTCTTTCTCATACTGTGTTGTGATTATTCTGAGTAGAAAGGTTTCCGGCTTCATTTCCAACTTCTGATTTGTAATTTCTTCTATCATTTTTCTTATTTCCTGCCAATATTGTTTCGCCTTTCGGCATGACCACCATAGATGGTAATATGTTCCTTTATGTGAGTTACATTTCCAGCAAATTGGAGAGGTGTTTGGAAACATTTTTGCTAGGCGCGCCGGTGGGAGGTGCCATCTATAGAACATTTTGAACAGATTTTCCTTGTAGGGTATAGACATTATCAGTTTATAATTTACAGTCCATATTTTTTCCCATTTGTCCAATTCGATACTATACCCAAAATTTTTTGCCCAAGTTATCATGTTTTCTTTGACCACTTCTTCCTCTAATTTATATTTTAATAAGTAATTATATATTTTGGTTATCATTTTCTCGTCTGTTCCTTGTAAAATTTTATCCAATTCATTTGGTTCATTTTGAAATCTGAATTGTACCCGATCTGTTTTATACTGTGACTCTATTTGTAAATATGGCCACCAGTCTATGTCTATACCCTGTTCTTTCAATTCTTGTCTCGATTGTAATTCTTCTCTATTGTTCAATAGATCTTTGTAATTTCTCATTTTCTCTGTGTCCATAGTGTTAGGATAGATCAACGCCTCCATAGTCGATAATCATCTCGGAATTTTATTATAATGTATTTTTCTGATCTCTTGCCATGTTCTATCTAATGATCCTCTAATAATGTGTTGTTGGAAATATCTGTGATGTTTATCTCTTCCCTCCCACAAAAATGCGTGCCAGCCTCATTGTAGGTTGAATCCCTCTAGAAGTAGTGTTCTCTTATTTTTTTTTATTCGATTTTAATTGGTTTTAAATTTTATAAATCTATGTGTTTTAATATGGCTGTACACCGCCCTGAGTCCTTCGGAAGAAGGGCGGTATAGAAATCTAATAAACTTGAAACTTGAAACTTATTTTTCAGATCTATCCAGGCTCTTACCCAATTTAATGATGCCGCCTTATAGTACAGTTCCCAGTCCGGTTACCCTAATCCTCCTTTCTCCCGGGTGTCTTGCAAGTATTTTATTTTAATTCTGGCCTTCTTCCCCTGCCAAATATACTTTGCTATCATTTTATCATTTATCAAAGTCTTTGAAAAAATCCTTTCCTGGCCAAATCGGAGTTACTTGGAAGAGGTATAGCAGTCTGGGTAGTATATTCATTTTAATGGATGCAATTTTCCCTAAGAATGACAATTGTAGTTTGCTCCATATTTCCAAATCTCTTTTAATCTGTTTTGTTAATTTAGTGTAGTTATCCTCTCTAATTGATGTTGCTTTATTGGTGAGCCAAATTCCCAAATACTTTATTTTCTTTACTATTTGTATTCCTAATTTATCTTCTAATTCTTTCTCCTGTGCCTTTGTCAAGTTCTTCATTAATGCTTTTGTTTTTTGTTTATTGATTTTGAGACTGGCCTCTTTTCCATATTCCTCTATTTTCCCTAACAGTTTAGTTCCTGTTGTTTCTGGTTGTTCCATGATAAACACCACATTATCAGCGAAGGCTTGCAATTTATACTCTTCTTTTTTTTATTCTCAGACCTTTTATTTCTTTGTCTTTCCTAATTTCATTTAATAAGATTTCAAGGGATATTATCAACAATAATGGGGATAGAGGGCATCCTTGCCTCACTCCCTTTGATATCTCAAATTTTTCTGTCATATCCCCGTTGATCATAATTTTGGCCATTTGGGAGGAGTATATTTTCCTAATCATGCTTAAAAATTTATCGCCAAATTCCATCACCTCCAATTGTAGTATAAGAAAATTCCAATTTAAGTTATCGAATGCCTTCTGCGCGTCCAGGAAAATTAGAGCTTTTCTCATAGTATTCAAGGACGTTAATGATTGTTTTCATATTATTTTTGATCTGTCTTCTCGGAACAAAACCATTTTGGTCTGAGTAGATGTATTTATCAATAATTGTTTTCAGTTTCTGCGTAATGACCAGCATGAACAGTTTGTAATCCACATTTAACAGTGATATTGGCCTGTAGTTTTGGATTTGTGTGGGATCAGTGTCTTCTTTTGGGATAAGTGTAATTATGGTTTCAGCCCAGGAATTGGGAATTTTTGCTTCTAAGAGTGCATCGTTGAAAACTTGGAGTAGAAACTCGTCCATTGGATGCTGACACTTTTTATAGAATTCTGTTGGTATGCCATCTGGTCTGGGAGTTTTATTGTTTTTTTGTTTTTTCCTTGCTTCCAGCAATTCACTCATAGTAATTGGTCTATTTAATACCTCTTTGTGAGTCTCCTCCAATTTATTTTACGTAAACTCGATATTTATCCAGTTTATGTAAATATTCCTTGATCTCCTCTTCCATGATTTCTTCTTGCTTGTAAAGATTCTGAAAGAAATTTTTTGCTATACGTTTTTTGTCTTGATTTATGTGGTATATTTCCCCTACCTCATCTTGCAGTTGATATATGTTCCTCTTCTCTTTTTCCTTTTTCAATTTATACACTAACCAGCGACCTGTTTTATTTGCATGCTCAAAGTGTTTTTGTTTTGCCAATTTGATTTTCTGTGCAATTTCTGTTTGTGTAATTAAATAAATCTTATGTTTGACAAGTTTTAACTTTCCTTTAATTATTTTATTATGGGGTTGTTGCTGCAATTCTAATTCATGTGTTCTGAGTTCTGTTAATAGGTTGTTTCTTGTCTGTTGTTTATCTTTGTTTTTCTTTGCTGTATTCGAGATGGTAAGGCCTCTTATATAGGCTTTGACTGTATCCCAGAGATTATGGAGTGTTATCTGTTCTTTGGTATTTATCTGAAAAAACATATTCATTTCTTTCTCGATCATCTGTGCGTGTTTCTTGTCTTTAATCATTCCAGTGTCCATCATCCACCTTTTTTGTTTCTGATATTCTTTCCATACTATTGTTATTGGGCTGTGGTCTGCCCAGGTATTTGGTGATATTTCTATGACTTTTATTTCTTTCCTAAATTCTGAGGTCGTCCAGGCCATATCTATTCTGGACCATGATTGGTGTGGGCCAGAATAGAATGTATATTGTTTTGCTTGTTTATTTGCCTCTCTCCAAACATCATGTAATTGTAATTCGTCTGCCATGTCTTTGAATGTATCTGGTAATGTTTTTTTCCTGGTTTTGTTCTTTTTATTGCTCTGATAATCTTTTTTGGTATCCATGATTGCATTGAAATCTCTTATGATACAGATATTCTCATATTCCAGATCCTTAGTTATGTTATGTATTTTTTTTAAAAAAACTTACTTTGATTTCCATTGGGTGCATATATCGATATTAATAACATTTTTTTTTATTCTGTTTGTATTTCTATCATCAAAATCCATCTATCTGTGTCTGTATATACTTGCTTTGTTTTTAAATGTTTCTTAACTCCTCTCTTTTCTGATCCGCTAATGATGTGTATAGTGTTCCTAATCTAATCTTAGTGTTTCCTAATCTTTGGTTTTCTAATAGTTTTTGATGTTGTTTCTTAATATGGACTTCTTGTAAAATTATGACATCCATCTCCAATTTATATAATTTTGTGAATATGTGTGTTCTTTTGGTTGGTGAATTTAGTCCGTTTATGTTAATTGAGGTCATCTTTAGTTCTTGTTCCATTATTGTTTTCTATCTGTTTGTTGTTCTTAGTCTTCTTGTGTTTCTTGTAATTACTTGTGTCTTTTCCCTCACTCCCTCTCTTTCAATTCTATTTCTCTCTCCAATCTTCTTTTTTCTTCTTGATCTCTTTCTTCTTTTTCTATCCGGTGTTCCTCTTGGCTCTTAGTTTTTAATTCTTCTCTGCTTTCCTGTTCCTCTTCCAACACAAAATGCTGATCAAAAAAGTCTTGTGCTTTTTCTAAACTGTCAATCTTGTATTTTTTTCCTGCCAGGAAATCAGTAACCCTTCTGGTATTAGCCAGCGGAACAATATTTTATATTTTTTCAATTGTGTTGTTAAGAAATTATTTATTTATTATTTATTTATTTATAAGTCAAATTTCTATACTGCCCTACTCCCGAAGGACTCAGGGTGGTGAACAGCCAAGATAAAATACAGATAATACAAATATTAAAAAATCCCTTAAAATTATTAAATATTTTGGTCGAAACACAGATTAAAACACCCAATTTATAAAATCACGAATTAAAAATTTAGAAGAGGAGAGTTAGCCCAGGCCAGCCTGCTGAAATAAAAAAGTTTTGAGAGCACGACGAAACATGCGCAGGTCCGGGATCCTCCGTATCTCTGGGGGGAGCTTGTTCCAGATGATAGGTGCCCCCACAGAGAAGGCTCTCCCCCTGGGGGCCGCCAGTCGACACTGTTTGGCCGACGGCACCCTGAGAAGCCCCTCTCTATGGGAGCATACTGGTTGGTGAGAGGCTATTGGTAGCAGAAGGCGGTCTCGTAAATATCCCGGTCCGATGCCATGGAGCACTCTAAAGATGGTAACCAAAACCTTGAAGCGCATCCGGAAGACCAGCGGGAGCCAGTGCAGCTCGCACAGGAGGGGGGTCACATGGGAGCGCCACGTCGCTCCCATAACCACCCGCGCAGCCGCATTCTGGACCAGCTGGAGCCTCCGGGTGCTCCTCAAGGGGAGCCCCATGTAGAGAGCATTGCAGTAGTCCAGGCAGGAAGTAACGAGAGCATGAGTGACCGTATTTAACGAGTCCCGATCCAGAAAGGGACGCAACTGGCGAATTAGGTGGACCTGATAAAAAGTCCCTCTGGCCACAGCCGTCATGTGCTCTTCCAAAGACAGCCGTGAGTCCAGGAGGACACCCAAGTTGCGAACCCTCTCCATGGGGGCCAATGACTTGCCCCCAATAGTCAGTGATGGCACCAGCTGACTATATTGGGATGTCGGAAACCACAGCCACTCGGTCTTGGATGGGTTGAGCCTGAGTCTGTTTCTCCCCATCCAGATCCGCACGGCCTCCAGGCACCGGGACATCACTTCAAGGGCATCATTGGGGTGGTCCGGGGTGGAGATGTACAGCTGAGTGTCGTCAGCATATTGATGGTACTTCACCCCGAAACCACGGATGATCTCACCCAGCGGCTTCACATAAATGTTGAACAGGAGGGGCGAGAGGACCGACCCTTGTGGCACCCCACATACAAGGGGCCTCGGGGTCGACCTCTGCCCCCTTGTCAACACGGACTGCGACTGGTCAGAGAGAAAGGAGGAGAAACACCGTAGGACAGTGCCCCCCACCCCAACTCCTCTAGCCGGTGCAGCATGATACCATGGTCGATGGTATCAAAAGCCGCTGAGAGGTCTAATAGGACTAGGACCAACCCAGAGGAACAACCCCTGTCCCGAGCCCTCCAGAGATCATTAACTAACACGACCAATGCCGTTTCCATGCTGTACCCAGGTCTGAAGCCCGACTGGAATGGATCCAGATACGACGATTCATCCAGGTACTGGGGGAGCTGTCGCGCTACCACACTCTCAACAACCTTCACAACCAAGCGAAGGTTGGAGACTGGATGATAATTTGCCAACACTGCCGGGTCCAGGGAAGGTTTCTTGAGGAGAGGCCTTACTGCCACCTCTTTCAAGGTGGCAGGGAAGACACCCTCACTCAAAGAAGCATTTATAATCCCCTGGAGCCAGCCTCGTGTAACCTCCCGAGAGGCCAGCACCAACCAGGAGGGACATGGGTCCAGTAAGCATGTGGCTGCGCTCAGTATAATTTCTCCTTTGGTCTCTTATCCTTCTTGGGATTTGTTTGAGAGTCATAATCTCCTTTCCTTTGTATACTATTGTCCCTTCTCTCATCTTCCTATAGATATCTTCTTTTATGGATTTTTTTGGTGAATGTAATATGTATCTCCTTAGGCAACTTGTGTCTTTGTGCATAGTTGGTGTGGACTCTTTGATTTCATCTATGTCTCTTCGGATGTCTTCCTTATCCCTCTGGGTCGCTTCTGCTAGTATCTCTGTCATCAGTTCTCCTAGGTCTTCATCTTTTTGTTCCTCTACATTCTGGAATCTAAGGAAAAAAGATGCCTTTTCCATTTCTAAGTATGTTAATGAGTCTTCCAAATCCTTGTTGATTGACACTTGATTTTGCTCCATCTTTTCCATTCTCTTGTCCATTTGTTCTATTTTCTCCTCCACTTTTTGGATCCTTTGCTCGTTTTCCGCAATGTTCTGCTGTATTTTTCCAATCTTCTTATCCATTTTCTTAATGTTATCTTTTATTTCTCCCACATCTATCTTCAATTCTTCATGATGTTTCCTTGTTTCTTCATGGTTGTTAGCTATGGACTCTTGCATTTTGTTCATTCCCTCTTGAATCATTGCTAGTACGGAATGGATATTTTGCATATTAAGGGTGGAGATTGCCTTTTCTTTTTCTGCCCCTGACATGGTGTCAACTGGCCTTTGCTGCGCCGGAGAAGCTGAGAGTGTCATCTGGTTTGAGGGTATCTTCTTGCTTGTCTTAGTGATTGTTGATGAACCTGTAGTTGCCATTTGTACTTTTTGTATTATCTGTTCCCAAAGTTTCATATACTGGTTTGCTATTTAGATCTTTATGTTTCTGTCTATATTAATGTTCAAATTATAGCATCTAACAATCCCAGAATAATGCCCAAGTGGGGTAATATTTACTATTTACTATGTTGCTATTTCTCTATCACACAATCAAAATCTCTCTATATACTATTTCCGTATACTTATTCACAGTTTTAAATATCCTGCTTTACCCTTTTGCAATATTCTTAAATAAGGGAAGGGAAAAGTGGGGTGGGAGATGAGAGAAAAGTTTAAGATTTCAGCAATTCATTAATTCAAGAATAATTTTTCAGCAATTCCTTAATAACAACTATTTCTTTTCCTTTATAGTTAATTACTATACTATTAAGTTACTATTAGCTAATGTCAATTACTCTCAATTACTATACACAATGTATTTTCTTCGATATATGTAATCAATCTAATTTAACTAGAATATAAGTCAAAGTGTGTAAGATAATAAAACTCTAAATAGTAAGATAGATCACTGCATAAACACAAAAGATGGACTAACAAATATATATAGCAATCTAAACAATATGTATGTCACTTTTTACTTAATATTTAGTAATTAATAATTAATTAATAATTAATAATCAAGTTTAAGTAGTTGGATTTTACTTCATTAAATGTTGTTCTTTCTCCTTCTATAGTATCTTCTTCTTTCAGTCTTGCATCATTCCAATTCTTCTCTCTATTAATTGTATCCAATGTCCTTTAAGTTAAATATCCAAATGTCCAACACTCAAAATGTCCAATTCCAAGTGTCCAAGTATGATCCAAGTGTCCAGTAAAAAGACCTTAGTAGAATTAATTCAGCTCCACCACTCGTTAATTTCTAGACAGGAAGGTCTTGTATATCAGTCTGCTATTCACTCTGCTTCTCTGGTATCCGCTGCCAGTCTATCGCCTCATCACAATCTCCACTTATAACAAGATCTGTCTATCTCCTCTTCCTCTCTCCTCTGGATATTGTCCTTTTCTACAAAATAATTTATTTTAATACTCAGATTTCCTCCAGATTCACCTTCTACTTGCTCATGTTATAGATTCCAATGTCCGCCATTCATTTGACTTTCCGCTGTCAAAATCACCTCTCGCCCCACGTTGTTTCTTCCAATCTTCTCTGGTCTCTCTCACCTCGCTTAGAGTTCTAATTCCGAACACTTTCCTCTCCAAGATCAATTTGTTTTATATTTTATTTTGTAATCCACAACTCCTTAATGGTATTTCTCTTGGAGTACACCGCCTGTCACTTTCTGTGCTGTCACTGTCAGTTTAACTTTTTCTGCTCCATTCACTTTTCCATCGCCGCTTATCGCCACTTGCTTGGAGTCTCACTTTCACCCGTTCTTGTTTGCACTTTATAACAGTATCTTCTTCTATTCTCGTTTTTCTTCCTTCTGTTTCCTACTGATGTCTTCTTTAATTTGATCTTCGCTTCCCACTAATCAGCTGTCAACGTTTCAGGCCAGCCAAAATGGCTGGCTTTTTTTCAATCAGAATTAAGAGGTTTCCTCTGAACCTTCGGAAGGATTGCTGTCCTCACCGAGGTCCTTGGGGTTTCCTCTTTTTTCTATTGACCCCTCCGAGGTCAATAGTGCCTGGATCAGCTTCCTAATCGAAAATATTGGAACTTTGAGAACGGAGCACCGTTCTCTTGTTCCTGGCATGATGACGTCACCTCTGGAAGTCTCTCTCCTCCCTCTCTTCTTGACTCCCCTCTCCTTCTCTCTACTTCCCTCCTTCCTTCTCCTCTCCTTCCCTCTCCTTCCTTTTCTCCTTCTCTCCTTCTCCTGTTCCCTCTCTATTTCCCCTCTCTCTTATTCTCCACTTCAATCTCCTTCCCTTTCTACTCTTCTCCTCCCCTCCCCTCTCTCCTTTCCCCTCTCTACCCTTACTCTTTCTCCCCTCCTCTCCTATTCCTTTCCCTTCCACTCCATCTCCCTCTTTCTTTTTGTTGTTGCATATAATATTCCCAATACCTATAGAATATGGTATATTCTCCAATTAATATATCTTTCAATTATAACCATACAGCTTCTTTAAATTGCATTCAAAAATCAAAGAAATAGACTTAATCACTTAAAAATATATTGTTAATAATAATCATCATAATTATACTGTCATCATAATATTAATTAATCTTCATTTAATGATTTTATACACATCATCATTCTAATCACATATATATGTACAACTGCAATATTATTCTTTTAATACTAACTTCACTTCATTAATCAAACAGCACACCATCTAAGTATCAGTTTCTTACATCCTCACATTTCAAGCTTACCACTATTTTCATTCTTTGTGTCTATTTTTCATATTTCTTTTCCTAACTTATTTGACTTTGTGATACATTGCTTTACACCCTTCCATTCTAAACTTCCACTAATATTCCCCCCCACCCCACATTCATATTATTATATTCAAGGACATGATACTATGTTTTATCATTCATATTCCCATTCTCTAACTCTTCCTTTCTATATATTTTAAGTTTTATTTAATACACATAAATATATCTACTTTCACCTACACAATAGTCATATTTTATACACTTTTAATAATACCATCAATCAACCATATCATTCTAATATTAATACAATTATTACCATATAATCATGACATATCTATAACTCTTTTTCCTCCCCTTAACCATTATCTCTTATCCACATCCTTTCCTTTAATCCTACCTTTTTAAAAACTTGTCTCCCCTGTTTTCCTGTTAAGTCTTTCATTCCATCTACTTCGAGGCTTATATTCTGAATCCATAATTTAATTTTTCCTCCTTGCCCTGTCTTTCCCCACTGCCCTATCTTTCCCCACTGTTTAATTTGAGAGCTTTCTGTTCTAAATCCTATCATTTTCCCCCAAGCCTCTTCTTGTTCCTCCCATTTTTAAAAAATATTTTAAAGTGTTTACCCCTGTTATCAATTCTTACGAATTTTAAGAATGTCTCCTCCTTGTTATCTTCTGTTTGCTGGTTTCTCAGTTCTGATTCTCTTTCTATTCCAGTTGATAATTCCATTTATTTCTTCTTGTCCTGATCTTTGCTCTTCATCTCTTGTATACAATTTTCCAGACTTCTATCTATACAATCCAATATTTCCACCATGTCTTTGTGCAGTTCCGGGACAAGATCCTTAATGTTTTTGTTATTTTGAGTCATTAACTCCATTTCATTTAGGTCTCCTCGATCATCCGTTCAGAAACCAGATCTCCAAATCAAGTTTAAATGTCTCATCAAAATACAGTCAGATCAGTTAATTACTTCAGGGATCCTCCACTCCTCAAATCGTTTTTGTATATTCAATAGTATTTAGGGGTCCAGACACCAATTCTTTTTTTAAAAAAATATTCTAGTCTCCAATGGTTAAAAAGTAAATATGCACCGTTCAACAGTTATTTCCCTCCATTTCAATATTTGTTCCCAGTCACAAAAATTTACTATCATCAGCAGATGGCGATCTTTACTTCACTCTGCTTCCTTTCTGCTTTTATTGTGACTCTGCTGCAGTTCAACTTTTATTTTGACACACCTAGTTTATTTTTCTTGCTTAATTTATCTTATAGCTCTGTTATTTGAAGAAAAGGTAGGTTTATAGTTCCAGCAGCTTAATATGCCTTCTTAATATCATGCCTTTTATTTTGGGGATTCCATTTCCCACTCAATTTTTTTTAAAAAAAGTTTCTTAAACAGTTCTTTAAGTTTCCAATATGCTTTTTTTTCATAATAGCTGCACACCACTGTAGCAAATTGTTCTAAAAAGTGTTCTCTTTAAGTTTTTTTGGGGGGTCCGACTTTAGCTGTAAATCTTTTCTTACCCAGACAACAGACCATTCAGCATTTCTCTACTCCTGCACAAACTTATGGTTCTGATGTTCCCCGGCTTCATGGCAGCCATTTTGACTGCCTCTGCTCCTAGTCTTCAGATGAGGGGGTTTTCCAAGTCAGGGAGGGGAGATGCGGCTCCCCTCGACCTGGGTGACCTTTCCCTCACCACCCCTCCAAGGTGGCTATGGCTTCTAGTGAAGTCCCTGACAGGGAGAGCTCGGAATGGACCCACAGAGGTTGTGGATCTCACACCAAAAGTGCCAGAAGTTCAACCAGAAGCCATTTTGGCACAGATTGAAAGCAAAACCAGCTCTACTTAATTCCCGCAGTTTTCGCATAGTTAAAGAATAATCTCTTCCCTCCCCCCCCCTCATTGGTTCAGGTCACATTGTCCAATTAGAAGTCTAGGTATTGTTGTGGAAACCTGTTCAAGTCCTTGCCAAGATTAGATGACCTTGGTTCCCATGGGATAGTTTCTTGTCACCTGGAACTGGCATTTGAAACCTAGTCTTCCCTCCCCTGTGGTTCTGTGGCAAGTTGAGAAGTGAAAATGGCTGCAACAGCATTCTCACACTTTGAACTTGAAAAGAGTGCCAAATAGTTCATTTGCCTTCTTGACTAGCTGCTACACACATTACTTTATTCTAATTGTAAAAACATCTTGATATATAGTAATAATGGTAGTACAAATGTGCATTGGAAAGCCATATTCTGTTTTGTTTTGTTTTTTAATGAACCTGAGATGAATCAGGAAATCTTGTAGGGTGAATGCACCAAATGCTGGTGCTGAATATCCTTCAGCCAGCTAGAACATACAAACTACACAGAAGGCTGATCAAATAGAATCATGTTTTGCTTTGCATAGTTTTGTTTTCAGGGTGATAGAATAGTATAACTAAAGAAAACTAGTACATATTGTTTTATTGCTTTCATATACACAGCTGTCTTTTCATATCCATTGTGCTGTTATCACTGTTATTTTATAATTCACTTACCTTTTTTTTTTGTTTCTGTTGTTATGGTTTTTTCTCCAAGCAATCATAGATATAATTAATGTCAGAAAAAGTTCAACATAATCAAACACAGCTAATCATGCATGGCTGTAAAACAATCTTGGGTGTCAATTCACTTAGAGAGAATCTGATTATCTTACAATATATATTAACTGGAAAAAATGGAGCAAGATGTGCTATAGGAGCTATTTTTTTTCTAGAGCAGTACCATAATACAATAAAATGTCAGCAATACTAACACATATGATAGACTTCAGTTGAGAGGACAAAAGTAGGATTCACCTTGGAGACTTCTGGTTGGTGACCCGTGGCGACATGGCGTTGAATGAGTAACTGCTGCTCCTCAATATCATTAGTCACCGTGTTTTGGGGATCCCCTCGGGGGTGTGGAGCCTGGAGAGCCCCACGGACGAGAGAGCGAGCCGGGTGAGCGTGAAAGTGGAATGCAAAACACTGATCGCAAGACCGGGCGGCTCTGTCTACCCAACACGTGTGAGTCGGCCAAATTAATGGCCGAAGCGAAGTTGCGGTAACCAGCAATCAGATTGGAAGCAAGGGAGATCAGATGCGGCAGTGCTGACAGATACACACCCTTCCCACGTATGTGAAAGTGGACATCAGGAAGAGGGGTCGGTGGAGTCGGGCGGAAAAGACTCACGGAGGGAAAAAGCGGCGATTGAAAGTTTGTGAGCAGTTTGACAGAGAGAGAGCCTGACAAGCCGGCATCGAAAAAAGAAAAGAGCTGATGTGTTGAAAGCGAGTGCGCAAAGAGAGGATTGATGAGAAGATACAAGAACAGTGAAAGTATTCCTTTCCTTTTTGTTGTTTATAAAAGTAGATTCATCGGAGGCTGAAACTAGGTGGATCGAGCTTGACTATTACAAGGAACAGGAAGTTCAGCCATTAGAGAGACTTGTCTGAGGAACAAACTGAATAGCTGGAATGTCAGACTTGTGGACAGTCTAGCAGCAAGGAATACGATAGAGTGCTGAACCTTGATGAATGGACTTAAGCCTGTAGAAGAATAGAGGCTGAGCAATAAAGAACAGTTTACATCCCCAAAAGGAGGGAAAAATAATAACAATAATAACAACAATGTTGGAATTTTCTGATAATTCTTTCTTCAATATCCTGATAGTCTAAATATAATTATTAGTAAGAATTGTTAATCTCCCTACAAATTAATTTTTCTGGATTAGATATATATAGTATATATTCTTAGGTTACATCATTTTAAATTTTTTAGATTCATTCACCTGTCTATAATTGTATTTATAGTCAAATATTTATAATTGTATGAATTCCTATTTACAGTATTTATAGCATTTATAGTACTTATAGTATTTACAGTATTTAAAGTATTTATAGTATTTAGTTAAATTAATTGATATATATTTTAGATATTTTATAAATTAAATTATTAATTATCTAATTACTAATTGTTAAGCTAATCAAATACATATTAATTATACCTTGAGTATAAGGTATTGTTGGGAAGAGATACAGATTTCTAAATTGATACTGATTGTCAAATAGAATTTTCTTTCATTTAAAGACCTAGAAGACAAAATTAGACATAGATAAAAAAAAAAATTAAGGGAAAAATTAAGGAAAGAAAACAGAGTCGCCAGCTGGCGAATGAGAATTTGGAGAAATATCGAAAGAATAATTAGAGAGCAAAAAATAATTTTGAAAGAAATGACAAGCATGTCATCAACAGTGGTGAAAACCAGAAAAAAGACTCCCTCTAACCCCACTATAACAATGACCTCTCCGGCTACACAGAAATCAATAGAAGGATTGGCGAAAACGGAAAAATCTACAGCCATATCGACAATGCAAACTCTGCAAGCATCATTAACTTTGATTCAAGAAACCATGATGGCAATGCAGGAAAAAATGTCCAGTAACCATGTCAAATTAAAATCAGATATACATGCATTAGACCAGAAAATGAATGAAATCCAAACCTCAATATTTAATAATGAACAACAAATTCAAAAAGCCGAAATAAGAATTGACCAAACCGAAAAGAAATTAGATACTGTGGACCAAGCATTGACAAGCCAAAATAGAGAGTTAGAGGATTAGATAATCCAATTAGAGATGGACCGGGCATCATTCTACTTGTGTTTCCAAAATATTGTTGAGGATAAAGAGGAAGACCTGGGCGAGAAGATGGCGGAGCTGATAGCAGACGCACTCCAACAAGATAAACGAGATAATTAGAGAGTTGGATGACATATACAGAGTCCAGACAAATTATGCAAGGAGGAACAAGCTCCCTAGGGAAGTGCATGTCCTTTTTGCAAGAAAAAAGGTAAAAGATATTCTATACAACATGACAAGAGAGGCACAGATAACATATAGAGGAAAAGAAGTAATAATCTTAAAACAGATACCAAGAAGAGTACGGGAGGTGAGAAAGGAGTATTGATTTTTAGCTGTACAGTTGAACAAAAGAAATATATTATTCAGGTGGCTCTTACCAGAAGGGATGTTAATTACTTGGCAAGGGAGAAAAATAAAAATAGAAAGCCTGAGTATAGCACAAGACTTCCTTGACCAGTTGAGAGGTGTGGAGGAAGAGCAGGGTAGCAAAGAGGAATTAGAGACAACAGCAGTGGAGGAGGAGGCCTTACACCAACAGAACACAAAGGAAGCAACTGCGGAGGAGAAGAAGACAGAAGAAGAAGCCAAAGGGAAAAAAGCAAGACCAGTAAGAGCCGTACGAACAAACAAAAACTAATAACCAGACAAGGAAACAGGGATGAATGATTTGAAATTAATATCTGTAAATGTCAATGGCTTAAACGACTACAAAAAGAGGAAACTAATATTAACAAAACTAGGTAAACAAAATGTCGACATAATGTGTCTACAAGAGGTGCACATAAAAAAAGAAGAGAGTAAATGTTTAGTATATAAAAAATTTGGCCAAACATTCGTTTCGCTGGCAGAGAAAAAGAAGAGGGGGGTGGCAATCTATGTAAAGGAAGGAATTGAAGCAGAGCAAAAGTTTAAAGATACAAAGGGCAGAATTCTTATGATTGAAATTAAGAGAGGGAACGCCAAAATATTATTAGTGGTTATATATGTTCCAAATAAAAAACAGGGAGAATTTTTCAAGAAACTTCATGAACAATTAGTAAAAATGGAATACAATGAAATCTGTATAATAGGGGATTTTAATGGTATTGTGGATTTGGAGAAGGATTACAAAAGTAATAAAGCAAAAAACAAAAACAAAAACAAAAGGACAAATCTACCGAGAGCCTTTTTTGATTTAGCTGATGAATTGGACCTAATTGATATTTGGCGTACCCTACATCCAAACGATAGGCAATACACATTTTATTCAAATGCACAAAAGTCGTGGTCCAGAATAGACATGGCATGGGTTAGCAGGAAACTTGGATTAGAAATTGGAATGGCTGAAATTAACCTGAATAACTGGGCAGACCACAACCCCTTAGAAATTAGATGGAAATGTGTAAAGAGAAAGTATCAACAGAGATGGAGGTTTAATACCAAATTATTGGGTGACAGAGAATGCATACAAAAACTTAAAGAAGAAGTAAATTCCTTTTTCAAGGAAAATGAAAACCATGGAACACCCCGTGCAATAGTATGGGACACAATGAAGGCTTACTTGAGAGGAGTTGTGATCTCATACAGCGTACGATAAGAGAAAATAAAAATAAGGAGAAAAGGAGGACCCTGGAAGACTATTTAAATCATTTAGGAGAAGCAGAAAGAAAACTTCAAGACAATCCGGGTGATGAAACAGTCAAAGAAAACTGGATGATGTGGTGACACAAATTGAATATCATTGAGCAAGAGGAGCTAGCGCAAAAAATGAAAAGAACGAAACAATACCTCTTTGAGAATACCAATAAATCGGGCAGGTGGTTGGCCTATAAATTAAAAAAGGAAAATGAAAAGGGGACAATTAGAAGATTCTAAGGGTAAGCTATTGACCAAAGAAGAAGAAATATTGGAAAGAGCTAGGGAATATTATGAGACTTTATATAGAGAAGAGGAGATCCCAGAAGGCAAAATAGAGCAATATTTGATAAATGCAGAGCTCCCACAAAAAACAGAAGAAGAGAGAGAAATGCTTAACAGAAAGATCACAATCGAAGAATTAAAAACAGCCCTCTCCAAACTGAAAAACAATAAAGTGCCAGGTCCCGATGGATTCCCAGGGGAAATATACAAAAAACTAGAAGAAATATTGCAACCAAAATTAGTAGAAATCTTCAACGATGCATTGATAGGCTATAAAATCCCAGAGTCGTGGAAGGAAGCGCATGTTACACTTGTGCCGAAAGAAGGTGCCGACCTAAAACAAATTCAGAATTACAGACCAATTTCTCTCCTAAACAGTGACTATAAGTTATTTATGGGCATAATGGCAGAAAGAATGAAAAAGATACTAAATAATTGGATACATAAGGATCAAAACGGATTCCTTCCGGGGAGGCAAATCAGAGACAATCTGAGAATTGTGCTGGACACCCTAGAGTACTATGAAGAACACCCCGAAAAACAGATGGCCTTAATCTTTGTTGACACCCAAAAGGCATTCGACAATTTAAATTGGAAATTTATGACCAAACAAATTGAGATAATGAAATTCGGAACAAATTTTGAAATGATGATAAAATCTATCTATGATAATCAAAAGGCGAGTATCCTGGTAAACGGAGATAGGACAAAAACATTCCAGATTAGCAAGGGGGTAAGGCAAGGCTGCCCCCTGTCACCACTATTGTTTATTTTGGCCCTAGAAGTTTTGTTATGGAAAATTAGAATTAACGAGGAAATAAAAGGTCTAAAGATTAGGAAGGAGATCTACAAGACGCAAGCATTTGCAGATGATGTAGCCTTAATTCTTGAGGACCCTATAGAATCAGGACCAAAAGTGCTAGAGGAATTGGGTATATATGGCGAGGTGGCAGGCTTCACATTGAATAAAACTAAAACTAAAGTACTGACCAAGAATGCAACCGAGAGTCAGAAAAATGAGATAGAAGTGTTAGGATTACAGGCTGTCAAAAAAAATTAAATACCTAGGAATTTGGATTACATCAAGATGCTCGACCTTAAAAGAGGACAATTATATCCCCCTAATTAGAAAAATGAAACAAGATCTCGATAGATGGAAGAAAATAAGATTGTCACTTTTGGGCAAGATAGCCACGATTAAGATGAACATTCTCCCCAAAATATTATTCTTATTTCAAAATATACCGGTGAACTTAGATAAAAAGTTTTTTTCAGAATTAGATAAAATCATCAGAGAATTTATATGGGAGAGGAAGAAGCCAAGGTTTTCCATTAAAATTTTAAGGGGCAAAAGAGATATAGGAGGATTTGGGCTCCCCAATTGGGAAACATACTACAGGGCAGCTAAGCTAGTTTGGATAAGAGATTGGACCACCCTGGAAAATGAGAGGATCTTAACCCTAAAAGGCCACGATTTACAAAAAGGGTGGCATGCCCACATTTGGGACGTAGAGAAGAAAAGGAAAACATATTTTCATAGACACAAAATTAGAGATTCACTGATACAAACATGGACCCCGATTAGGCAAAGATATTATAAAAAAGTCCCAAGATGGCTCTCCACGATGGAGGCCCTGATCTACCCCAATAGGTGGGGAATGGAGAAAATGGGCAGGTATAAAGATATCTTAGATGAAGGAGGGAATCTCAAATCGGATGATACCTTGAGAGAGCAAGGAATAATTTTAGATTGGTGGACCTACTCACAAATAAAATCCAGATACCAGAAAGACAAAGAACAATATGGCTTAGAATTTGGACTTAATGGGTTGGATAAAGTCCTGATGGGAACAGGCAAAAAGATTTTGGCTAAATTGTATAATTATTTACTAGATGATGATAAGGCTAAGGATATAACAAAGAATCAAATAAACGCATGAGAGAAAAATATTGGACAAGATATAAATTTTAGTGAATGGGAGGAGGCATGGAATAAGAACCTTAAATTGACCAGAGCAGCGACATACAAGGAAAACCACTACAAGATGCTCCATAGATGGTATCTAGCCCTGGCTAGGTTAGCAAAGATATATCCCAATATACACCCCAATTGTTGGAAATGTGGTCATGGTCAAGGCACCTTCTTTCACATGTGGTGGACATGCCCAGAAGCGAAAGAATATTGAAGTAAGATCAGAAGATGGTTACATGAAATAATTGGGGAAGATATTGAATTAACACCAGAAATATTTCTCCTGGGAATAGTAAAGAAGCCATACGGAAAGGAAAAGATCCACTTAATGATCCATATAATCACAGCCGCCAGATTGCGTGTGCACAGTATTGGAAGGAGAAAACCCAACCACCAGAAGAGCTTATAATTAGGAAAATACTGGAGTGCGCAGAGATGACTAAATTAACCCATGAACTAAATGATGATGAGAAGTCAGATTATTATATTGAGTGAGTGGTATAAGTGGATGCATGACAAAATGAAAGAAAGAGTAAAAGGTGTGTTGAACAAAGGTAAAAAGTAATTTGAAATATCACCAGAAATATTTTTTGTATATAGTTAAAAACTGCACATTTGATGTTAATTGAAAATGTCAATATACTTATGTTTTTTTAAAAACTCAATAAAGTTTTTTTCAAAAAAAAAAAAAAAGTAGGATTCACCTTGGTTTTCCAATTTAACTACTGTACAAAAAGGTATAAGGCAGCCATGTAAATAGTATTTTGTTTTGGTGATCCTGACTGTTTAGTCTGTAGCTATACCCTCCACTGAAGAGATGATGAAAGAATCCAACATGATTGAGAAATTTAGCAAATTTTGTCATCCAAACCTTTGTTTATGATCTTGGTGAGAAGACCAAAGCTACTTGTCTTGAGCGATCCCACAAAGAACAAGAAACTGCTTCTTTGAGACCTTTTAGAACTTGAAGAAAACATTTAAATCCATAACTACTAGTCAATAGTCTGACAATCTGACTCCAGTGGGAAAGCTGCTTATGTCAATCACTGATGGGAAGGAGGCAGCTCATAAGACAAATTTAATGTTATAGGATATGAAAATGCATATGAATTTTCTTTGGATGTAGGATGTGCTTTTAATAACATTCTAAAAGTCACATTTGGTTTCCAATTGTAGGTCAAAATATATAATATTTTACAGTCACTTCTGTTTGCAGCATCTTACATGGTTTGCTAAGATTAAACTGCAAAATAACAATTTTTAATAATATAATAGTAATAATATTACCTTCATCAATGTCTATCTTCTCACATTCTTTTTCCCAGTTGTCTACCAAGATGGGGAAAACCAGTTTTGCAAACTGTTGTAGTGGACATGCACATGAGCAGCCAGGCAATGTGACAGGATAAGGTTCTTTTGAAGTGTCATTTTGAAAATACATTTCAATAGTGTGAACTCTGATTTACAGAAGCAAGGGGGAAAAAGGGGGGGGGGATATCACATGCTGAAGGATCTTTTTCAAAAATGCAATACAGATCTAGAAATTCATTCTAGAAATGAGAAATATCATTCATATGGAACCACAGTTTGTCTACCTGATTCTTAAACTTTCTGATTTGGAGAGGAGTACCATTTCGCGACACTGTTCTGAACTGCTCCAGAAAAGAACTGCCCCGGAAAACTACTACTTTAGCATAGAAAGATTAACTCATGGATATTTGAAGATTAAGTTCTAGTTTTCTCTTGTTTTTCTGTTTGAAGGAAAGCCATAGGAAGCTGCAGGATATAGAAAAGTATTCTATATCCCTTTGGCATGATGACATAATAGAGAACACCCTGGAAGGAAAGAGCAGAGATAAATCTCACCTGTTCACCTATTAATAAATTGATGTTTGTGACATACTCTATTTTGTGAATACGGAAGTTTCTCCTCTTTAGTATAGTATTTAATAGAGCACTCAAAATTCAAAATGTGGCCATCAATACAAAACATTTTCCTACTCGATGAAATTGAATGGATGCTGTTATTTGATAACAAAAGTAAATTGATTGTTAAGGATAAAGCTGCCAGATCAATTGCAAAACTCTACATCACCATGATGTAGAAGCAGAAAACTTCTTTTTTATTTTTGCAGCTCAGGTCTGTCAGTCCTAGCTGAAGATCACAGTATGTATAGAAAGAAGGTAGCTAAGGATCTCCTGGTGAATTTCTGAGTGAGCTGCAGGATTTTGATTTCTTTTTCTTTAACAGAAGCAATTACTACAAAGCCATTGCACCTGCATTAGGTTGTGAAAAAATAAAGTTTGGGACAGGAAGTGGGATTTTTGTGTGTGTGTGTGTGTGCGTGTGTGTGAAGATCTGTGTGTGTGTGCGTGTGTGTGTGAAGATCTGTGAACTTGATACTGATCACCCAATCTGGGAATGAATATGTATTCACAAATAACCTGTTTCTAATATTGTTGGGACGTGGTGGCTCAGTGGCTAAGATGCTGAGCTTGTCAGTCGAAAGGTCAGCAGTTCAGTGGTTTGAATCCCTAGTGCTGCATAATGGGGTGAACTCTCGTTACTTGTCCCAGCTTCTGCCAACCTAGCAGTTTGAAAGCACATAAGAAATGCAAGTAGAAAAATAGGGATCACCTTTGGTGGGAAGGTAACAGTGTGCACCTTTGGCATTTAGTCATGCCGGCCACATGACCATGGAGAGGTCTTCAGACAGCATTGGCTCTTTGGCTTTGAAATGGAGAGGAGCACCGCCCCCTAGAGTAGGAACGACTAGCACATATGTGTGAGGGGAACCTTTACCTTACTAATGTTGTTATATATTTGCCCACCAAGGTATTTTTGTGGAGATCCAGGAGCTAGGAAAAAAATTAATTGATTTCATAAGTATGCCCTTCCCTGTGTTAAATACTTGCCCATTTTCTTCTTCATATTGTTCAAAAATCTGGCAAGAGGCATAAGGTGGTAGTTTATAATTGTATATATTGAGTGCCATCTGCAGAGCACCAAGAGTAGTGTCATGCTGTAAAGTGAGGGAGAAAGGTATTTGTTAATATTATTGTGAATAGAATATTGCTAATTACAGTTCATTTATAGTGATATGCATATGTCTAATATTGTTAATCTGAGTCTACCTCTTCAACTATTTTTTTCTGTAGTAAATAACAAATGTTCTCTTTGCTCCAATTGCACACAGATCTATGCATTAATTACAGGTTATATTATGCATTTTCCAAGAAGGACTCCTGCATCTTTAAAACAAGGCGAGGGAATTGTCACCTGATGTACCATCTTAATATTTTCCGGGACATTGAAAGGATGCTGGCAGGAATAGGTAGGTCAGAAGGGGAGGGAGGAGGGAGGAGGGAGGGAGATTGATTAAAGTAATTCATAATGGAGGTGAAAGCAGGTGGTTTTGGTAGTCGTGGGAGAAATCTAGAAGAGGGAACATCAGCTGAAACCCAGAAGAAGGCAAAAGACTGTAATATTGCCAGAAAAAATGAGCATAAGTGAAACATTGAGACAAATTTAAGAATCAGATAATGAAGCTCCCAGATTGGAAAACATTGCTCTAATAATTAGAGAAGAAAAGATTGAAAAAAATTTGGAGGTACTGATGTAGCTAGAATAAGCCATAATGACATCTGATAACTGATAGTGCCAGTCTTAAAAAAAAAAACTTAAATTGGGAGTAAATTGTCTGGGAATAAAATTTATTGATATGATTGCTAAGAGTTGATGGTGACTTGTTGGAATATAATTAACCAGTCAGACTACCAATCAATTGTATTATTCTATCATAATTCTCTATCATCAAAATTAAGAGACCAGAAGGCACTACAAAATTACTTTATTAAAGACTGTGATTCTCCACAGATTTCAACTATTCAATTTAGTTAAGTTTCAGCAGCATAATTGTTTGCATTCTATAGTTGGCTGGATGGCTGCTGGCTGAATTTAAAGATACTGCAGAATAGACTATCATCTTTCTTTTCTGATGAAATCGAGCTTCTGAGAACTTTTGTAGAATATCTTTTACAAGCAGACCTTAACAAAAGAGTAAATGAGTGTTATTAATAATGGTGAAAAAGCAAGTAAGATTATAGTCTCCAATGAACTCAAATGGAATGTACTTTAAATATTCCTAATATTTAGGTAGTAATGCAGATAGAATTGAGATCCTGAATAAAAAAAGAATCTATTAAAGAAACTAATGAATGATAATATGTGTGCTATTTCTAGCAATTAAACCAAAATTAAGCTTAAATATGCAGGTTAATGTTAAGCAGATGTCCTATTTTCTTATACAGTAGCTATTTAATAATTTAAATAGTTATGTATTATTATTCTGCTAGATTCATCTAGTCCTTTATTCCTTTAGGGAAGTGAAACAATTCTTTTCTCTACATCAAGGGTTCCCAACCTTTTCTATACCCCACAGCCAGAGGTGGGATTCTATCAGTTAGCACCTATTCGCTAGAACTGGTAGTTAATTTTCTAAGCAGTTCAGAGAACTGGTTGTTAGAATAAATCTTTTGGGTTTTTTTCCACTTTACAGGGCTAATCCTGTAAGGAAGGCATTCTGGTGTTGTTTCTAGCCTAATCTTTATTGCCCTGCCTCTCCGTTAACCCTTATTACATTCTTGGCAGTAGACCTAGATTTACTATCACCTGAGCTTCTCCAAAGTTTTTTTTTTCTTTGCTGGTACTTTACTAGGGCTTGACTTTCTTAAAGGGAAAGGGTTGTTTCAAGCTTTTTACACTGCTGTTTGGAGGAAATACTCCCCTGTTGAAGTTCTTCCAGCCGGGATACAACGATCAGCGCTTTGAAGAAATAATTGAATAACGAAGCACAGCTGCTGGAAAGAAGCTTTTAATGACAGGCTTCTTGGCTAGTTAGAAAGTCTGACATTCAAACGTGAATTTATATACCCTTTCTGAGTTTTGGTCTAAAATTGGTTTTTGATGACATTTAATTCTGTGCTTGGTGACGTTTAATCCTGTGTTTATTGATGGGATAATTTTCCCTATTCAGCTTTGTTTGGCAGGGAAAAGATTAATCTCTGTTCCTGAAAAGAAGCAGCTTCAGAAATCTGGCTAGTTCCTGTGTCTATTTGTTCTGGTAATTGGTTTAACAAGCAACAGTTACTGTGTTTGCTTCTTTGCTTCATTCTAGCATTAATTGCTTTCTTTATAGTTAGGCTTATCTCAAGCGTTTACACTTGAGCTTGCCTGGGGTGTGAGCTCTGGCAATGAGCTTGTGTTTTAGTTTTAAAAGGATTGTTGTGATTTAATTATTTGTATTGTTTGAATTGTTTTCTGCCTCATGGTTTCTTTTTCTATCTGGGGAGAGGGTCTTCTTTCACTGCTTTAGTGGTTCTTGGCACTGTCCTTTTGGGGTGTACTTCCAAGAGGCAGGATGCAAGCTTGGCACTGATTTTTTTACTGCCTTTCTGGGGGGCATGTGATCTTTCCTAAAATCTGGATTATTTCCTTAGGATAGCCTATGAGGTGAGTGAGACCAGCTATGCAAATGGATCTAAGGATTGTTTCTCCTTGGTTTGCTCTTTCTGGAGAGGTTAAATGACCTCTCTGCTAAAGGGTTTCACTTTATGAGCAATAGTTGGCTATTGAAAGTTATCATTGCATTTTAACTATTTTAATTCCTCAAGGTGCTCTGGCACCTTGCCTGATTTGTAACTCCGGCTTGCAGGTATTTCTAATCTAATGATTGGTATTTAGGGCAGCTTTTTGCAAGCAAAGAAGCTTTTTGTATTTTTGTACAGGTAATCCTTGACTTACAACATTTACTGACCATTCAAAGTTACAATGACACTAAAAAAAGTGACTTATGACTGTTTTTCACACTTATGACCATTGCAGCATCCCCATAGTCACAAGAGGCCAGGGAAGGTGAAGCGCCCCTTGACATGAGTGACATTGAGTTGGCCATGCCCACCTAATCACATACCCACCCAGCCAAGCCCACCAAGTCACACCCACAGAACTGGTAGTAAAAAAATTTGAATCCCACCACTGCCTGCACCCCTAGAATGCTTCTGATATATTGTCACACCCCTTACAAAAGTAAATAATTATATGGATATAATTATGCATATAATCTATAATTTTGAAACTTCTAAACCCAAGTTTTTGCATCTCCTGGAATGGTTGGGAACCCCTGCTCTACATTCTTTTTCATAGCAATGAAAAAACCATTATAAGATTATTTTCAATTGACAATCATGAGAAAATTCTCTATGACCCAAGACTTCCAATTCCATTATTGACATTATCCACATTTCCTATGCTCATACAATTTCCTGAGAGATCATTGTATTAGTTAGTATGTAGACTCCATGTCACCCATATATAGACTGTCCATGTTGTACCTGTCTATTTAAACTTGGTTAATTTATGTCTTTTAAAAACATTCTAGATTGCTAAGATTTTAGTATACAATATATTTAAACTTTGGAATAATAGCGATTTAGATAAAAATATTATTTATCATAAAAATAATATTGTTCAGTTCCTGGTTACTACATGGCCAATTATTCAATTATTTTCCTGAGCAATAATAAGGTAATAGTTTGCCGATACTGGCTTCTGCGAATTAGGTACTTATAAACACATTCATTATAAATGTAATGATAAAAGCATCAATAATGTAACTTGTGAAGACAAAACTAAAAATACAATCAAAGTGAAGATTTTAACACTGCAACTTTAATGGAAAAGATTTAGTCATGCCTATTGTATTATGGAATAAAATGGAAACTCTAAATGCAGGTATGAGACAGCCAATATGTGGTGAAATATACCAGAATAACTATATATGTATGCCAGTGAAGTTCAACAAAAATTTATCTAGAATAATGACACTTCTCCACTGGTGTAGCTATCATTGGAAATGATAGCTACAAAATTTTAGGAAAGATTTGGTGGAATAGAAAAGAAAATGATTAATTTCAAATCTTATAAAGTCTCATCCTTTAAACTAAAAAACCATTGCTTTCTGGCCCATCTTATTGTAGATGATGTGGTATATATTAACATCCTTCAAGTCTACTTAGATATATTCAGTGATGGGATTCAAATAATTTAACAACCGGTTCTCTGTCCTAATGATTTCTTCCAACAACCAGTTCAGAAAGTTAACAACCGGTTCTCCCGAAATGGTGCGAACTGGCTGAATTCCACCACTGGATATACTTTAATGCAAGGGTCCTTCATATACATTTGTAGAGGGGGCTGTATGCTGGAGTCAAAGGGGGCACTGCCTACATACAAAATTGCAGTATTTCCCTTCTGCAATCTATGTTCTTCTGAATTTTGAAGATGATAGGAAACCTGCATTCTAATGCTTCTAATAAATTTTTACTAAATGGCCATGCAGGACTTTTGTTATGTGATCTCCACTGGTTACCAGTGAACTTCTGGGTGCTTCTGGAATCTTCAGCAAATTCAAGTGCTGATGATCTCCTAGAACAGCGGTTCTCAACCTGGAGGTCGCGACCCCTTTGGGAGTCGAACAGCCATTTCACAGGGGTCGCCAAAGCCCTGTCTCCCCCCCCCACGTCTTCACTCACCCTAACCCTCTGCCTCTGTTGGATTGCTGGTTGCCGTTCGCTTACCCCGCCCACTCCCAATCTATTGCTGTCTCCGGAGTCCCAGCTGATGGCTAGAGGGAAAAAAAACTTTAAATTCTTCTTCAAAGAGCCGCCCTACTCTCAGCTGTTTTGCGGAGGGCTCTGTTGCTAGCTAGCTGCAAAGAGGTAAATTCCTGGAGCAGATATTTTTCTCCCTAGCTATGCTGAAAAAACGAAACTGAAAGTAAGCAGGCTGCAACGTGACAAAATGAGGCAGAGAGATTTCTTTTTCTTTTTCCTCACCAAAAAAGGTAGGTTCAAAACTGCAAACAATGGGAAATTTAGGGCAAAAGAGGAGGTTCAAGATTTTAACACACAAAAGAAAAAAAGCTCTATTTAACTAGGGAATTGTAATAATTGAGATACTATTAATTGTATATTGTGCTGAAAGCAGAAATGGTTAAGTTGTGGTTTGGAGGAATATATGGGGGAAATTATTTGGTTTATTATTATTGGTAAATATAATTAATTGATTTGTAAGAAATTGGATTGCATGGAAATAATTGGAATATTCATGTTCATATTGATTAATATACAAAAAAGATAGTTATATAACTAATTGATTTATATTAAAATGTTGAATTTGTATTAAACAACTGTATTACATAATTATATAATTAACCAATGTGAGGATGGATATAAAACTAGATGACAATGTGAAGGGGTATAATATAGAATAGAAGGGAAAAATTGAATTTGATTAAGATTAGAGATGAGGATGAAGGGTAATATTGGTTTTTTAAAAAAATAGATGAGGAATAAATATGGTAAAAAGGAAATAAAGAAATTGTAAATTTAATTGAAATGACTAAACACTGTGTTGGAAGAAATATCCTTCTGGGTTCTGCTCCAAGTGGGGAAAAGGACACTGGAAACATGGAGACTGCTTGGAAAGATGGTTTAATGGTGGACAGGATCACATGGCTTGAGTTCCTGAACAGAAAAGGGGCAGATACAGTAAATCCTCGGGTTTTTATGCTCTCTCTGACTTTGCATTTCTTGGGGCCTCGAAAGAGTATCCTGATTGATTGTCAGACTCCCAGGGGGTGGGGATCTTAGCTAGCCTTGCTGGCTGATGGTCACATGTGCTTCCCAGGTCACATGCTTCCCAGGTCACGTGTGGTGAGTTTGGGCTAGATGGGGCCCATTGTGTTAGTTTCTGTTGCTATTGTGTTGCAAATGTCCTTTGACAAAGGATTGACTTTCTGCCTCTGGCTCATTAATAAAGGGTGGTGGGCAGGAAGGTGGGAGCTGCTTTGTCTATAAAATATGCTTCTCCATTTCTCATCCAGGGAAATATAATATACTGCCTTTTTAATATTTCATTCTTCTAGGAAAGGGGTGGGTGCTAACCTCCTACAACTGTTTAAATTTGTGAACCGGCCAAATACTCTGTTCAAAGAAAATACGTTGTATGTTTGTATGTGTGTTTCTAATTATTGCTATTTATTGCTATTTGTTCTCTTTTATTCTTTAAAGTTTAACAATTCATTCTTTATCTTAATATCTTTATATTTGTTTGGGGTTGGCTTTCTTCCCTTTCATCTTTTTTATTGTACAGCAATCTTTCTCCTCAAACCTACCACCCCTCTCTTTTCTTTTCTTTCCTTCTTACTTTCTCTTCCCCCCCTCTTCTTCTTCTCCCTACTTCCTCTTCCTTTCTCCTTCTCCTCCTCTCTTCCTCCCTCTCTTACCCTCACTCCTACTCTAATTTCCCTTCCCTTCCTTCATCCCTCTCTATTGCTGTATCCTTTTATGCATATGGACTACTCAGAGGGCTGAAAAAGTTATTTTTGACTGGTCCTCACACTTTTGACCAGTCTTATGAACTTACGACTGTCCTCACAATTTACGTTTTTGCCCTATCTTGTCACCATGGTGAAGAGAAGCAGTTGTGAAATGAGTGACACGGTTGTTAAGAATGCTACAATGGGCATAAATGATGACCAGTCATAACTGCGAAGACCGGTCAAAAGTGCGAGGACTGTCAGAAATGACTTTTTTCAGCCCTCTGAGTAGTCCCTATACACATAGCCATGGCCACCCGGTCACATGACCAGCTAGCCATGCCCATCCAGTCACATGACCTCCAAGCCACACCCACAAAATAAGCACACGCCCACAGAACCAGTAGTAAAAAAAATTAGAACCCACCCCTGGTTGGGGGGTCACCACAACATGAGGCACTGTATTAAAGGGTCGCGGCATTAGGAAGGTTGAGAACCACTGTCCTAGAAAGTCTTTTATGGCACAGCACTTGGCTATCTGTCAATCTAGCTGTTTTCTTCTTTTATGTTTACTTTTTTTTTTGGTATTACAACACTTGGAGCCAGTGTTAAACTGAGAGGAAGGAAGGAAGGAAGGAAGGAAGGAAGGAAGGAAGGAAGGAAGGAGGAAAGAATGCAGGCAGGCAGGCAATTACAAAGGTGGCTTACTTTTTTTTCACATTTTTTTATTTTGTTGCAATTGATAGCAAATAATATGGTTAGGAAAGCAGATTTTTAAAAAACAAGAACAGCAATCCTATTTGTCCCACTGGTCTTATACTGTATTTGTTTGATACACTGTTTTCAATATTAATTAATCTTTTGCAATATTAATTGATTTACAGTACTTATATAGCTTCCTAGTTCATATTAGGATTTCAAGGAGGTTACAACAATCTGTAAAAAAAATAGTTAAAAGTATATTTCCCTCAGGCACCAGGCCAGTCATCCCGCAGCTCAACCCCTATCCTAGTCCAATACTTGAGGAAAAAGTCGAAGTCTTCATGGCCTTCTGGTTGGTTAAAAGGACAGGGATCCCTTGGAACTCAGGTGGTAATCCATTCCAAAGGACTGGGGTGGCCACCATGAAAACATGCCTCTGAGTCCTTAAATGGCAACATTTAAGTGAGGAGAACAGAGGGCACCTTCCTATCTAACCAAATAGGACAGGCAGATGACTTTAGGGAGTCTGGCAAGTAACTTGATTCTGTGCTGTGTAGGACTTTAAAGGAAATAATCAACACCTTGAATTTCACCCAGAATGCAACTGGAAGCCAGTGCAGCTTATATTGCAGTAATGTGACTTGGATGACTGTGGGTCAGTCAGTCAAACAGTGCATGCTATTGCATTCTAGATCTATTGCAGCTTCCAAATGGCTTTCAAGGGCAGCCTCTTGTAGATGGAATGGGACTTTTCAGCTCAAACCCTTGGTCCTTCCTGTGTCTCCTCCAGGGTTTCTCCTCTGCGTTATTAGCCACAAGCTTCCCCCATCCTTTCGCCCTGTACATAGGCCATGGCCCCTCCATCCCAGTCCCTTCGCTGTGGCCCATTTGACGAAATATGGTTCACCCTGGGCTTTTGGTCACATGGGACAGTTCACAGCCAGCCAATCGGTGCAGGGGCTCGGGGGCTTTGGGAGTGGTGTTGCTTGGGGGGAGATGCTGCAGGAAGGGAAGGGGTGGAAGAGCGGGGGTGGGGTAAGCACAGCTGCAGCACAGCTACAGTTCAGAGGGAGGCTCAGGAGAGCCACCAACCCCCCCCCTTTGGCCAAAGTGCCTGAGACAAGGGCTGGTTCTCATCTCTTTGTCACAAAAGACAGGGGGAGGGGGGCTGTAGAGGACAAGGATCCATCAGGTGGGGTTCTGCCCCCCCCCGCCCCAGCCATTAGCCCCTCGCCTGTCAGGTCGGAGCCTCCTGAGGCGACTGAGAGCAGCGCAGGGGGGAGGGGGATTGTAGAGGATGAGGGATCCATCTATTGTGACCCAGACCCAAGTAAGTAGTAGGAAAATCAGTCAGTGAAAAAACACACAAACTTTATTCGAACAGCTGAGAATTACTTCATTCCCAGGGTCGTTTAACTAAATTAAAGCAAATTCCTCCCAACACAAATTCCTCAGTCCTATCGCAAACCTTGTCCAATTAGGCAAACTGCCAAAGGCCTTTCTTGGCAAATGGTCAGAAGTCACAGATACAAAAATAAATACAAGACGTAGACGAAGAAGAAGACAAAGCTACCAATGTTGTTTTCCAGCAAAGCCCAAACGCCGTTGCTGGTCTGTTTTAAGCTTTATGGGAGAGGCCAATCATCTCTTGGCCCTACTCCGGAGTTGTCCTCTTTGCTTGAGCTGCTCTTGCCTTCTGGCAGCTCTTCTCATGCATGCATTAGGAACAGGCTCCTCCTATTCCTCTGCCTCACTCCTATCAATCTCTGGAGGCTCTGGAGTCCGTACCTCACTTCCTGATAGCCCTGGCCCCATCTCTGCCTCTGATGCCGAGCCCTCATCTGGGCCTTCCTCAGCCTCCAGGACTGACCCATGTCCTTCCTCAGCCTCATTGCCATCTAACTCCGCTGCCAGCTCCGCAGGCTGCTGTGGACCACAACACCATCAGTTGGGGTTCCCAGGGCCTCTCCCTGTGGGGCTGGAAGGGGGCAAAGGTATTTCAAGAGCAGCACAGCATCCCAGAGGCCCCCCTTGGGCCACAGGTTTTTATTTGGCATTAAGGGTGAATCAGGTCACTTAATCTTATTAACTAACCAGAGTTAAAATGCACTGAGGTTAAATCTAAGTTGTCAAGACCTAAGCAAAGTTTTCCATAATTGAAAAGCTGTTTATTACTGAAAGGATAAAGCAAGCACCTGCTTTTTGCAGCATGAGAAAAGAGGTAGGAGGAAGAATAAGCTACTTAAAATTAACCATTTTTTTCTTAATATTTGTATTTAATCAAATATGAAATATTCTATTGTCTGAACAAAATTCTCCTCTGAGGGATGGGACAAGGGGAAGTGCTTAACATATATATCATAATGCCATCACACAAATGATGTAATTTATATACTTGCATTAGAAGTCAAAATATAACATGGAATTATATTATTATTTGCACTTTTGTAACTTGTGTTGTCATGATGTTCATATTATTGTTATATCATAATGGCTTATAACAGATATATTTGAACCACATGCCTATAGTTGGAAACCTTTTTATCTGTTCAGCTAGTTCCAAGAGATATTTGGAAAATATATGTTGTGTTGGCACCTTCGAAACTTCAAGAAATTTGGTTTACAATTCTATCAATTAAAATCCTTCTTTGATGATTACCCTCTATCGATTAAACCATCAGCTGTTGATTAGGGGATCAAAACTAATTAGAACATCAACCCAAGTGTTTTATGCAGTGGTGAAATCCATTTTTTTTACTACTGGTTCTGTGGGTGTGGCATGGTGTGGCAGGGGAAGGATCCTGCAAAATCTCCATTCCCTCCCCACTCTTGGGGGAAGGATCCTGCAGAATCTCCATTCCCACTCTACTCTGGGGCCAGCCAGAGGTGACATTTGCTGGTTCTCAGAACCTGCTGGATTTCACCCCTGCTTTACAGGCATATTTGAACCCTTTAATACTGGTTTTCTCAACCTCAGCTACTTTAAGATGTGTGGACTCCAACTCCCAGAGTTTCCCAGTCCCTGGGGAATTCTGGGAGTTGAAGTCCCCACATCTTAAAAGTGGACAAGGTTGAGAAATACTGCCTTGGAAAAAGAATCCAAGTTGCAAAAGGGATGTTTTCTTCTGCCTCGATTTTTCCCAAAGATTGCACTGCATATCTGGAAGGGAGTTTGGGAAGAGCATATAAGAGAACTGGAGCAAACGGGACATTTGGGGGAAAATTCTCACTTGACAAGGAAAGCCAACTGGAGATGATCAAGTCCTGCAGAAATGGCTACATGGAGGGTAACACTCACTGAAACAGATCCTCGACGCCAGAGCTGCAGGAGGCTGCTGAGAAGTGGCTTCATTATGGCATTTCCCAAAGAAAGAGCAACAACAGAAGTTTGGGGCTTTCAGGCTTCTACCATAAGTTCGGATTGGAAGAAACCGCGCCTTCCAATCCGTCCCCTTTTCTAACCTTAGAGTGTGGGGGGGGGGATCACCAGGGGCAAATCAATTGCACCAGAAAGGGGAAAGTTGTAGGCTTGTAACCAATGGAAGGAAAAGACCAGAGGGAGAGTTATATGCAATGGATAGAAATCGAAGCAAGCCTCTCACTTTTCCAGTTTCGCTTGATTGTTCTCTTGTAAGTGATAGTAAGATTTCAGAAAGTGGCTTTCAGATCAATAGCCATGCTGCTGTTTTCCCATCTAGAACACATTTTCCAAAAGCAGTTTATGAGTGTGGTGCATTTCTTTTTTTCCCTTTCTTTTGCCTTTTAAAAGCATTTTTAACTACCGGTTCCAGAGAATCGGTAGTAAAAAAATGGTAAAAAAGTTAAAAAAAAAAAGTTATAACGATTGCGTGTCACTCAGCTGATCGTCGGAACCTTTTAAAAAAACTTTTTAAACCATTTTTAACTACCGGTTCCGGAGAACCAGTAGTAAAACAATAAAAATACATTACTTAAAAAACACATAACTTCCTGGTTAAAACCAGGAAGTAACAACAACCGAGTAGATGGGCGGAGCCTCACACTGCCATCGTTACCAGTTCTCCGAACCACCTGCCACCATCGCTATTGGATCGCCCGATCCAGTCCGAACTGGGAGCATTTCACCCCTGGTTTTGTGATTCATTTCAGCAAGAATACATGATATAAAAATATATATTTGTTACCTCCTTGAAGCCGTGCTTTTCTTCTCTCTTGTAAATACCAAACAATGATGATAAGGACAATTCAGTAAGCTCTGTCAACTTTGTCATTACTTCTTCAGTTGCCCATTCAGGTACTGTATAATTGTGAATAGACTGCAATTTTAAAAAGTATGATATTAAATTCTTTGTCTGTTAGACGTTTGGATGTTTGGTTTGGTTCCCTTCACCTCAGTCTTCGGTAGTTGTTTAAACATGTATCAAACATGGATAGGTTTGCACATTACGCACGGCTATGATTTATTAAATCATGTTTGAACAAATGACAAATGGCTTGGCATGCATAATAGCATGTTAAGTTATAGACTATAGTTTAAAACCAGAACTGCTGGTTATTGCACTGTTATACTTTGTCCAAACAAAGCAAACCACACTTTAGTGTAATGTGTTTACTACATCAGGATCAGGTTCAATCTCATATTTAGAAGGAACCTCGGTAGTTGTTGATTTACAACAGTTCTTTTAATGACCCTTAGAACGGTATTGAAAAAACTGAATTATGTGTATTTTTAACATGACTATTGCAGCATCCCCATAGTCAAGGGATCAAAATTGGCAACTGATTTATACTTATGACAGTTACAGTGTCACCAGTCTTCTGACAAGCAAAGTCAATGGGAAAGCTAGATTCACTTACAACTATGATACTAATTTAATACCTGCAGTGATTCACTTGACAACTGTGACAAGAAAGATCATAAAAGGGGGCAATGCTCACTTAACAACTGTTTCGCTTAACAACATAAATTTTGGACACAGTTGGGTTGTAACTTGAAGACTATCTGTATTCTGGAGTCTAAAACAAAACAGGATGTTTCTGCAAGTAGTATATGTCACTGTAATTACAGCTAAAATCTGAAATGCTCTAGTTAGTCAAAAAACCTGGTTTCCACAGATCACATTGTCACCTAATCATTTTCCTGAATCGTTGCTCCGACAATCCATGCATGGGTATTTCACTTCTACTTGTTAGAGACTGAGTGCAAATATTTTTCCTCCATTGCCTTGACCACCGCCCCCCCCGGCCCCTGTTCTTCAGTCTTTTCACTCAGTCTAGTTGTTGAGACTTGAGTTGCCTTCTCTGATACAGAGACTTTACTTTTTCACCAAATTTATTTTATTTTCCCCTTTTTTCTGGTTTTCTGAGTACTATTGGACTTTGTCTTGTTTACTAATTGAGCTGCGCACCGTGGGACTTTGTAGAGGTTTGCCTCTCATCCTTAGCTGCTGGCGGCTGGTTTGGTGTTCCTGGGGCTCCAGGTTGGTGATGGCCGCCCTCGGGTTGTTTTTTCTTGGCAGCTTGTCGGAGTGCTGCCTGGCTGGATGCCTTTGACATTTGGATTGCCACTGGTGGTAGAGCTAGTTCCCAGCTTGCCAGCATAACCGCCTCCACCCCCGCAGCTCCTTTGACATCAAGGCGGCATTGGAGTCACTGCCCAAGACTGGAGCATACTCCACAACTGGAAAGAAGGCTTTGCGGCATTTGGAGGGCTTGTTTTTGCCTTTGCGCCATTTTTAGCTGGCTGGCAGGTTGCGGCGGCGCTGAGGGGAGATCTACAGCATGGGCCACCATTTTGATTGTTTTGGCCACAGCAGCGCTGACAGGAAGTTTCCCACTCACGGCCGCCATATTGTGCCTTTCGGCCACAGAGGCAAATTTTGGGGTTTGCTGCCTCACGTCTTATTTCTACCTGCCTTGACTCTGGGACTTTGAATTGATAGCCGAGCCAGTGAGCGAAGCGGTAGTTTTTTGGGGATGCTGTGACTCCTCTCACACCATTATTTGCTGCCTTGTGTGCCTGGACTGGGATCGCCTCACCGTTTCTACTGCCATCGATCGTGGGAGCATCTCCAGCATTCAAGGAAAGGTTTGCCAGTTGCGCTAAATGGGGATCAGTAGTCTTCCTCACTATTAAGGCCTTGGGCTTGGAAGAGGGTGTAAGAATTACATCATCAGTTCCCTTGGCTTACTGTAGAGCCTTTACCTTCCTGAATTGTCACCTTAGTTCCAAGGGTGGCTAGGGGTATTGACTATGGCTGATTCTGCTCTGTCTTCCGACATGGAGCATGAGGGTAGTCTAACTAGAATGGAAGCGACTACATCTAAGGCTTCTGCTTCCAAGCATCCTGGTTCCAGACACTCAAAAACAGGTTCCAGAAGCAAGTCACATACACGGCGGGCCTCTTTATCTGCGCCTCTAAAAAGAGCGACTGTGGTTGATGCCAATAGACGGCATAAAGCATTGGAACAACAATTTGACAAAGCCCAACGTGAGCACAGGCTGTTAGTCAATATGATGGGTATTTACAAGACCGCCTTCTGCCACCAATAGCCTCCCACCGGCCAGTACGCTCGCACACAGTGGGCCTCCTCAGGGTGCCATCCGCCAGACAGTGTCGGCTGGCGACCCCCAGGGGGAGAGCCTTCTCTGTGGCGGCGCCCACCCTCTGGAACAACCTTCCCCCAGAGATACGTACAATAACAGACCTCCGGATTTTTCGTCGGGTCCTGAAAACTTATTTATTTCAACTAGCTGGGCTGGCTTGATCCCACAGTTTTGAGTTAAATTTTAATTGATTTTAAATTGGGTTGTTTTAAATTACGGCCAAAAAAATATTTAATCATTTTAAACTGCTTTTAAATTTTGTATGTTCTGTTTTTATTTCGGCTGTTCACCGCCCTGAGTCCTATTGGAGAAGGGCAGTATATAAATGGAAATAAATAAATAAATAAATAAATAAATGATGACTCTGCCACCATTATTAGCTTACCTGAGCATGAAATATCTCCTCCATTGGCATCGGGAGGGGTCGGAGAGATGAGAGCCACACCCACTGGGGTGGATCTACCTGACCATGTCAGGCCACTTTTTGGGGTTTCCAATGCAGGACCCGAGTTTCTCCCTCCGTGCAGACGCTGGGGGATCCTTTCCCTTCGGTAATTAGCTGTAGAGCCCCGGAGGCGACATTTACCCCAACTGCAGCTGGTCTCCATGCTGGGGAGGGACAATGTGCTGGTCCAGCTCTGGACCTCCAAAATATGGTTTCTGAGGCTATTCCTGCATCTTTGCGGCTAGAATTCAACATGCTACACACGTGGCCCCGACCAGCACCGCTGTTAAACCACAGGTGCCAGCGGCAGCATCTAGCATTTCTGGATCACCTTCAGCACAGGAATCCATTCATAGTGAGGGCTCTTTACAGGACAAGGACTATTTCGGAGAATTAGACCTTTCTGAAGATGAAGGGATGGCACCGGACATGCCAGCTTTTCCAGGTCTGTTTTGGCTGTCACTCAGCAAATCTCTCCTACATAAGGTGAAAGTGACAACTAATATGGATATAGTGACGACCTCAGTTTCCCAGGCCCCGGATACTTTCGGTCCTCATGAAAATTTATTCAGAAATGGAAGCTCATGGCGGCTCCATATAAGGGGGCTTCTCTCTTCGGTGCGGAGTTGGATCCAATATTGATTGAGGGACGGGATAAGAAGAAGGTTCTCCCTTCGTCTTACAAGAGACCAGATCACGGTACACACCTTATTCACCGAAGCAGCCCTTTTGATCTGACTCCAATGATCTGACTTCCAATGATCATCTTTCCAGGGATCCTCCCAATATTCGGACAGATCAGCATTTCAAAACCGTGCTCGACATCGGCCACAATCCAAGAGACCTTTTCGTGGTGGGGGCTCCTGTCCCTTCCACTGTGGCAAGTGACTCTCTGCCTACCGTCCCCATAGGGGTTGATTCCAGCATTTTTATCATCTATGGGAGGCCTCCATGACCGACGCCTGGATTCTACGCACCGTCCGCTTCATTCTCACTCTGGAGTTCTACTCCAGTCCTCCAAACTGTTATATTCAGTGTCTGGTACTATTTCATCCCATAAAGAAACAACTCATGGATCTCGAGATTCAACATCTTCTGGACATTGAAGCAATCGAACCGGTACCAAAGGACCATCCTCTTCCTGGTGCCCAAAAGTTCAGGTGGCTGGAGGGGGATATTGAATCTAAAGCAGCTGAATCTTTATGTTTTATACAGGCTCTTCAAAATGCACTCCCTCAGCTCCATCTTGGGGTGCATACGAGAGGGAGACCTGCTACAGTCCATAGACCTCAAGGAAGCATATCTACATGTGCCAATTCATCCGATGCACCGGCGATGCATATGCCAACCATCACTATCAGTACCGAGCCATGCCTTTTGGCCTTTCATCGGCCCCGCGAACGTTCACCAAACTGTTGGCACCAAACAGCCTCGATCCACATGGTTTCAGTACGCATGGTGGCCTACCTGGACCACATTTTTGTCTTCTCCGGTACAGGCAATCCGAGACAGTGCAATAGTGATTCACATGCTTCAGAGTCATGGATTCACACTCAACACGGAAAAGAGTCTTCTACAGCCATTTACCCAAATACTCCATTCAGGGGGCAGTGATCGACTTGATCCAGGGCCAGGTTTATCTGTCGGCCGTTTGCCAAGTCAGTATCAAGAACTTGGTAGTGCAAATATTGTCACAACAGACTCTTCCAATAATTCTTCTATCCCAATTGTTAGGAAAGATGATTTCCTGTCTTGCAATCGTATGCTGGGCACGGCGACACACCCGTCCACTTCAGTGGTTTCTTCTGCTGTTTCAACGACAGGGATGCAGCAACTCCACGAGCAAGGTAGTGGTTCCGCCTCGCATTCGTCTCTCCCTCCACTGGTGGATGTCGGCGGCTCTTCAAGCCGGGTGCATGTTCCATGAACCAGAATGAATCCCGTTAACATCGGACACCAGCCTTATGGTTGGGGGGCTCATCTACATTCTCAATTGGCTCAGGGCCAATGGACCCAAGCGGAAAGAACAAGCGGTATAAATTGGCTGGAGTGCGGGCAGTTCGCCTTGCTCTTTGTCATTTTCGGGATGAGGTCTCAGATTGCCATGTGCTCATTCTGACCAACAACATGGCCACGAAGGCCCATATAAATCGACAAGGCGGCACACATTCCAAGTCACTGATGGACGAGGTGGAACATCTGATGTGCTGGGCCGAGAGGAACACTCTCTCGTTGAGAGTGGAGCATATCTCCGGTGAGTCCAACCTTCGAGCGGACTGGCTCAGCAGGGCCCGCATAGATCCCTCGGAATGGAAACTCCACCCTCAGCTCTTTTTGGAGATGACATGCAAGTTCGGCATGCCCCTAGTCGACCTCTTCACCACTCCCAAAAATTCACAGCTTCCGAGGTTTTTCTCACAGTTTCCAACCATCAGCGCGGAGGGTTACAATGCTCTCTGCTGTCCTTGGCCTCGAGGACTGCTTTATGCGTTCCCTTTAATTCTGCTAATTCCAAGGGTCCTACAGAAGCTGCTACTCGAATGGGCGGGAGCCACCGCATTGGCCTCGCAGGGCCTGGTTCGCCAACTTGGTAGGTCTGTCTGAATCACGTCCTTGGAGAATTCCTCAGGACTGGATTTCGCTCAGCCAGGGGATCGTTCTCCACCCGGAGCCAGAGTGGCTCCAGTTGACCTTCTGGCACTTGAGAGGATCCTCCTGAGGAAGGACAACATCTCCGGAAAAGTGATCACCACCATTCAGGAGTCCAGGTGTGCCTCGACGGTATGGATTTACAATGCTTTGTGGAAGGCCTTCTGTCTGTGGTACTCTGCCCGTTACGTTGATCCCACATCAGCAACAGTGCTGGATGTTCTTGAGTTCTTGCAGGCGGTAGGATAAAGGACTAGCACCAACTACTCTCCATTGCCAAGTTGCAGCCTATGACTCTCCCCGATCTCTTTCTCACAATCCTTGGATTCATTCCTTTCTTCAAGGGGCTACCAACCTGCGACCACTTATTGTGCATCGCTATCCAATGTGGGATCTCCCCTTGATGGCTTCCCCATTTGAGCCACTCAGCTCCATCAGTCTCCGCTTCTTGTCCTTCAAGGTTGCCTTTCTCCTGGCTGTGACATCCGCAAGAAGGATTTCTGAACTGGCTGCTCTCTCCATTAGGAAAGATCTCTGCATTTTTCACTCCAACCATGTTGTCCTTCATCTGGATCTGGCCTTTGTTCCCAAAGTTAATTCCCACTTTCATCAGGCCCAAGAGCTCTTTCTCCCGGATTTCTGTCCGGACCCTCGCCACAAACTGGAAAGACGATGGCATACTTTAGATGTATGCAAGGTCCTCAGACATTATATTAGGCAGACGGCTTTGTTTAGACAGACGGAAGCCTTGTTCGTCTCTTTTCATCCTGCTTCTATGGGTCAAAAAGTTTCTTCAGCTACCGTGGGCAGGTGGATCAAGGCTTGTATTTCCAAAGCCTATGAACTAAAGGGCAGCCCCTTGAGTCTTAGCTCATTCTACTCGCAGTGCTGCCATCTCTGCCGCTTGGGCTACCCAGGCATCTATAGATGATATTTGTAGGGCGGCCACTTGGTCGTCATTAACCTCCTTTTTTAGACACTACAGGTTAGATGCTTATGCCTCGGCTGAGGCGTCATTTGGTAGGAGGGTTTTGCAATCCGTAATATCCACCCATGGCCAGGGGTTTGGTCAGGCCCCTGCCCAGGGTCTTTAAGTTTGGGTATATCCCATGTGTGGATTGTCGGAGCAGCGATTCAGGAAAACAGACATTGGCTTATCTGAACGTCCCTTTTCTGATCGCTGCGATGACAATCCAACCCACCCGTTGGCCTTCCTGTGTCCTGACCGGGTTGGGATTTTCTTTCTGATTTTTCTTCTGCAGGGTTCCTGCGGGCTGTGCCTTCGTACCGGGCCTACCATGGGAGGTGTTCCTTGTTGATATCTTCTGCCTGCTACGCCTTTGTGAAAAGACTGAAGGACAGGAGCCAGGGGGCGTGGTCAAGGCAATGGAGGAAAAGTCTTTGCACTCAGTCTCTAACAAATAAAAGTGAAATACCCATGCGTGGATTGTCAGAGCAGCGATTCAGGAAAATGATCAGGTTTCCACAATGTGATCTGTGGAAACCAGTTTTTTTGACTAACTAGAGCATTTCAGATTTTAGCTGTAATTACAGTGAGATATACTACTTGCAGAAACATCCTGTTTTGTTTTAGAATACAGAATACAGATAGTCTTCAAGTTACAACCACAACTGTGCCCAAAATTTATGTTGTTAAGTGAAACAGTTGTTAAGTGAGAGAAATAAGGATTATTCCTGTAAAAAGTATAACCTGAGCTATGCCATTTTAAGTGCCTTTTTGCACCTTGTATAACCTGATTATATAATTTAGCTAAAGGAACATAATAAGATTTAAGAAGATGAGAAAAGGAACTGTGTAATTCCTGTATATGTTCTTAAAAGCTGATGTATGTTCGTAAAATCTGCTTGTTTTGCAGGATATATTCTTCTGGGTCACTGTTCCCTTGTTAATAAGGGGAAGTACGCATATAATGATATCACAAGCATAAGCAATATTTTTGTGTGGGGTATTTTTTACTAGAAAGATGGGGAGTTTCCAGGGGGCAAAACATGTGCTAAATATGTTATATAAGATCTGAAACTGGGCTCTAGGGACTTACTTACATCCTGTTGTATTAGATCTATGTATCCTGAAATTTGTATATAAGATCCGTAAGTAGAAGGCTTAATTGCTTTCTCTTCCTATGAGAGAAAGACACTTTGCAAAGTTATAATAAACTCCTGTCTTGGTCTGTTCATAGTCTCTGTTTTTATTCCTAAAAAGGTACACGCTGGTTTCCTGAATACCACATTAAGTGAGCATTGCCCCCTTTTATGACCTTTCTTGTCACAGTTGTCAAGTGAATCACTGCAGGTATTAAATTAGTATCATAGTTGTAAGTGAATCTAGCTTTCCCATTGACTTTGCTTGTCAGAAGATTGGTGACACTGTAACTGTCATAAGTATAAATCAGTTGCTGATTTTGATCCCTTGACTATGGGGATGCTGCAATAGTCATGATAAAAATATTGTCGTCGCAGCGATCAGAAAAGGGACGTTCAGGTAAGCCAATGTCTGTTTTTTAAATTTCTCTTGCCTCCTGTAGCTTTGGAGTTGGTTTTCAATTTTTGACAGAATGCCAGCAGCCCCCTAATAGGAAATTTAGACTTTATTTCCTTACTCAATAACTTCACTCACTAAACAAACTGTAGCTGTTAGATTAGAATAGTACATGAAATCAATAAAACAAGGATTGTACATAGAACAATATCAGACCTCTGAAAAGTATAAGCATGCATATGTACTCAGTACTTGGTTTGGGCCCTTTTTGCATCAATTACTGCCTCAATGCGGTGTGGCATGGATGCTATCAGCCTGTGGCACTGCTGAGGTGTTATGGAAGACCAGGATGCTTCAATAGTGGCCTTCAGCTCTTCTGCATTGTTTGGTCTCATGTCTCTCATCTTTCTCTTGGCAATGCCCCATAGATTCTCTATGGGGTTCAGGTCAGGCGAGTTTGCTGGCTAATCAAGCACAGTAATCCCATGGTCATTGAACCAGGTTTTGGTACTTTTGGCAGTGTGGGCAGGTGCCAAGTCCTGCTGGAAAATGAAGTCAGCATCCCCATAAAGCTCATCTGCGGAAGGAAGCATGAAGTGCTCCAAAATCTCCTGGTAGACGGCTGTGTTGACTCTGGACTTAATGAAACACAGTGGACCAACACCAGCAGATGACATGGCTCCCCAAATCAACACAGACTGTGGAAACTTCACACTGGATTTCAAGCATCTTGCAATGTGTGCCCCTCCATTCTTCCTCCGGACTCTGGGTCCTTGGTTTCCAAATTAGATGCAAAAGTTGCTCTCATCAGAAAAGAAGACTTTGGACCACTGAGCAACAGACCAGTTCTTATTTTCTTTAGCCCAGGTAAGACGTTTCTGACATTGTTTGTTTTTCAGGAGTGGCTTGACAAGAGGAATACGACATTTGAAGCCCATGTCCAGGATCCGTCTGTGTGTGTTGGCTCTTGATGCACTGACTCCAGCCTCAGTCCCCAACTTGTGAAAGTCCCCAACACTTTTGAATGGCCTTTTCCTGACAATCCACTCCAGGCTGCCGTCATCCTTGCTGTTTGTGCATCTTTTTCTTCCACACTTTTCCCTTCCACATAACTTTCTATTAATGTGCTTTGATACAGCACTTTGGGAACATCCAACTTCTTTTGCAATTACCTTTTGAGGCTTTCCCTCCTTATGGAGGGATTCAATGATGGTTTTCTGCACAACTGTCAGGTCACAGTCTTTCCCATGATTGTGATTCCTACTGAACCAGACTGAGAGGTCATTTAAAGGCTCAGGAACCCTTTGCAGGTGTTATGGCTTAATTAGCTGATTAGAGTGGGACACTTTGAGCTTAGAATATTGAACCTTTTCACAATATTCTAATTTTCTGAGATTGTGAATTTGGGGTTTTTATGAGCTGTAAGCCATAATCATCAAAATTATGACAAATCAAGGCTTGAACTATCTCGCTTTGCGTATAATGCTTTGAGTCCTCAGTACCTGGAGGAAACGTCTTATCTAGATCCGTTCCAGTCTGGTTTCAGGCCCAGGCACAGCACGGAAATGGCATTGGTCACGTTGGTTGATGATCTCTGGAGGGCTCGGGACAGGGGTTGCGCCTCTGTTCTGGCCCGGTTAGACCTCTCAGTGGCTTTTGATACCATCGACCATGGTATCATGCTGCACTGGTTGGAAGAGTTGGGGATGGGGGGGCACCATGTTACGGTGGTTCTCCTCCTTTCTCTCAGACCGGTCGCAGTTCATGTTGGCAGGGGGGCAGAGGTCGACCTCGAGGCCTCTTATATGTGGAGTGCCTCAGGGGTCGGTCCTCTCGCCCCTCCTGTTCAACATTTATGTGAAGCCGCTGGGTGAGATCATCCGTGGCTTTGGGGCGAAGTACCACCAGTACGCTGATGACACCCAGCTGTACATCTCCACCCCAGGCCACCCCAACGATGCCCTTGAAGCGATGTCCTGGTGCCTGGAGGCTGTGCGGATCTGGATGGGGAGAAACAGGATCAAGCTCAACCCTTCCAAGACTGAGTGGCTGTGGTCCCGGCATCCCGATATAGTCAGTTGACTCCATCACTGACTATTGGGGGCGAGTCTTTGGCCCCCTTGGAGAGGGCTCGCAATCTGGGAGTCCTCCTGGATACGCAGCTGTCCTTGGAGGAACATCTGACGGCTGTTGCCAGGGGGACTTTTTGTCAGGTTCGCCTGATCCGCCAGTTGCGACCCTTTCTTGATCGGGATTCCCTGTGTACAATCACTCATGCCCTCATCACCTCTCGCCTGGACTACTGCAACACTCTCTACATGGGGCTCCCCTTGAAGGGCACCCGGAGGCTCCAACTGGTCCAGAATGCGGCCGCGCGGGTAGTCACGGGAGCTGCATGGCGCTCCCATATAACACCACTCCTGTGTGAGCTGCACTGGCTCCCAGTGGTCTTCCGGGTGTGCTTCAAGGTGTTGGTTATCACCTTTAAAGCGCTCCATGGCATAGGACCTAGTTATCTTCGAGACCGCCTGCTGCTACCGACGGCCTCCCATCGACCTGTGCGCTCCCACAGAGAGGGCCTCCTCGGGGTGCCATCAGCCAAACAATGTAGACTGGTAACCCCCAGGGGGAGGGCCTTCTCTGTGGGGGCACCTACCCTCTGGAATCAGCTGCCCCCAGAGATAAGGAGAATCTAAAACCTCGGTGCCTTCCGCTGTGCCTTTAAAACCTTCTTTTTCCAGCAAGCCGGGCTGGCCTAATTTTTTTAAGTGTTTTTAATTGTTTTGTCTATCGTTTTTAATTAATGGGGCCAAATTTATATATATCTTTTTAATTGTATTTTAATATTTGTACTTGATGTTTTTACTTGGCTGTTCACCACCCTGAGTCTTCAGGGAGAAGGGCGGTATACAAATTCAAAATAAAATAAATAAAAAATAAATAAAATAATGAGTCTATTTCATATATTAGTTTCACCTTTTAAGTTGCATTACTGAAATAAATGAACTTTTGCATGATATTCTAATTTTTCGAGTTTCACCTGTAATTGTTAAGCTCTTATACTTCATCAGCATATTCTATGATTTCCTAATCCACAGTGCTTGATCTTACTACTGTTTCCTATATACATTTAAATCTTACTTAATAATTTAAAATAAATTTAGTTCTATCTTTTGAGACAGTACAAATAAGTAACTGCAATATTAATTTATTTTAAAAACATACGTCACAAAATAGTGTATCTTGTACATGCCAGATTTTAAAATTCATGGGATACTTGAGAACAGAAGCATTATATCCTGAATAATAAGCTACTGTTTTGATGAATTCCTGAAAAGAGTTAAGAATAGCATCCTTAAAAGGCAAAGCAGCACACCAAGATACATGCTCAGTTGTGATATGATGTACAGGACTACAACAGTATTGTATACAAGTATGTTCAAATCAGATTATAGTTCTTAGAACTAAATAATCTACAGAACTAAATAATCTTCATGTGAATAATCTAATCACATGAAATTGAGTTGATCTTCAACTCCCATAATACTCAACCAAAAGCAAATCAAATCTGGAATTATGCGACTGCAGGGCTAAGATATCTGGACGGTATTAGGTTGAAAAAACCTGCTGTTGACCAGCATTATTGCCTATGTTATATGTTAAAAGTTGAGATATGAATAATCATTGCTCTTCCGGTCCTCTTTTCTAAGTGAAGTTTAAAGCATTGTTTAAGAATGTAACTGGTTCTGAATCTAGCAACTGTAATTTTCTGTTTCAGACAAATAGAGAGCAGTGCTTCACAACTGACACTTTTGAATTTGGGCATGAAAGCAAAGATTGGTATAGCATGTATACATTTCAATAAAAATACTTCCTGTTAATCATTTTTAGTGTCCTATTGAAGTATTTCATTCAAAATTAATGAAAATATCTATCTAATGATAATACCTTTTTGGCCAATCGAATAGTTGGATGCAGTAAGTTTGTTTTATACTTTAGTCTGAAAATATAGTACATTCGGGAGATGCAGTGTTTCAGATCCAATGACAAAAGGTACTTTGGAGTAAGCATTGGCATTATCTTGACTCAATGCTTATTTTCCTGGAAATATTATGCAACTATCAGACAACCCTAAGAAAACACACACAAAGTGTCAACAGTGTGCATCCTTGCTTAATAGTACATTTTCAGCTTCTTGGGACCCAAAATGCTGGTCATCCTTCAGTAGGTCAATGTCAGGAAGTGATTATTTCTCTCTCTTAAACTTCAAGTCTCTTTCCTGATGGAGTAATAGAATACAGGGTTACAATGGGGCATTTTTCCATGTGCACATATGTGTGCATGCATACTATTGAACTAGTACAATCATTATTGGTCCTCTTCTATACAGTAAATAAATTTCAAACAGCTCAGGCATATAGAGCTTCTATTGAAATGCAGGCAGAGAAGTGTCTTGTGTTGCTCTGACAATTAAGACAGGAATTTATCCACAGATGGCATTAGAAGAGACAGGCCTCTCTCAGTACAGCTATTCCCCACATCAATAGTCATTATCAGTACTAAAGACTACTTTTTGTTTGCTTACTATAAACACCGAGACTTTTTTATTTGATCCTACCAGGTATGAGAATGATGAGTCACTCTGGTTGGGAATAAAATATAGAAAAGGTGTTACTTAAGCATCTTTCCTCAACCCAATGCCTTCCCAATGCCATCCAACAATAGTGCCCAGGAGGTATGGCAAACATATTTGATAGATGCCTTATTGGAAAAGGTTAAGCAAACTAACTTCCATTGTCACATTCTTTTTTTAATTGTAAATAATACACCAACAAGTACCATGTTTCCCCAAAAATACGACCTTCCCGAAAATACGACCTACCTAAAATCAAGCCCTAGCTTGATTTCCTCACCTGCGCCCAATATAAGCCGTTCCCCCAAAATAAGCCTAGTTAAGCCCACACTCACTATCTGGTTGTACAAAGTGGGGCATGCATAAAAGTCAAATTAGGGGGTGGGGGGGATGGAGCTGCCTCAGGTGCCCCATACCTGCTTAGCTTAGGACTGCTGCAGCCAGGTCTCCCACAGCCTGATACCTGTTGCGCTACTGGCTAATTTCTTCTATGGCTGCTCACAGTTGGACACCATGTGGTGCATTGCCTCAGTGCTGCCACTTATGTGGCATTTTGTGCCAATGCCGCCGCTCATGGAAGGATGCCACGAGACTCATCATCCCGGTGCCACCATGTGGCATGTCATGCTGGTGCCTCTGTGTGGCACATCGCACTGGTGCTGCTGCTTGCAACATGATGCCACGAGGCTTGTCGCGCCAGTGCCAATGCGTGGCTCATCATGCTGGTGCTGATGCTTGTGGCATGAGGCTGTGAGGCTGTGAGCCTCATTGCGCTGGTGTTGCTGCTCAGGGCAGGAGCTATGTGGCATTATTATTATTATTATTTATTAGATTTCTATACCGCCCTACTCCCGAAGGACTCAGGGCGGTGCACAGCCAAACAATAAAAACACATACAATACAAAATTTAAAAAATAGAATAAAATCAAATTAAATAATTTTGGCCCCGACAAATTTAAAACCCCAAACTTTTAAAACCAATTTAAAATTGAATATATAAATACTAAAAAATATTTAAAATTTTAAAAATCTTTTATAAAAGAGGGGGAAAATTAGGCCAGGCCGGCCTGGTGAAATAGTAAGGTCTTTAAGGCGCGGCGGAAGGTGCGCAGATCCGGGATCCTCCGTATCTCTGGGGGGAGCTCGTTCCAGATAGTAGGTGCCCCCACAGAGAAGGCTCTCCCCCTGGGGGCCGCCAGTCGGCATTGTTTGGCTGACGGCACCCGGAGGAGCCCCTCTCTATGGGAGCGTACCGGCCGGTGGGAGGCTATTGGTGGTAGTAGGCGGACCCGCAAGTACCCGGGTCCTAAGCCATGGAGCGCTTTAAAGGTGGTAACCAAAACCTTGAAGCGCACCCGGAAGACCACCGGGAGCCAGTGCAGCTCGCGCAGGAGAGGTGTTACATGGGAACGCCATGTCGCTCCCATTACCACCCGCGCGGCCGCACTCTGCGCCAGTTGGAGCCTCCGGGTGCTCCTCAAGGGGAGCCCCATGTAGAGAGCATTGCAATAGTCCAGGCGGGAGGTGACAAGGGCATGAGTGACCGTGCGTAAAGAGTCCCGATCCAGAAAGGGACGCAACTGGCAAATCAGGCGAACCTGATGAAAAATCCTCCCGGTCACGGCCGTCAAGTGCTCTTCTAAAGACAGCCGTGAGTCCAGGAGGACGCCCAAGTTGCGAGCCCTCTCCGTGGGGGCCAATGATTCGCCCCCAATAGTCAGTGATGGCGTCAACTGACTATATCGGGACGTCGGAAACCACAGCCACTCAGTCTTGGATGGGTTGAGCCTGAGCCTGTTCCTCCCCATCCAGATCCGTACGGCCTCCCCCAACATAAGCATGTTGTACTGATGCCAATGCTCACGCATGCAGTGGCACAATGCCCATGCAGCCTCTTGCTGCAAGCAGTGGCATCGATGTGACAAGCCATGCGGCATCTGGCTGCAAGCAGCTGCAGAAGAAGTTGGGCAGAAGTGTGACGGATATCAGGACATGGGAGGCCTGGCTGCAGTGGTCCTAAGGTAAACGGATAAGACATCCCCCCAAAATAAGACTTGGTGCTTCTTTTGGGACCCAAAAGAAAATAAGACCGGGTCTTATTTTCGTGGAAACATGGTAGTATTTTAAGACAACCTCATCGTTATAACTCTCTACTTTTTGTTACCTCATATGGTCTAATTTTTTCCTGGAATTCATTTGATGCTATGGTTTTCTTCAAAAGCTCTATGTAGCGTGGACATTGAAAAATTGGATAGCGTAATTTCTGAAATAAAAAAATGAGACTGTAGTATGCTGTTACTAATTTTTTGTTCATGTTTAAGATTTTTCTTGATAATTCTTTGCACTGGGTTTGGACACAGTATTAAACCTTGCTTCTTTACCAATGCTTTTTTGAAAATTCCATAATCACCCTGATTCACATATAAAATATCATAAACTGAGGATTTGCCTCACGATGGTGGTGTCATGATACTGCAAACATCTAAATGGGATTATTGGGATTCCCACAAATTATTATTGATGAATGGCTGTATGTCCACTCACCTTCACAAAATTTCAGCCATTAAAAAACAAATGGTATGTTATCCATACCAGTGGTGGGTTGCCCCCGGTTCGCATTGGTTCTATAGAACCGGTAGTAAAACTGGCAGGAGCCTCCGCCCACCGATCCCGACATCCTCAAAACGCTTCTGTGTGGCCCTGCTGCGAACCAGTAGTAAAGGTAAGTAGAACCCACCCTTGATCCATACCATTTTGCATGCTACATTTGGAAAAATAGATACCTCTTCCGAAACCCAATAAACTGCAAGCCAAAATGTCTAATGTTCCCACATCATAGTAAACCTCAACTTTTACTAAGGGATTCATAATTATTATAGGTGGGAAGGTCATAGTTTTTGGTAGTCACAGGATCTCAGTTTCAGAACTCCTATTTTAAGCCAAGGTCAAATTATACTGTATGGCTTCCTGTGATATTGAATCAAGGAATTTTGAAGAAAAGTGGGAGCTAGGGCTGGAAAAAGAAGCAAAGTCACTAGCAGTATTTCATTTTGCATCTAAAATCATCAACGTTCTATCAAAGCTACACATGGTCCTCCTGTAATGCTAACAATTGGAACAGGCAACTCATTTGTTAAATGAAACCGGAATTGTCCTTATGATCATACTTCAGTTTTGCTTTGCTTTACAGATCTGCAAAGGTCATAAATGTGAGGATTAGCTGTAAAGTTACTTTTTCATCATCTCCATAACTGTGAATGGTTCAGTGGTGGGCTGCTGCCTGTTCAGATCGGTTTGGGTGAACCGGTAGTTGCAACTTGCAGGTGGGCCTGCCCACCCACCCTGGTGCTATGCCATCCTATTTAGCCACATTTTTTTAAAACCACGCACATGCGTGCAAGCCGTATGCACTCACATTTTCAGTGTTGGGCAAACCAGTTGTTAATTTATGTACCATCCACCTCTGGAATGGTTACTAAAGAGTCAATCCACCAAATGACTATTATAATCAGTATAATAGTCCAGTTTCTAGTGCATGGAAATATAACTGTAGATAGATTAAATGGATTGTACTGCATTGCTGGCTATATTACGTAAAAATATCAAGATATAGTTCAAACAAGAACAGAACATGATTAGACAATTATAATTTTCTGAATTGCTTTTAATCAACAACTAAAATGTTCAGTAACAAGAATGTGGGAAAGGAACTTATTTTTTTATAGTATTTTGCAGAAATTGTAGAACAACATACTAACCCATGAGCAGAATAGACTATGTATGTTCCTGCACCCCTCTAATCTCATAAATGTTACTAAAGTATGAAACTGCTTGAGGAACAAAGAAATTAGAGGCCTCTGTTGGACCAAAACTGGATTTAACCAGAATTTACTGGCATGGTAATTGACTTAGAGACAAATAGTTGTTAGAGGTAAATTGTAAATAAGGGATAGGGAAAATGTATTCATTTTAGGTGCCTCAGATAGATTATGAATGCCTAATTTTTCAGCCAATGAGGAAAAGGTGGAAGGTAAACCTGTGATGGTGATAGGGAATATAAAGAAAGTATATTAATGACTTAAGATATGTCCACTGTACTTACGTGTACGTGATACACCCTCCTTGAAAAGTAGTAAATAAAATTACCATTGATTTCTTTTATAAGTTTTGGCTTGCAATCATGTTAAACTAGACCACAAACCCCATAAGAAGACTACAGTTGGACTTCCGGTGGTGACATCATCACGGAGCGGGAGAGGGAGCTCCGTACCCAAAATCCCAAAAATTCTCCACCAGGAGCTCTTTATGGGCAATTCCAATCCTGTAGAGATCAGAAAACTAAAGAGGAAGTTCTGAAGACTCCGGACAAAAGGCAATCAATCAGGTGGATAGGAGCAAACCTCTTATATCCCGTGGAGGAGGAGTCGGCCTTTAAGGCAGATCAAGAGTGATGGCGCCTGGCCTTGTCTTCGGCGACGGCGGCGCTCTTTGAAGCTCCGCCAGCCCCGCTGCCTGTAGAGCCGCTTCGAGACGAAGAAGCGGCTCGAAAACTTCTAAATCCACAGGATTGAAGAAGGAGAGATCGCAGGGCACAGGTTGAGCCCCTGTAACCCCCCAGGGAAGTTTCTGGGGAGAGAACAGGCGTGGCTCCCTCCCAACCTGCTGGAACTCCGGGCGACGTGGGACGATTCTGCTTTTGCAGAACAAGCCGGCTGCAGGAAACTTAAAGCGAAAGAACCAGCTTTAATAAACAGCGAAACTACCTGAATCCTGAAATTTGGAAACGCAAGTATTAGCACTTTGTTGACTTTTCAATCTGAGAAAATGCGAATGAGTGAAAGTGCTTTGAAAAAACATGGCGCCTAGCTTCAGAGTTAACGAGCCAGCGAGTGTGGATTGGTGAAGTTATTTTGTTTTGCTACAAAGTTTCCAAGTTGCTACTAAGCTGCCTTGCTTGTTATAAGAGAAATAACTGGGAAATTTTTTCCCTTTTCAATATTGGACTTTGCTTTATTTTAACCCTTGTTTGATCAAATCTGGGGGACTTTTTTAGAAGTCTTTGTGCTGGAGGGAAAGGAAAAGGAACCTCCCTCTTTAGAAAAACTAGATCACGAGCCAGGATGGCTTCAAAGAAGCAGGAAGGGAAGGCATTAGGGGGGGGGGATCCCCCACACACAAACATCAAACGCAACTTCCCCCTGCTCAACAGCTACAAACTCAGAAAAAAGAATTTGATGTGGGAGATTTAAAAGAATTTATTTCTAAAACTCTGGATGACAAATTTCAAAAATGTCAACAGGAGATAGATGATAAACTTCAAAAATCACATCAGGAATTTATGCAGGAAATTAATGAAGTTAAAGACATGGTGAAACAGAATCAAAATAAGGTGACCAAAAAAATATCAGAAGTGGCGTCTGGCCTGGCAGAATTTATTGGGAAAGTTGATTTTAAAGTTGAAGAATTCAAATCAGAAGTTAATGTTAAGATGAAAGACAATGATTATAAAATTGATGAAGTTGACAATAAAATGCAGAGAATTGAAGATGAGATTGTTATGATACAATTCCGGGCGATGGAATTTGCCATACGGCTTCGGGGAATTCGAGAGGAGGAGAGACAGGATTTGAGACAGGTTTGCTCTGAAGCCTTGGCTAAGATTTTACAAGCTAATCCGGATTTGGTATTTCATAAAATAGATAAAATTTACAGAGTGAACTCTTGGGTGGCCAGACAAAGACAATTGCCTAGAGATGTGGTCATATACTTTACTGAGAGAGAAATTAGAAATGATATCCTGCAAAAATCTTTTCACACTTCTGTACAAGTGGGGGGCTCACGACTTGAAATTTTTAAAGAATTACCTCCTAAAATGCTGAAAGCTAGAAAAGAATTTGGTTTTCTTGTTAAGGAATTGAGAAATTTACAGATACCCTTCCGGTGGGACGCACCAGCTGGGATAATTTTTAGATATAAGGGAGAAGGATATCGGTTGAATACCGTGGAGAAGGCACAACACTTTTACAGTACTATTCTTAAGGAAAGAACACCATCTCCACGTACATCTACAGTTTTGGAGATTAAGGAGAGTGAAGAGAGGCAATTGAAAGAACAGTCTAAGCAGGAATTAGAAAACGTGCAAGGTGCAGAAGGAGGTTTTCTGAGTGAGCCCTTGTTGGATTCTTCTCCAATTTTGGATTTGATTCAGTTGACAGAAGTTAAAGATCAACGTATAACTAGAGCCCAATCCAAGCTACTTAAACAAAAGCAACAACAACAACAGGAAAGACAAGACAAGAAGGCAGTTAAGAGTACCGTACAAGAGAGTGGAGCTATGGGAGGAGCGAGATCGAAGCTCTCGGATGAACTTCAAATATTTTGCTCTGTGCTCCAGAAAGAGGCTGATGACCTTTAAGTGTCTATCTTGGAATGTCAATGGGTTGAATTCAGCACAGAAAAGGAAGAAATTATTTACATATTTGAAACAATTTAATAATGATATAATATGTTTACAAGAAACGCATATCACAACTCAAGATCAAAAATATTTGATAAACTCAAAACTAGGAGCACATTATATATCTTCAACTTCGCAGAAAAAGAATGGTGTGGTTATTTATGTAAATAAAAAATTAACAGCGAAAGTTATAGAAGCAGATCAAGATGGTAGGTTTGTAGCAATTGAATTGCTCACAGCAAATGGTCAAATTCTTTTGATTGGAATTTATGCTCCCAACCAACAACAGGATTATTTTTATAAGATGTTACATACTAAAATATTGCAATGGGACTATAGATCTATTTTAATTATGGGAGACTGGAATGGAGTAATTGATTCTAAACTAGATAAAAAGAGCTTGGCAAAGTCTAGAATTAGACTACCACAGACTTTTTTTGATATGAAAGAAGATATGGAATTAAAAGATGTTTGGAGAATACATAATCCAAATGAATTGGACTACACTTTTTTTTCGGATAGACATAGATCTTTTTCTAGGATTGATTTTATCCTGTTGTCAAATGATCTACTTGTTAAGACAAAAAGAACAAAGATTTGTCCAAGAACTCTGACTGACCATAGCCCTGTATGGATAGAAATTGAGATGGATAAGGTTGAGAGACGTTCTTGGAGATTAAATGAGAACTTGTTTAGATATGAAAAAAATACAATAGAACTTAAAAAGCATTTGAAAGAATTTTTTGAAATAAATTTGAATAAAGGTACCCCAATTGAAATTGTTTGGGATGCAAGTAAAGCTTATATGAGAGGGGTACTCATCTACATGAATTCTAAACATAGACTGTTCCGACAAAAGAAAAGATTTGAGTTGGAAATGGAAATAAAGAATAAAGAACAGTTACTTATTAAAAACCCAACAGATGAAAGAATACGAAGTGCTATAAAACTTTTGAAAGACCAATTTCAAATGCTTATGGCGGAACAAGTTGCAACAAGTTTACAATACGCGAAGCATAATACATTTTGCAACGCTAACAAACCGGGCAGATGGTTGGCTTACACATTGAGGAAAAAACAAAGTATACGGACTATTGATAGTATTGATATTGGAGGGAAAGAAATCTTTCAACAAAAACTAATTAAAGAAGCTTTTGTGGATTATTATACTAAACTATATGCCAAAGAAGAGGTGCAGAATGGACTTATAGAAAAATATTTAAAGGATAAGAGAGTTACAAAAATTACTGATCAACAAAAGGAAAGAATGAATTATCCTATAACAGAGGAGGAGATAACAGCAGCAATTAAACAGCTAAAAACAGCCAAAGCTCCTGGCACGGATGGTTTGACCGCAGTGTATTACAAAACTTTACAAGCTGAAATGGTGGGACAACTTAGAGATTTATTTTGCAATATTCAACAAGGGGGCAAAATACCCCCATCTTGGACAACTGCTTATATATCTTTGATACCAAAAGAACAAGTTGGTCCTAAAAAACCAGAGAACTATAGACCAATATCTCTTTTGAACACAGACTATAAAATTTATGCGAAGGTATTAGCCAACAGGTTGATGCCAGTAATCCAAAAGGTGATTCATGCGGACCAAGCGGGATTTATTGAGGGCAGATATATGAAGGACAATGTAAGGCAAGTAATAGACTTATTGGAATATCTTGACAAGAATAAACAGATTTCTGCAGTGCTGGTTTTTTTGGATGCGGAGAAGGCCTTTGATAGAGTGGATTGGAATTTTCTACTAAAGACTTTAAAAAAGATGGGCTTTGGGGACCAATTTATACAGGCGATCTCAGCAATTTATCAAGAGCAAAAAGCACAGATTATTATTAATGGAAGTTTGACGACAGAGTTTAAAATTGAAAAAGGAACAAGACAGGGATGTCCGTTGTCCCCACTTTTATTTATTTTAACATTGGAAGTCTTGCTAAATACAATACGGGACTCAAAAATTTTGAAAGGCATAATGATAAGGCAAGAGGATTATAGAATAAAGGCATTTGCAGATGATCTGGTGGTTACCCTATCACAACCAATGGAATCAACAATCCTGATGAACGACATTATACAAGACTATGGTAGAGTTTCAGGTTTTAGAGTGAATTCAAAAAAGACTAAAATGATAGTCAAAAATATGACACAAGATCGTAAACATGAGCTTGAAAGGAGGGCAGGTTTTGAAATTGTACCTAAGGTAAAATATCTTGGAGTTCAGGTTGCAGAATCAAACATGAAATTGTTTCAAAATAACTATGAGGTGTTGTGGCGAGAGGTTCAGAAAGACATGGAGACTTGGAAAAAGCTGCAACTGTCTTTACTTGGAAGAATAGCAGCAGTTAAGATGAACATTTTGCCAAGATTTCTGTTTTTGTTTCAAATGATTCCGGTGCTTAAAAGTGATAAACAACTGAAATTTTGGCAAACTGGACTTAATAAGTTTGTCTGGAACGACAAAAAGCCGAGAGTGAAATTGAAAATTATGCAAGATGTTCCAGAAAGAGGAGGCCTTAAACTTCCAAACCTACAGTTATATTATGATGCAGCAGCTTTAACTTTAACAAGTGATTGGTTTGGAAGTAAAAAGGCTGGAATATTGAATGCAGAAAGTTTTGATCTTGAATTTGGATGGCATGCTTACCTATTTTATGATGACAAAGTTGATAAAGTATTTAAAAGTCATATACTTAGAGACTCTTTGATGAGAGTTTGGAAGAAGCACCGACTCAAATGGGATTATAAAATACCGCTATGGCTGGATCTTGGTCATACCTTGTGGAATACAAATATAATGTCACTCGGGGGGGTTTTATACAAAGAGGTTCTTTTTACAGATGCGGGTAGATGGCAGCTGAAGACCTTGCAGACACTGTTGGACGAAGGGATTAATTTAACTTGGTTACAATATAATCAATTACAATTGAGATGGAAAGAGGACCAAAAAACTGGTATTATGTTGCATGAGGAAGAATTGGTTAGACATATAAGAGAGAAAGGTCCAATGCATATTAAAAGGCTTTATAATGTTTTGCTAGAAAGGGATTCAGAAACGGAATTAGTTAAAGATTGTATGATTAAGTGGGCACAAAATTTTGAAGAACCAGTGATGTTGGAAACATGGGAAAAAATTTGGGTTCAGAATGTTAAATTTACACAGTCGCAGAATCTGAGGGAAAATTTTTATAAAATGTTTTATAGATGGCATTTAGATCCTAAAAAGCTGTCATGTATGTACCCTAATGTTCAGCCAAAATGTTGGAGATGTGAATGTTTGGATGCTACGTATTATCATGTTTGGTGGACCTGTAGGAAAGTTAAGGCTTTTTGGATAAAAATATGGTGGGTCATGCAGAATGTTTTGAAGAAAAAAATTCAATTTTCTCCACAATTGTTTTTATTGGGTATAGTTAAGGGTTTTACACGGGGTGAAATAAAATTAATATTGTATATGATAACAGCAGCAAGATTGTTGATAGGTAAATATTGGAAGAATGAAGCTTTGCCTACTATCGAGGAATGGACTTTGAAGATGGCCAGTTTTGCAGAGATGGCGAAGATTTCAGCATATTTAAAAGATTGTTCACAAGAGACTTATGAATGGGAATGGAAAAGGTGGATAGAATATGTTCAGAACAAATACCAAACTAGAAAGTACCAAATAGCTTTTATTTGAAAACAATGTATTAGAAATATCTTAATGTAAAGAGATAAAGAGGGAAAATAATATAGGGGGAGGGATGGGTTCAGGTATATATATCAGTATTATTAGTTATGAGTATATAATAGGGAAGTCTAGGGGGGAGGGTTAGGGAGGGTTAGGGAGGATGGGAAGTTTGGGGAGGGAGGTGGGGGGGTGAAAAAAGGGGTGAAAATGTAATTGTAAAACTTTTGCAATAAAAAAAAAAAAAGAGTGATGGCGCCTGCACAATAAGGAAGCAGAAAGTTGAAAAAGACAGTTTTGTTTGGTGGATGAGGAAACCCCAGAAGGAGGAGAGGAAAAGTTTTGTGAATTGGAGGCATGGAAGGAGTGAGACATTAAGGAGAAGGGCAAAGCATGTCTGGAAAGTGGAGACTAAAATGGAGTAGAGTGCAAAATGAAGAGACAGATTGGAAAGAGGTCAGTGTGAAACAAGGAAGAGCCCAAAAAGTGGCTTTATTAAAATGAGAGGAATAATATTAACTGTGATAGGACCCCCAGGATGGAGAGAAGTGGAGAGTGGAGAAGAGGGAGTGGAACAAACAAGGACAGTCAGTTGGAGATTGATAACTTTAAGGGATTTGCAACTTTGAAAAAGTGTAACTGTGAGCTGTGACTTTAACTATAACTGTAAAAACTGGAATATTGAAGATTTAGAGACACAGAAAGAAGAAAAAAGAGAGGTTAGTGGGTAGATTAGAGGGCTGAACTAAAGGATTGAATGAGACTGATGTAACATTGCCTCATATACCCACAACCAGAGACTAAGTGATAAAAAGAAACAGCTTGGAGAAGGAAACAAGAAATAAAAATATGTATAATTGTGGAAGTAAGAAAAGGCAAAATTAATATATTTGAATATTAATAACTGAGAGAGTTAATTGTAATAGACTGCAATCAATTAAAGTTATTTATAAACTTATATAAGGATAAATATTGATTAAGATTTAGTGAGATAGGAAATGTATATTGAATATTAATAACTATATTACATATTATATAATCTTAGAATAAGTTCATATATAGAAATTACAAATTGTCACTGTGTTTGCTAAGTAAACCTTTATAGAATAAAATTTTCTGGAGAGTATGGATAGAATAAATAAGAAATATAGAAGAATGTGTATATATAAATATTTTGATAATACTTGTTGTATGATACCGTGGAAGAATTTTACTCAAGTGTTAAAAATGTCAAACATGGCAACTATAACTAAAACAGGGAAAAAAACAGCCACAAATCTTCCACCTATAGCTGCATCACCATCAAATCAGAGAACGATAGAAAATATGCTGGGGAAAGAAAAAGAAAAATCAGAATTGACAGTGAATAGTCAGAGTATGCAGAGTATGCTGCAAATGATACAAGAAACATTAATGAAAACACAAGAGAAAATTGCTGACAATCATGAAGAGACAAAAATACCATAAAGAAATTAAAAATGAAATTGGAGAAGTGAAAGATGATATCAAAAATATTAATGATAAAATAGGGAATATCCAACAAGCAATGAAGGAAAATGAACAAAGAGTTAAAAAAATGGAAACAAAAATGGATCAAGTTGACAATGATGGAGCAGAAGTCTCTGCAGCTAAATAGGGAGCTGACAGAGTCAATTGCATTTTTGGAAATGGAGAAAGCTTCATATTTTTTACAGGTCCAAAATATTGTGGAAGAAAAAGATGAAGATTTGGGAGAAAAGATGGCGGAGATTTTGGTGGAGGTATTGCAAAGAGATAAGGCAGAACTAAGAAGACAGATAGATGAAATTTACTGTGTGCACACAAATTATGCACGAAGACATTGGCTAGTGAGGGAGATACATATAAGATTTACCAAACAAATAGTGAGAGATGAAATATACAAAAAGTCAAGAGAAGAATCGATAATATATAAGGGCAAGGAAATTATAATTCTGAAGCAGATACTACATAGGATACAGAACCAATGACAGCAATATCAATTCTTGACAAATCAATTAACAAGATATAAAGTTATGTTTAGATGGTTGATATCAGATAGCATACTTACTGTATAATGTGGCAAGAAAAAAAATACAAGGTGGACACAGTGGAGAAAGCGCAAAAATTTTATAAACATCATTTTACATAGAAAGAAGAACAAGAAAGTAGGGAAGAATTGGAGAGTAAAAGTCAAGATGAAGATCAAATAGCGGAAATAGAACGAGAAAGAGAAATAAGAAAGACACAAGAAAAAGAACGAGAAAAAAAAGAGGGCGTGTAAGGAAGAGTATGAAGGGAGACAAGAAACACACAAAAAACAACTCCAATAAGAAATGGAAGAGGCAACTAAACTCTTCTCTGTAAATATAAACAGCTTAAATTCACCATGAAAAAGAACACAAACATTTACAAAACTGCGAAAGCTTGAAGCAGATGTGATATGTCTATAGGAAGTGCACATTAAAAAGGGGTACCAAAAGGTGTTAGAGAACCCAAAGTTAGGGATACTATATACATCATTAATACAAAAAAAGAAAAGAGGAATCACTATATATGTAAAAGAAAGAATAAAATCAAAATTAAGAGCCTTGGTGGCGCAGCAGACTAAAGCACTGTTAAGTAACACCAGCTGCCTGCAATTACTCCAAGTTCAAATCTCTCCAGGCTCAAGGTTGACTCAGCCTTCCATCCTTTCGAGGTAGATAAAATGAGGACCTGGTTTGTGGAGGCAATAAGCTGACTTTGTATAAAAAAGAACACCGCTTAGTTGGGGGGCTGAAAGCCCTAATAAGCAGTATATACAAAAGTATGAAGGCATATTGCTTAACGCATTGTAAGCCGCCCTGAGTCTCCGGAAAAGGGCGGCATATAAATCGAACCAATAAATAAATAAATAAATAAATAAAATTAATTTATTTGGACGAAGAGGGTAGAATTCTAATGGTAGAACTAGAAGTTGAACAAAAACAAACTTTACTTACAGTAATATATGTGCCTAACAAAAACCAACACTAATTTTTTAAAAAGGTACATAATAAAATAATAGAATTAGAATACGATAATATTTGCCTAATTGGGGACTATAACGCAAAAGCAGTGTTGCATTTGTTCCCCGGAGGCTGAAGATGAGTGAGATGAGTGAAAGGAAAACATCCACGGATAGCAGAATCAACAGCAACTTTATTAAGCATCAGACATTGTTTATATAGTTTCTCAGTTTCTCAGTTCTCATCTACTATACGTGTTATTTCATTGTTGGTTAACAAATCTCCAAGGTACAGTAATTGGTTAGTAATTACATCATTGGTTTTCATAAGAATATGCATGTATTCACACACAATGACAGAATCAAATGTTATACATTGAAAGCAGCAAATATTACAGGTTATACTTTGTTTCACCCTGTGTCCTTGTACATGCTAGAAATACTGCTCAAAGATGAGAATTGCTAAAGTTTGCAATTACGTGTAACCGCAGTTCCAAAAACCATACAGATGAGCCTTGTAATAACCCTACAAAGTGGATGTTAAAAAAGATTATAGAAGTAACAAGAAAAATAAAAAGAAGAAAGATACATTATCAAAAGCATTTTTTGATATGGCAATAGAATTAAAACTTCGAGATGTATGGAGAGAAACACATAGCGTAGACAGCCAATACACATTTTATTCGCACCCGCATCAATCCTGGTCCAGGATCGATATGGCCTGGATGACAGCAGAAATTCGAACAGGATTAGAAGAAGTAGGGATAGGAGTCAATGATTGGGCAGATCATAATCCAATAATTATAAAATGGAAAGGACAAAAATGGTTTAAGAGATGGACAATGAATCAAAGTATATGTAGAGACAAAGAATATAGACAGATGCTAGAAAAAGAGCTGACACTATTTTTTACTGTAAATAAAAAAGAGGATACTTCAATACAAAACCTATGGCACACTGTAAAAGCATATATCTGTGGATTGACGATAGCTTATAAAGTGAGGAAAAAGAAGGAAAGGAAATGTCAGCAAGGAAAATTACAAGAAGAACTTAAAAAGGCAGAACGTAAATTACAGGTAGACCCTCAGAATAATAAATTAAAAGAGGAATGGAATATTATAAAACATAAAATCAATTTGATAACTCAAAAGGAAATAGCCCGGAAAATAAAGATGTCAAAACAAAATTATTTCGAACATGCGAACAAAACTGGTAGATGGTTGGCTTATAAATTAAAAAATGAAAAGGATAAAAGAATGATATATCAATTACAAGATGAGAATGGGACAATGCAATATAGAAGGGAAGAAAAAAAAAGAAAATTATCCAAAAAATTTTCTCAAATCTATTTTGTCAGGAGGATATAATAGAAGAAAAAGTCAAACAATATATAGAGGGAACAAATTTGAATAAAATCACAGAAAAGCAAAAAGAAATATTAAATAGACTGATAATTGTGACAGAACTTGAAATGACATTGAAAAAACAAGAAAACAACAAAACACCTGGCCCAGATGGGCTCCCTGTGGAGATATATAAAAACACCCAAGAAACACTAGGATGGATAATGTTGGAGATATTCAGTGATGCTCTGGAGGAGGCAAAAATACCGATAACATGGACAGAAACAATTATCACTCTTATTCCTAAAGAAGACACAGATCACCAATAAATTCAAAATTATAGACCGATCTCACTATTAAACACAGATTACAAAATATTTGCATCAATAGTAGCCGAGGGAATCAAAAAAATTTTGAACAAATATATTAATCCGGACCAAAATGGATTTCTGACAGGCCGACAAATTAAAAACAACATGAGAACTATAATAAATACTCTAGAATTCTATGAAACACACCCTGAAAAACAAGCTTCACTGGTTTTCTTTGATGCCCAAAAGGCATTTGATAATTTGAATTGGAAATTTATAATAAGGCAATTGAAATTTATGGAATTTGAGACAAAATTTGAAAAGATGATTGAAAAAATTTATACCAAACGGCAAGGGTAATTATGAATGAGGACAATACAGAACAATTTGATATAACAAAAGGAGTGAGACAAGGGTCCCACTCTCTCCACTTCCATTTATTTTAACCCTAGAAATGCTTTTGATGAAAATTAGGGAAGATCAAGAAATAAAAGGTCTAAAAATAAATAAAGAAGAATATAAGGCCCAGGCTTTTGCTGATGATTTGATGTTTATATTGGAGGAACCATTAGAATTGGGACCAAAACTGATACAAAAATTAGAAGAAGTTGGTGAAGTAGCGGGACTCAAGATTAATAAAAATAAATCTAAATTAATAACCCAAAATCTTACAAAGAAACAAGAAAAAGAATTGGAAGGTAGTATAAAAGTCCCGTTTTGTGAAGTGGGGTTGTGGGGTGCAGATGGGTTTGCTGACTGAGTACCTGGCTCCCTGCCACATAGCAGCGACCCTGCCCGAGTTACTTGACGTTATTGCCAGGGTGGCAGTTGACACCCCCAGACTTATTGTCATGGGGGATTTCAACCTGCCATCCGCTGGCGAGGCATCAGAGGTGGCTTGGGAGTTCATGGCTTCCATGGCGGCCATGGACCTGACCCAGTTAGTTCAAGGCCCCACTCACACAGGGGGACATTCTCTGGATTTGATTTTCGTCTCTGGTCAGTGGTTGAATGATCTTGGTAGAGGAGACTTAGACATTAAACCCTTGTCATGGACAGATCATTTGCTCCTTCACTTGGACTTTCCAGCCACTTCCCCCCGCCGCAGGGAGACGGAACCGACCAGGTGGTTCCGTCCCAGGTGCCTGATGGACCCTGAAAGGTTCCTGATGGAGCTTGGGCCGTTTCCTGAGACTCTGGCACACGACTCGACTGAAGAGCTGGTGGCCGTCTGGGATAGTGCAGCCGCCGGAGCTTTGGACCGCGTCATGCCTTTGCGGCCTCTGACCCGATGCCGATCTCAATTGGCACCTTGGTTCTCTGAGGAGCTGAGAGAGATGAAGCATCGGAAAAGATGCCTAGAGAGCATCTGGAGGACTAGTCAATCCGATTCTGACCGAACACTGGTGAGGTCTTATATCAAGACATACCTAGTGGCAATAAAAGCGGCAAAATTTAATTACTTTTCCGCTCTTATCGCATCTGCACACAACCACCCAGCTGCTCTGTTCAGGGTGACTCACTCCCTTCTTTGGGAGGGGGGGAGTGTGGGAAGATCCCTTGCAGGGTTGAGCTGAGGATTTTGTGCAATTCCTGCATGATAAAGTTGCTCACATTTGGGAAGGCTTGGCCTCTGACTGGGTGAGTCCAGGGGAGGAGACGGGGGTAGGCCTTGAGCATATTATCTGGGAAGAGTTTGATCCTGTGGCTCCCGAGGACGTGGACAGGATTCTGGGTAGGATTAGTGCTGCCACATGTTTATTGGACCCGTGTCCCTCCTGGTTGGTACTGGCCTCCCGGGAGGTTACACAAGGCTGGCTCCAGGGGATTATAAATGCTTCTTTGAGTGAGGGTACCTTTCCTGTCACCTTGAAAGAGGCGGTGGTGAGGCCCCTCCTCAAGAAGCCATCCCTGGACCCGGCTATATTAGCTAACTACTGTCCGGTCTCCAACCTTCGCTTTGTGGCGAAGGTTGTTGAGAGTGTGGTGGCACAACAACTTCCCCGGTACCTGGATGAAGCTATCTATCTGGACCCATACCACTTGGGCTGCAGGCAGGGGTACAGCATGGAAATGGCATTGGTCGCATTGGTGGATGATCTCTGGAGGGCTCAGGACAGGGGTTGTTCCTCTGTCCTGGTCCTATTAGATCTCTCAGCGGCTTTTGATACCACTGACCATGGTATCATGCTGCAGCGGTTGAGGGGGTTAGGAATAGGAGGCACCATGTTACGGTGGTTCTCCTCCTTCCTCTCCACCGTTCACAGTTTCTGTTGGCAGTGGGGCAGAGGTCGACCTCGAGGCGCCTCACGTGGGGGGTGCCGCAAGGGTCGGTCCTCTCGCCCCTTCTGTTCAACATTTATGTGAAGCCGCTGGATGAGATCATCCATGGTTTTGGGATGAGAGTCCATCAGTACGCTGATGACACTCAGTTGTACATCTCTGTTCTGTCCCCGTCTCACACACGCACACCAGCAGTCGACCAAGAGTTAAAATAAACCAGCAGACAAGAATTTCCTTTGATAACAGAATTGGCAGTAACCCAGTGGTTGCTTGCCAACAGTTTTTTACTTACAAAGGGAGGTTTATCTCCTCCGACCGAAAACATCAAAGTTCACAAAAGCCAAAGAAGTCAAGTCCAGTCCAAAAAATTAGTCCGAGCAGAGCATATAACAAAGTTCCAGAAATGCAGAATGACTTGCTAGCTTTCAGTTTTGTCCGTCACAAAGCCTGAATGGCCACCACACCCCCTTTTATCCCCTGTGGGGTGTGGTCCAGTGACTCAGCTTAATCTCTGGCACGCCTCCTTCTCTGCTGCATGCGCTTGTCTTTCTGACGCTGTCGGGGATCCAGCCAAGACGTATCTCCGTCGCTGTCTAACTGCGGCTGCTCAGAAATGCCTGGCTCCTGGCCTATCTCTTCTCCTTTGGAAGACACCTGAGGCATTGCCAGAGACGAGGGTCCTGGAGAGGGAGGCCTTGCCAACTCCTCTCCTTCACTTTCAGAGTCTTCTCCCTCCGATAAGATGGGCTCAGGGGTTGGAGTCACAACACATCTCCACCCCAGACCACCCCAATGATGCCCTTGATGAGATGTTCCGCTGCCTGGAGGCCGTACGGGTCTGGATGGGGAGAAATAGGCTCAGATTCAACTCTTCCAAGACTGAGTGGCTGTGGCTTCCGGCGTCCCGATATAGTCAGCTGGTGCCATCGCTGACTATTGGGGGTGAATCTTTACCCCCCACAGAGAGGGCTCGCAATCTAGGTGTCCTCCTGGATGCATGGCTGTCTTTAGAAGAACATATGACAGCCATGGCCAGGGGGGCTTTTTATCAGGTTTGCCTGATCCGCCAGTTGCGGCCCTTTTTGGACCGTGACGCCTTACACATGGTCACTCACGCCCTTGTCACCTCCCAGCTGGACTACTGTAATGCTCTCTACATGGGGCTCCCCTTGAAGAGCACTCAGAGGCTCCAACTGGTCCAGAATGCGGCCGTGCAGGTGGTTATGGACGCAGCTCGTTGCGCCCACATGTCACCTCTCCTACGCGAGCTGCACTGGTTCCCAGTGGTCTTCCGGGTGCGATTCAAGGTGTTGGTTACCACCTTTAAAGCACTCCATGGCTTAGGACCTGGATACCTTCGAGACCAACTTCTGCCACCAGTAGCCTCCCACCAGTCAATTCGCTCCCACAGAGAGGGACTCCTCAGAGTGCCATCGGCCAAGTTATGTTGGCTGGCAACACCCAGGGAAAGGGCCTTCTCTATGGGAGCTCCTGCCCTGTGGAACGAACTGCTCCCGGAAATACGCAAGATCTCCGATCTCCATGTGTTTCGCTGTGCCCTTAAGACCCTGCTGTTCCGCCAGGCAGAGCTATCTATGTAAATGATTTTAAATTGGGTGTTTTAAATTTTGGGTTTGAAATTCAGGCCGAAATTGTTTAATACTTTTAACTATTTTAAAACTGTTGTTTGTATTTTGTGTTTTTAATTGGCTGTACACTGCCCCAGGTCCTTCGGGAGAAGGGCGGTATATAAATTAAATTATAAATATATATATATAAATAAATAAATAAATAAATAAACAAACAAATAAACAAATAAATAAATAAAAATACAAACAACCAAGAAGATAAAATATTTAGGGATTTGGCTTACAGCTAAATGTTCCTCAATCAAGGAAGACAATTACGATAAAATTCTACAGCAAATTAAAAAAGACTTAGAAAACTGGAAAAACTTACAGATCTCATTATTGGGGAGGATCGCTACAATCAAAATAAACATATTGCCAAAAATACTATTTTTATTCCAGGTTATCCCAATAAAATTAGAGAATTTTTTTTGAAACCTTAAATAAAATAGTTACTAAATTCATATGGCAGGGGAAAAGACCAAGAATTAAATTCAAACTTTTACAAGACACAAAAGATAAAGGGGGATTAGCACATCCAGAATGGGAATTATATTACCAAGCTTCTATCCTAACCTGGTTAAAAGAGTGGATAGAATTAAGTAATAAAAGAATCTTAGCAATAGAGGGACACGACTTACAAGTAGGATGGCATGCATTCCTTTGGGATGAAAAACACAAACACATAGCTATTTCAGAAGACACTTATTAAGGAATGCATTGCTACAAATCTGGCTAAAAATAAAAAAACAGTATTATAGAAAAGTACCAATCTGGATTTCACCAATGGAAGCATTAAAGCACCCAAATTTAATTGAGATGGATAAGATAATAGGATATAGGGATGTGATAAAAGAACAAGGAAATTTGAAATTGAAACAGAAATTGGAGCAGGATTTAAATAGGGAAATTGATTGGTGGACATATATACAAATTCAGTCTAAACATAAAGAAGATACAAAATTATATGAAGTACAAAATGAGCAACATGAACTAGACAAAATTATACAAGGGGCAGAGGAGAAATTAATTAATAGGATATATAATTTTTTATTGTGGTACAAGATGGAAGATGAGGTAGTTAAAGAAACAATGATTAAACGGGCAAATTTTTAAAATTATAATATAGAAATGGAGAGATGGGAAAAAATGTGGCAAATAAATACAAAATTAACTATGTCTGCGGCATTCAAAGAGAACCAGTTGAAAATGTTTTACAGATGGTACCTCCCGCCGGCAAGGCTTGCTAAGATGTTACTGAACAGCTCACCAATATGTTGGAAATGCAACAAGATTTATGGAACATATTGGACTTCCGGTTTGGTGTCACGGTGATGCAGTCGGGGAAATAGCGGGGCTCTGATGAGCCCCGCAAAAACCGTGACTGGCAAACCGCCACTGACAAGTCTGTGGACCGATCCTGTCCTGAAGGGACAGGGGAAAGAGAGGGACCCCTTGGGCGGCCGAGAGGAACAGGCAAGTTCCTCAGAGGCTGGAGGCAACCCTCTGAGTCAGCGGCGGGGGACGGCAGCCATGGTGGCTGCCATGAAGTCGCGACAAATCGGGACAAGAAATGCACAGGAGGAAGGAAGAAAGGACGATGTGCTTCGGAGCTGGGTGAGTGACACCAACCCAGGCGAAAAACAATGTGTGAATAAGGATATTTACAAATAAGACCCCCAGCCTTACCTAGCGGCTGAAGATCTTGGGGGCTGAGGGGCTTGAAGATTTTGCAAAATAAGGAAAGGAGCTAAGAAATTTACTTTAGCACTGATTGATAGGAATGAATTGCTTATTATCCAAATAGAGCTGGATATTCAAACTTTCTTGTTAAAACTGAAATGGATTTGACTTTTGGAAAAGAGAAAAGTGATAATTAAGGATTTGGCATCTTTAAAAGCCAGACAAAGAGATTAAATGGACAGCTACATAAATGTTTCAAAATGGCAATTGAAGCTGTGACTAAGTGAAAGTGTTGATTGCGGAAACTTGTTTTTTTCCTGAAAAGAACCTATTTGACTTGTTACATATTGTGGATTACTTTGAAAAGAACTATGGTTTTTTGAACTTTGGAGATTCCTATTCTGTCTTCTAATGGCTTTACAAAGAAAGTAGAAACACAATGGAATTAATAAACTTTTAACTAACTGGCGCAGCAACAAAAGGTCTGGCACAGGAACGGAAGTGGAGAAGCTGATGGATTTTACTGGAAACAGACTTTACAATAGAATTAAAAAGGATATGCAGGGTTTTAAGAGTGGAAGTATTGACTTTGAATTGAAATGCTTATGGACAGATAAGGAAATGAAGAAGCAAAATAGATAAATCAGATAGCAATATTTGAATGCTTAATTGTTTAAATGGTTCAAAGTTTAAGTGACCTTTAAATAAAAACAAGAAGTGCTTATGGTATAATAAAGATAGAAAATAAAAAATAAAAGATAATTAAAATAGAAGTGGGAAGTTAAAAGTGATATCTTCATAAAAGCATAATTTGATGTAATATGTTTTAGTTTTAATTTGATAACAAAGTGGTGGATGATAATTATGATCAATTGTTAATGATTATAGATGATATAATAAGGTACACAGATGGAAGTAATAACTGAGATTGAATTTAACACATGTTGGAAATGATTAATATTAAGAAATAGATGGAAGAGTATAGCTGGAAACAGTGGATTAATAGACAACATATTGAAAAAGAAAATTTTAAAATAATTTAGCAGAATAGTAGTTGGAGTTATGGAGAACATGCTGAAAACTCAGCCAAAATAATGTAACGCTGGAAATCAGCCAAATAATAGGTAGTTATGGAGGAGAATGCTGGAAATCAGCCCAAATAAAGCATGCTGGAAATCAGCCAAAACAATGGAAAATGCTGGAAATCAGCCAAATAATAGTTGAAGTTATGGAGGAGAATATGCTGAAAACTCAGCTAAAATAAGTAATGCTGGAAATCAGCCAAATAATAGGTGGGGTTATGGAGGAGAATGCTGGAAATCAGCCAAAATAAGAGAAAATGCTGGAAATCAGCCAAATAATAGTTGGAGTTATGGAGGAGAATATGCTGAAAACTCAGCCAAAATGTGTTATGCTGGAAATCAGCCAAACAAAAGGTGGAGTGATGGAGGAGAATGCTGAAATTAGCTAAAATAAACTATGCTGAAAATTAGCAAAATAATAATTGGGGGTATAGAGGAGAATACATTGAAGAATAATTATTAATAAGGGATGAAAAAGAAAATGTTGGGCGATAATTAAAATGAAATGAAAAACGTTGAGATGTCTGTGTAAAAGTTTAAGATTAAAAGATTGGATGAATTGGGTCTAGAAAACGAGAAAAATAGAAAGAAATTTTGATGAATAAATTGAAATAAAAATTGAGTTGTATAAATTTGGAAATTAAGATTCATGGTGATAAAATTGTAAGGTAAATATATAGATTAACAGATTAGACTGTTTTTGTGTTTAATGTTGATGTTAAAAGGAGCAATGGAGAAAAATTTAGATAGAGCGGTATTGAATTTTGATTTATAATTGAATTTATAATTGAATATAAAAATGAGCTTTGCTTTAGTAGGAAATTAAGATGTATAATGAGATAACAGAAAGACTTAAATTAAGATGTTGGAATTTATATTAAAAATATCTGTCTTCATTTGTTAAACTAGTATACCTATGTGTGACCGGACCAAGACTTCGTTCTTGGGGGGGGGGGGAATTATGTTTATGTTTGAAAAAAATATATTTTTTTTTACAAAAAAAAAAAAAAGATTTATGGAACATATTATCATCTTTGGTGAACTTGTCCAGCTGCAAAATAATTTTGGGCTAAAATTAAGAAATGGCTGGAAAAAATAACAGATCAACCTATTGATGGGAAACCAGAGACATTTTTATTAGGAATATTCACTAGAAAATATACTAAAGAAATAAAATACTGGGACTTCCGGTGGCACCTTAGGTGTTGAAGACACTCCTTTGTGAGCGCCAGCCCCGTGATCGTGTAAAGCCGCTAGAACAGCGCAAATCAGCTGTCTAGTGGCTTGGAAACTTTCTCCCCAGGAAAAGGGGAGGAAGAGAGCAGACGGGTGTAGGTAGAGCTCCCCAAGAAGCCCCAGGAACAATTCTGGGGCTTGAAGGGCGAGAGCTCCCTGGAAGCCTGACAGAGCTCCGGATCTGGGACGTTTCTGCTTTAAGCAGAACAAGACGCCGCGACTACACCTGCAAATAACGCTTTGAATAAAACATTGGATTTGGAAGCAGGCTGAGCAAAGCCAGGAGAGATCAGATTTGCAAGTACTAAACTTTAACTCTAAATGTGTATTACTTCCTTCTGAGTTATTAAGGGAAGAAAGTGAAACCAATATGGCGATTGAGCTCTAATGGGGTGTGAAAGTGAAAGTTAAAAGGAAAGTTTCGTTTAGTGCTGGCAGCCCCTGTTTAAAACTAGAGATCTTTGCTTTGAAAGAAAGAAGATTAAAGGTTAAAAAGACTAGAGTAGTGTTTTTTTTAAAAATGATTGATATTATTTAAGGACTGGAAATTTTTGGATCTGGTGGATTTGTTGTTCTGGTTGCTGAATAAATTCAAATTGAAAACTAAAAATGGCTTCAAAACAAATAAAGACCGTTGCCTCTAAAAGCGCTGGGAGCTCATCAGCTCAAACGTCCAAATTGCAATCTCTCTCTGTTCCAACGGAACCACCAATATTAACACTTGAAATGTTGCAGGAAGCCCTTAAAACACAAGCCTCTGTTACAGAGAAAAAAATTACTTCTGTGTTTGAGGATAAAATTTGAGATGTCGCTGATGAGATGGCTGAAATTAAAGAGTTTATTCAAATTTGAAATCAGGAAATTGGAGAAGATATTGTCATGGCAGTCCAAGGTCTGGCAAGCCATATTGAATCATTAGATGAAAAAGTGGAAGAAATTAAGCAGTCTAATGTGAATTTGGAAAATAAAATGGGAGAGGTTCAGAATAAGATGGAAAGAGCAGAGGCTGATGTAACAATGATACAATATAGAGATATGGAATTTGCTTTGAAAATAAGAGGTCTGAAGGAAAATAAGCAAGAGAATTTGAGAGAGATTTTTGCAGAAGCATTTGCACAGATAATAGGAGAACAAAAAGCAAATTTTGAATGGCAAATTGATAAAATTTATCGTGTTAATTCATGGGTTGCCAGACAGAAACATTTACTAAGAGACATTGTAGTCTATTTTACTATAAGGAGGATACATAATGAAATTTTACAAGTCACTTTTAAAAACAAACTTCAAGTGGAGGGGCAGGAGGTTTTAATACTGAAAGAAATCCCCCCCAAAATGTTGAGAGCCAGAAGGGATTATGCCTTTCTGGTGGAAGAACTCAGAAACCGTCAGATGCAGTACAGATGGGAGGTTCCAGCTGGACTAGTGGTGAACTATTCAGGAGAAAGATATTGTCTTAATTTAGTGTGGAAGGCAAGAGATTTTTACACCAATGTACTAAAGGCTGGATGCCCACAGTCCCCAGAAGCTAAAAGGAAGATGCAAGCAGAGGGGGCAAGAAAGGGGAAAAGGAAGAATCGCTGGCACAGGCCCAAAGGGGAGCTTTGATTATTCAAGAAGATTTAATACAACTTTCGACTACTGCTCAAGCTTTGGAGGTCTCCGAAAAAATAGAAGAACCTAAGGATCAAAGACAGACCCGAGCGGCAGCCAAGCGTCAAGAAGAATTAAGAGTGCAGCAACTCCAGATGACAACTCAAGAAACTACAAAAGCAGAAGCAGTGGGAGGAGCAAGGCTAAAAAGCAAAATGCATGGAGATTTCCAGCAGATGCTCCAGAAGCTTCGGGGTGCCAAAAATGGCAACTAGATTTCTGACTTGGAATGTTAATGGCTTAAATTTACCACAAAAGAGGAGAAAAATATTTCATTATCTGAAACAGTTTTAAAATGAAGTAATCTGTCTACAAGAGACTCATATTAGAATGAAAGATCAAAAATATTTAATAAATGCAAGGTTAGGTACACATTTTGTTGCATCTGCTCCAGAGAAGAAGAATGGTATAGTTATATACCTAAAAAAAGACTTAATTGCTAAACTAATTGAAGCAGATGATCAAGGAAGATTCATAGCAATTGAACTTTTAATAAAAGGGGAAAAAAAATACTTGCAATTGGAGTATATGCACCGAACCAACAACAGGAAAAATTTTACAAGCTTTTACATTCCAAGTTACTACAATGGGATTATAAATCATGCATTTTATTGGGTGATTGGAATGGAGTTTTGGACACTAAAAAAGATAAGAAGGGGCTTTTGCAAAATATCTCAACGTGTGCCAGATTGCCAAAGTCGTTTTTTTGAAATGATGGATGATATGGGGTTGAGAGATATCTGGCGAGAAAGGAACTCTGAAGAAAAAGATTTTACTTTTTTTTCTAATAGACATCAATCTTTTTCTAGGATTGATTTCATATTAATTACTAATCATCTCTTTTCTAGGGTGAAGAAGACGAAGATCTGTCCAAGAGTTTTAACGGATCATAGTCCAGTTTGGATGGAATTAGAGTATGGAAAGGGATTTAAGAGGTCTTGGAGGTTAAATGAAAATCTGTTTAGATATGAGGAAAATATAAAAGAATGTAAAAAATTTATGAAAGAATTTTTCATTATGAATATGCATAAGGGTACATCTATGGAAATGGTTTGGAACGCAAGTAAAGCATATATGAGAGGTATTTTGATATATTTGAATAATAAACATAGACATAAACAGGAAAAAAAAAAGGAAGGACCTAGAAGAGGAAATTAAAAAAAAAAGAACAAGCTTTGATATTGAACCCAGCAGACAAGAAAATAAAAGAGGCAATTAATTTATTGCGCGGGCAATTTAATATGTTAATGGCAGATCAGGTTGCAACTAACTTGCAATATGCTAAACACAATACTTTTTGCAATGCTAACAAACCAGGAGATGGTTAGCATATCTGTTAAGGAAAAAACAAAAGTCACGGATTATAGAGAAAATAGAATATAAAGGTAAAGAGGTTTATCAGCAAAATATGATTAAAAAGCATTTTTAGAATTTTATACGAGGTTGTATGCCAGTGATAAAATTCAAAGTATAGATATAGATAGATATTTACAGAAAGAGAATATTTCTATAATTACAAAAGAGCAAAGGGAGGGTTTAAATCAACCGATAACTTCTGAAGAAATTATGTTTGCAATTAAGCAGTTGAAAGTGGGTAAAGTGGGTAAAGTTAGAAATAGTGGGACCACTTAAGGAATTATTTACTAATATACAATCTGGAGGAGATATACCCCCATCCTGGAGGACAGCTTTTATTTCTCTGATTCCAAAGGAGGATCAAGACCACACCCAGCCAAAAAATTAGAGGCCTATATCACTTTTAAATACAGATTATAAGATTTTTGCTAAAATACTAGCAAATAGGTTAATGACAGTCATGCAACAAATGATTCATAATGATCAAAGTATTTAGGGGTTTATATTACGACATCAAATGCGAAATTATTTAAGCATAATTATGATCCGTTGTGGCAAAAAATACAGGGATGGAAAATTGGAAAAAATTACAATTATCTTTGCTGGGAAGAATAGCAGCAGTAAAAATGAATGTTTTGCCTAAGTTTTTATTTCTTTTTCAAATGATACCAATACTTAAAAAAGATGAAAATCTGAAGATTTGGCAGAAGGGTATTAATAATTTTGTTTGGGCAGGAAAGAGACCGAGAATAAAGCAAAAAAATAATGCAGGATATACGTGAAAGAGAAGGTCTCAAAATGCCCAATTTAAGATTATATTATGAGGCAGCTGCCTATCAGCAATGAGTGACTGGATGAATTCAACAGAAGAAAGAATATTGAATATTGAGGGATATGATTTGGTTTATGGTTGGCATGCTTATTATTATATGATAAGAAAGTGGATAGGACTTTTAAAGGTTACATATTAAGGAATGCTTTATTGCGTGTCTGGAAAAAGTATCAGTATAAATTAAACGATAAGTTACCAATGTGGGCAATACCCAGACACGCGATAGAGAACATAAGTGTAGAGCAAAAACAAGATGTGACTACTTATAAAGAGCTTCTTAATAAGGAAAGAGGAATACTACAATTAAAATCTTTGAATCAACTAAGAGAAGAAAAGATAATTCAAACATGGTTTCAGTATGGACAGCTGCAAGCTAGATGAAGAGAAGATCAGAAAACTGGTATTTTGCAGAATGAGAAGAACTTGGTAAAACAAATTAGAGACCAAAGTCAAATGCATATAAAAAGGTTGTATAATGCATTGGTAGAAATAGATTCAGAAACGGAGCTAGTTAAGGACTGTATGATAAAATGGGCACAAAATATTGAAGAACCAATAATGATGGAAACGTGGGAAAAAATATGGGTTAGAAATGTAAAGTTTACGCAAGCTCAAAACTTAAGAGAGAATTTTTATAAAATGTTTTATAGATGGCATCTAGATCCTAAAAAGCTAGCCTGTATGTATCCAAGTTTGCAACCTAAGTGTTGGAGATGTGAATGTGATGATGCCACTTATTATCATATATGGTGGACATGTAAAAAAATTAAGGCATTTTGGGTAAAAATATGGTGGATTATCCAAAATATTCTCAAGAAGAAGATAAAATTTACTCCACAGTTTTTTCTGTTGGGTATAATTACAGACTGTACGGTTATAGAGACTAAATTGATTTTGAATTTAATAACAGCAGCCAGACTTTTGGTGGCGCAGTACTGGAAGTACTTGAAGAATGGACATTAAAAGTAGTGAATTTAGCAGAGATGGCAAAAATTTCAGCATACTTGAAGGACCATTCAAATGCAAGATATATATCGGAATGGAAAAGATGGATTGACTATATTCAAAACAAATATCGGACTAAAAATTTCAAATAGCTTATGAATGAAACAAAAAATTTTTTTTTCTTTTTGAATTATGTTTTGTTAGTTGAAAGAGGAGTTAAAGAGCAAGAGGGAGTTTGGAGTCTATAGAAAGGTAGCATATTTTAGTTTATGTTTGTTAAATGTTATACCCTGTATTTACTCTGGGAAGTCTGGGGTGGGGGGTGGAGGGAGGGGGGTTGGGTGGAGAAGGGGGAAGGAGGAATGGGGGGTGGGTGGAGGAGGGATGGGTGGAGGAGGGATGGGAAAAATTGTTGTAATATTTGATAAAACTTTTAAATAAAAAAAAGAAATAAAATACTTAATTTTACATATTATAACGGCCGCACGAATATCCTATGCACAAAATTGGAAAAAAAACACACCAACAGAGGAAGAATTGATAAAAAAATTTTTTTAGAGTGTGCCGACATGGACAAATTAACAAAAGAATTTAAAGAAAAGGAAGATACGGAATACAATATAATATGGAACAAATGGTACAACTGGCTGGAGATCAGAAATAGTGAACAATAAAGACGAAGAAATTATAAATGTAAAATGTTTATAGGACAATGTATAAAATGTATAAAATTAATATCATAATTGTTAGGAATTATAGTGTAAATAAGAGAAAAAGGGACAAGAAGGAAATGAATAGTATAAGGGAAATTGGAGAAAAATGTAAATATTAGAAGATTACCGTTATGAAACAGCTGTAAAAGGAGAACATATACTAAAAAAAAAGAAGACTACAGTCTTAAGAACAAAAAACAAATAAAAATTCTACACATCAATGATTTTGGAGTGCTTTAGGACATAGCCTAATTTTCCCTTCTATAGTTCATACCCAGATTTAAAATTTAAAATTCCAGTTCTAGGGTCAAAACATACTGTAATAAATATAAAAATGCCTATTGAATGATAAATATATTTAGAAATGAATACATTGATATTTCAAATATTTATTAATGTTTTTCCTTTATTAAAATGCATAAAATTAAATCTTCAATGCATATTTAAAATTTTTGATATAATGCATGAATGGGACAGAATATATTTATGAATGAAGACATGCTAAATTGAACATGGATCAAAAATGGATGGATCTGTCCATCCTTAGAAATAGCAAATAGAGTAAAAATAATTCAGCCCAAGAGCTGGTTATTTTACATTTAGATATTTAGCAGATCAAATAATATGATTGGGCCGATAAGGGAATTCCTATGCTACTGGTAGTAGTCAACCCTTCCTTATGCCTTGGTATAAGGAGCTTGAAATCCAACTCCTACTGTTAAAAGTGCAATAATGAAACCAATACAATGCAGACTGTAGATAACCTGGAAAGAGGGCCTGTTACTGTCTACTGTATGACAACGTTGAATTTATTATAAACCTCATCTGTTTGAAGAGATAAGTGTGTCAAATTGAAAATGTCTGCCTGATAGAAAAAGTGCCTAAAAACCAGGAAGAACAGTTTATATTACTGACACTAATGGTGGTTTTCAGCCGGTTCGCGCTGGTTTGCGCCGGTTTGCACCGGTTCGCACCGGTTCGCACGAACCAGTAGCAGAAATTTGGCCTGGGTCACCAAACTGGTAGCAACCATTGGCTGGCCATGCCCCTGAACAAGACACCCAGTCGCTGCTTGCTCACCCCGCCCACCTAGTCGCCGCCCGCTCACTTGCCCTGCCCACCCACCCCACCCAGTCGCTCCTCATTTCCCGGGCAGCTTGCCTGCTTAAGCTGCCTTCCCATGTGGTGCCTGCCCTGGCCTCCAACTGAACTGCCTCCTCCTGCCTACAGGTAAGTCGCACTAGGCCCCCCCTCCATGGAGCTTGTGGCTCTATTCCAGGCCATGCTGCCTGCAGCCTAGTTTGCTCTGGGCCCCCCACCATCCCCACCAGGCTAGTGACCTTGCCTCCCTCCCACAGTTGGTGGCAGAGGGGAAGGCATGCCAGCACCCACGAGGAACCAAGGCTTGGAGCAGTTTTGGAGCTTGTTAAGGAGGACTGCTCCTCTGCCCCAGTCATGCATTTTCAATCCCGGGCTATTGCAATAGCTTTTCACTCCAAGCAGCCCGGGCTTGAAAATGCATGGCTGGGATGGAGGAGTGGTCCTCCTTAACAAGCTCCAAAACTGCTCCAAGCCTCGGTTCCTCGCATGTGCTGAAAGTACCGGCCTTCAATCTGGCTGTTTCTCTGTACCTGGCTTTCCGGATGGGTCCTCAAAGTGCTATACTGTGAAAGATACTCCCCCAGCAAGAGAACAGTGGAGAGAAGAAGCAGCTGCTGATCACATGGAGCATTGTTCTCCAGTGACTTGTTTTCTCTCCACCGCTCTCTTGCTGGGAGAGCGAGAGACTCTTTCGCAGCACAGTGCTTTGGGTCCTGTAAGTGTAAGTCCATCTGGAAATCCCAGCAGAGAGAAACAGGTTGAATCCTGTTTCTCTCTGGCACAGTGCTTTCTGGACTTACCAGAATCCAAAGCTCAGTGCTGCAAAAGACTCTCTCCCCCAGCAAGAGAGCGGGGGAGAGAAAACAGATTGCTAGAGAATATGTGGAGGGCTCCATCACATGCTCTCCAGGTCAGTGGCTGCTGCTTCTCTCCCCTGTTGCTCTTGCCTGGGAGAAAGAGTCTTGCAGCACTGCACTTTGGGAGTCGGACACCTGTAAGTCTCACCCGGAAAGCCTGTGCTTTCCCAGGGCCCTGAGGGTCACCCTCCCACCCACCGTCACCTGGAGCTCCCCTTTTGCCCACTGCTGCCACTTGCTGCTGCCTGGAACTCCCCTTTTGCCCACTGTCCCCCTGCCCACCGCTGCCTGGAGCTCCCATTTTTGCTGCTGCCACCAGCCACTGCCACCTGGAGTTCCCCTTTTGGCCACTGCCACCATTGTCTGGAGCTCCCCTTTCAGCCACCACCACCTGCCACTGCCTGGAGCTCCCCTTTTGGCTGCTGCCCACCCCCCCTGGAGCTCCCCTTTCAGTCGCTGCTGCCACTTGCCACCACCTGGAACTCCTCTTTTGGCCACCACCATTCCCTATTGTAACCTGGAGCTTCTCTTTCAGCTGCTGCTGCCACCACCCCACCTGCTGCCTGGAGCTTCCCTTTCAGTTGCCGCCCCCCACTCACTGCCCCCTGGAGCTCCCCTTTCACTTGTTGCTGGTGCCCACAACCACCAGGTGCTTTCTCTCAGGCCTCCCGCCATGCATGTCTTGGATGGGTCTCACTCTCCTAGACTTTGAAGGAGGAAGGCAAGTGGGAGAGAGAGAGAGATAGAAGAGAGAGAGAGAAAAGAAAGAAAAAGAAAGAGACAAAGAAAGAAAAGAGAAAGAAAGAGAAAGAGAGAAAGAGGAAGGGAGAGAGAGAGAGAGACAAGAAAGAAAAAAGAAAGAAAGAAAGAGGAAGGAAGGGAGAGAGAGAAAAGAGAGAGAGAAAGAGAAAAAGAAAGAGACAAAGAAAAAGAGAAAAGAAAGAGAGACAAAGAAAGAAAAAGAGAGAAAGAAAGAGAAAGAAAGAGGAAGGGAGAGAGGGAGAGACAAAGAAAAAAGAAAGAAAGGAAGGAAGGGAGAGAGAGAGAGAAAAGAGAGAGAAAGAGAAAAAAAGAGACAAAGAAAGAAAGAGAGAAAAGAGAGACAAAGAAAAAGAGAGAAAGAAAGAGGAAGAAAGAGGAAGGGAGAGAGGGAGAGACAACAAAGAAAGAAAGAAAGAAAGAAAGAAAGAAGAAGGAATGGAGAGAGAGATGAAAGAAAGAAAGAGAAAGAAAGAAGAAAGGGAGGGAGGGTGGGAGGGAGAGAGAGAGAGGGAGAGAGAGAGAGGGAGGGAGGGAGGGAGAGATAGATAGATAGATAGATAGATAGAGAGAGAGAGAGAGAGAGAGAGAGAGAGAGAGAGAGAGAGAAGGAAGGAAGGAAGGACCACAAACCCTGGCACTAGACATGGCTTCAGAAGATGCTTTGAAACAGGTCTTCCGCTGGCACCGCCGGCGCTGCTGCAGCTCCTTTGTGAGCTCCTACTCCTGGGATCTGTAAAACCGCCAAAACAGCATAAATCAGCTGTTTTGGCGGCTGGAACTTCCCCCTCAGACAAAGAGGGGGAGGTGAGTGCTCAAGTGTATAGGGTAGAGCCCCCCAAAACCTCCAGGATTAATCCTGGAGGTGCAGAGTGTGAGGGCTCCCCAAACGCCTGGAAAGCAGCTTCAGACTCAGGATTCTGTCTTTGACGGATTAAGGCGTCACGACCATCCCTGCGAAACAAATGATTTCAAGGATTGATTTTTACGCAGGCAGAACAAAACAGGAGAGCTTCTCGCAAGTATTTTTCTTCCTTTAATTCTGATGAATAATGAGTCCTTTCAGATTCGAGTGAAAGTTTTAAAGAGATCCAAAATGGCGCTGATTGAGAACGGAAGCTTAAGAAGAAAGTGATTGTTAAAGCTTGTTTGCGCTTGTTAAGGTAATTATAGCTGTCAGTACTTTGAAGCTTTGCTGAATGAAGTCTGCAGCATAAGAAAAGATGGCAGAGGCAAAGATTTTTTAAGAGAACGGAGGTTTCTCAGCACATAATTCAGCAAGTGTATAAATACTAACAGTGGATTTTTTGGAAGCATGGCAAAAATCATTTATGGAAAGACTGGATGAGATCTTTGAGAAGTTTATTACTCAAATTGATAACAAAGTTGCAATGTTGAAAGAGGAGAAAGAACAAAAAGCGCCTGAGGAACATGGAAAGAATGTTTTCCAAACTATGAATAAACTAATGGGCTTAAGGAGGTTAATCTGGAGATATGGAGAGAGATCTATCCAGAGGTTCTGATGCAGATGAGAGGAAAAGTGCTGGGAGAAGCTTGGATTTTCAAGATATCAAGAAGGATTAGAAATGGAACATTACAATTTCTTTATAAAAATGGACTTTTAATGTTAATTAAAGAGGTGTGTTGCTTAAAAGGAATTACTTTGCGAGCTGCACAGGATTGGAAGATAAAATTACAGTTGAATACACAAAAGCTTGTAAAAATAAAAGATGGTGGAATAAAGCAGAAGAAGAAGGCTCGGAAAAAAACCAGGGGGAAATGGAAGTGGAAGAATTTTATTCCTCTTTGTTAGGCAGGATAACATGGTGAATGATTGTATTGGTATTCAAGATTTTTATTAAGGATATGATTTGTTTGGTTTTGAAAATTGTTTTTTTTTTACTTATGACTGGGTGTTTCAACTGTTATAAAAACGGATTTTTATGGTTTAAAGTTGATCTTAGGTTAAAAAAGAAATTTTCTTTTGGATGTTAAATTTAAGGTTATATACATTAATGTTATTCTGTGGAGATGATTGTATTGGTATTCAAGACATGATTAATTTTTATTAAGGATATGATTTGTTTGGTTTTGAAATTTTTTTTATTTATGACTGGATGTTTCAACTGTTATATAAACGTGAACAAGGAAATGATCTCTATGGTTATGATTGGATGGATTATATCTAAAAATTACTTTAAGTAATGGATTAAATGAGAAACTTTCTTTTGGATGTTAAATTTAAGATTATAGATTTTTCAATATAATTTCAAGGGCTTTAAATTGTTTGTTTATTGTTGAATTAATTGGGATTAACTACCTTTAAGCAAGAAAAGTTATATTTTGTTTTGAACAAGGAGAGTTAAAGTACAAGTGATAGATAAATCTATAGATAGTTAGTTTGTGGGGTCTTTTATTAAGGTTTGTTAAATGTTTTTACCCTGCATTTGTTCTGGGAAGTCCGGGGAGGCGGGTGGGGGTTGGGATGGGAGGGGGGAAGGGAGGGGGGAATATATATATATATATATTTGTTTTCTCAGGTTTTCGCGGGTGTTTGTATGTAGGTCTTTGGTTATTCGGGTCTTCTCCCACGTAAAATTGGAAGTGTCTTGGCGACGTTTCGACGAAGTCTCATTCGTCATCTTCAGGCTGATGTTCTCGGCTTCGTGCTTCCAGGAGCAATGTGAGATCGCAGCTGTCTCTTCCTTTTAACTGCTAGTGGAGGTGTGAGCTGATTGGGTGGGAACTTGGCTGTGTTCTGATTGGGTGGAGGTGTGTTCTGATTGGTTAGGGGCTTGGCTGTGCTCTGATTGGCTGGGGTTGTGTTCTGTTTGGGTGGGGGCTTGGTTGTGCTCAGCTTAGTCTGAGTTGCAGGGGGATTTGAGCTGGTGAGCTGCGTTGTTGTTGTTTGGCTTCGTGTTTGTGGCCGTGCGAGCTCTTCATGGTGGGTGTCAGTCTGCTTCATGTATGGATTGGAGGGGTTTAAAGTGGCTAATGATGCAGCTGCGGTCTGGCTTCTGGTCCTTGGTCGTGGCTCATTATCAGTGTGGGTTTGAGTCTGCTTTCTGCATGGATGTGTGGTGGTGACATCAGGTGTGGCACTCGTGAGTGTGGGTCTGGTGTCATTCGTCGTGTTAGGGACTCGTTTGTCAATAAGGGCGGGTTTCCAAATGGCTGGTAGGCGGGAGGTATCATCTCGTTTGTTCATGCTGTGTGGGCGTTTTTCTATCTCGATGGCTTCTCTGATTATTCTGTTGTTAAAGTGTTCAGTTTTGGTGATAGTTCTGGTCTTTTTAAAGTCAATATAATGTCCTGTGGCTTTAAGGTGTTGGACCAGGGAAGAAGTTGGTTCCTCTTTTCTGACTGAGTTCTTGTGTTCTTCTATGCGTGCACTTATTCGTCTGTTGGTTTGTCCGATGTATGTGGTGGGGCAGGCGGTGCATGGGATTTCATATACTCCTTGATTTTCTAACTCAATTTTGTCTTTGGGGTTCCTTAGGATGGTGGATATTTTTCGGTTTGTGCAGAATGCTGTCTTGATGTTATGTTTGTGGAGGATTTTGCTTATTCTGTCTGTGGTGCCTTTTATGTATGGGAGGAGGGCCTTGCCGTTTTCTTGTTCTCTGTCTTGGATTTTAGTGGGGGTTTCTTTTTGGATTAGGTTGGTGATCTTATTTCTTTGGAATCCATTGGATGTGAGTACGTTAGTGAGGGTGTGTAGTTCGGTTTTTAGGTGTTGTTCGTCAGCTAAGCGTTTTGTTCTGGAAATGAGTGTCTTGGCTACAGAGTTGATCTGGGCAGGGTGGTGGTGTGAGAGTGCGTGCAGATAGCGGTTTGTGTGTGTTTTCTTCTGGTATATAGTGTGTCCTAGGGAGCCATTGGATTTTCTGTAGACTAAGACATCCAGGAAGGGAAGTTGGTTGTTCACTTCTGTTTCCATGGTGAACTGTATTTTGGGGTGTAGGCTGTTGAGGTGTGTGAGGAAGTTGTCCAGTTTTTCTTTCCCATGTGGCCAGATTATGAAGGTGTCGTCCACATATCTGAGCCAGAGTTTGGGTTTGTGATCGGATTTTTCTAGGGCTTGGGTTTCAAAGTATTCCATATAAAGGTTGGCAATGACAGGTGAGAGGGGTGATCCCATGGGTGCTCCTTCTGTTTGTTTGTATTTCTGTCCATTATAGATGAAGTATGTGTTGGATAGGCAGTGGTTGGTCAGATCTAAGATGTGCTTGGGGGGGTTATATAGCCAAATTTCTCGCCAAACAACTACAGCCCTATGCAGAATCCATCACCTCATACGTAAAAAACTCATTCCAGTTCATAGACATCATAAAGCAACAAAACTTACAGCCCAGTGACCTACTCGTGAGCTTTGATGTCATATCCCTCTTCACCCAAGTACCAATCAAAGAAGCCTTGACAGTTATCCAAAACAAATATAACCCCCCCAAGCACATCTTAGATCTGACCAACCACTGCCTATCCAACACATACTTCATCTATAATGGACAGAAATACAAACAAACAGAAGGAGCACCCATGGGATCACCCCTCTCATATATATATATCATATATATATGATTGATTGATTTTTTGTTTAAGATGTATGTTGACTATGAAATAAAAGTTTTTTTTTTAAAAAAAAAGAAGATGCTTTGAAACAGCACAGCAATCTAGGGCTGGAAGGGACCTTTGTTCTTGTTATTTGTTGCAAAGTCGGGTCCGATCCATCGTGAATCCATGGACATCATGATCCTCCAGGCCTTCCTGTCCTCTTTCATCCTCTGGAGTCCATTTAAGCTCACGCCTACTGCTTCAGTGACTCCATCCAGCCACCTCGTTCTCTGTCGTCCCCTTCTTCTTTTGCCCTCAATCTTTCCCAGCATTAGGCACTTCTCCAGTGCGTCCTTCCTTCTCATTAGGTGGCTAACATATTTGAGTTTCATCTTCAGGACCTGGCCTTCTAAAGAGCAGTCAGGGTTGATCTCCTCTAGGACTGACTGGTTTGATCGCCTTGCAGTCCAAGGAACTCGCAGGAGTCTTCTCCAGCACCATAGTTCAAGGCCTCAATTCTTTGGCGCTCAGCCTTTCTTACGGTCCAACTTTCTCAGCCATACATTGCAACTGGGAAAACCATAGCCTTGACTATACATACTTTTGTTGGCAGGGTGATGTCTCTGCTTTTTAGTAATCTATCTAGATTTGCCATAGCTTTCTTCCCCAGGAGCAAGCGTCTTTTAATTTCTTGGCTGCAGTCCCCATCTGCAGTGATCTTGGAGCCCAGGAAAATAAAATCTGTCACTACCTCCATTTCTTCCCCATCTATTTGCCAGGAATTGACAGGGTCGGATGCCATGATCTTAGTTTTCTTAATGTTGAGTTTCAAGCCAACTTTTGCACTCTCCTTCTTCACTGCATTAAGAAGCTCTTTAGTTCCTCTTTGCTTTCTGTCATTAGAGTGGTATCATCTGCATATCTGAGGTTGTTGATATTTTTCCTGGCAATTTTAATTCCAACTTTTGATTCATCTAGCCTCGCCTTTCTCATGATGTGCTCTGCATATAAGTTAAATAGTCAGGGCAACAGTATAGAGCCTTGCTGGATTCCTTTTCCAATTTTGAATCAATCAGTGGTTCCATGTCCAGTTCTCACTGTTGCTTCTTGACCCGCATATAGATTTCTCAAGAGACAAATAAGATGGTCTGGTACTCCCATCTCTTTAAGAACTTCCCACAATTTGTTGTGATCCACACAATCAAAGGCTTTAGTATAGTCAATGAAGCAGAAGTAAATGTTTTTCTGGGACTCCTTAGCTTTCTCCATGATCCAGGATAGGTTGGCAATTTGATCTCTAGTTCCTCTTCGAAATCCTACCTGAACTTCTGGTAGTTCTTGATCCACATATTTCTGGAGCCTATCTTGTAGGATTTTGAGCATAACTTTACTAGCATGTGAAATGAGTGTAATGATACGATAGTTTGAACATTCTTTGGCATTGCCTTTCTTTGGAATTGGAATGTAAACTGACCTTTTCCAATCCTGTGGCCACTGTTGAGTTTTCCAAATTTGCTGGCAAATTGAGTGTAACACTTTTACTGCATCATCTTTTAAGATTTTGAATAGCTCAGTTGGAATACTGTCACCTCCACTAGCTTTGTTGTTGCTCAGATTCCCTAAGGCCCATTTGACTTCACATTCTAGAATGTCTGGCTCAAGGTCAGTGACCACCCCATCTTGGTTATCAGGGACCAAGTTTGTTCTTGAATAGTTCTTCTGTGTAATTTTGCCACTTCTTCTTAATCTCTTCTGCCTCTGTTAGGTCCCTGCCATTTTGGTCCATTATCATGCCCATCTTTGCATGAAACATTCCCTTCATAACTCCAATTTTCTTGAAGAGATCTCTGGTCCTCCCTATTCTATTGTTTTCTTCTATTTCTTTGCACTGTTCTTTTAAGAAGTTGTTCTTATCTCTTCTAGCTATTCTCTGGAATTCTGCATTCAATTGGGTGTATCTTTCTCTTTCTCTCTTGCCTTTCTCTTCCCTTGTTTCCTCAGTTATTTGCAAAGCTTCCTCAGACAGCCATTTTGCTTTCTTGTGTTTCTTTTTCTTTGGGATGGTTTTAGTTGCTACCTCTTGTACAATGTTGCGAACCTCCATCCATAGTTCTTCAGGCACTCTGTCTATCAGATCTAATTCCTTAAATCTATTTGTCACCTCTACTGTATATTCATCAGGGATATGATTTAGTTCATACCTGAGTGGCCTAGTGCTTTTCCCTACTTTCTTCAATTTAAGCCTAAATTTTGCAACGAGAAGCTCATGATCTGAGCCACAGCCAGCTCCTGGTCTTGTTTTTACTGACTGTAGAGAGCTTCTCCATTTTTGGCTGCAGAGCACATAGTCAATCTGATTTCTGTGTTGACCGTCTGGTGATGTCCATGTGTAGAGTTGTCTCTTGAGTTGTTGGAAAAGAGTGTTTGCTATGACCATTGTATTCTCTTGACTAAATTCTATCAGCCTGTGCCCTGCTTCATTTTGTACTCCAAGGCCAAACTTGCCTGTTATTCCAGTTATTTTTTGGCTTCCTACTTTAGCATTCCAATCCCCCATGATGATAAGGACATCATTTTTTGGTGTTAATTCTATAAGGTGCTGTAGGGCTTCATAGAACTGGTCAATTTCATCCACTTCAGCACCAGTGGTTGGGGCATAGATTTGGACTACTGTGATATTGAATGGTTTGCCTTGGATTCAAACTGAGATCATTCTGTCATTTTGGGGATTGTATCCCGGTATTGCTTTTCCTATTCTTTTATTGACTATGAAGGCTACTCCATTTCTTCTGAGAGATTCTTGCCACAGTAGTATACCTGATGGTCATCTGAATTAAATTCACCCATTCCTGTCCATTTTAATTTGCTGATTCCTAAGATGCCGATATTCAGTCTTGTCATCTCTTGTTTGACCATGTTCAGCTTGCATTGATTCATGGATATTACATTCCAGGTTCCTATGGAGAAAAGATCTTTGCAGCATCGGACTTTCCTTTCACCACCAGATGCATCCACAGCTCAGCGTCCTTTCGGCTTTGGCCCAGTCTCTTCATTTTTTTCTGGCACTACTAGTACTAGCCCTCTCCTCTTCCCCAGTAGCAATTTGGACACCTTCCGACCTGCGGGGCTCATCTTCCGGTGTCATATCTTTTTTCCTTTTGGTACTGTCCATAGGGTTTTCATGGCAAAGATACTGGAGTGGGTTGCCATTTCCTTCTTCAGTGGATCACGTTTTGTTAGAGCTCTCTGCTATGACCTGTCCGTTTTGCATGGCATAGCTAATAGCTTCATTGAGCTATGCAAGCTCCTTCGCCATGACAAGGCAGTAATCCATGAAGGGGGGAAGGGACCTTGGAGGCCATCTAGTCCAACCCCCTGCTCCAGCAGGAAACCTTATATTGTCTGGATTATTTTGGTGCCTCTAACAGAGAGGAAAATTGCCAGAAAGGAGAAGGAGTTTACTAGGACAAGGCTGCCATGCAGAGGAAGACAGAGATAATTCTTGACTTATGACCACAATTGAGCCCAAAATTTTGGTTGCTAAGCAAGAGCGTTGTTAAGTGAGTTTCACCACATTTTACTCAATCCATGACCTCTTCTGGCTCTAACAGTCATGTGTAAGCTAGGGAAGAATATTTAAAGTTGTGTGTAATGTTCTAATGTACAGAAGTTAAGGTTAAATGTGTGGCAGAAAGTGGACTCTGCGTGTGTTTTTCCAAATGAGGTTGAATGTGTATAATTTTAGAAGAGCTGTGTGTGTGTGTGTGTGTGTGTGTGTGTGTACATACACAAACAATATATATAGTAGATAATGTATTTTTTGTGTGCCTATATGCACTCTATACTATGTAATATGTACGTACACATATGGCATACATACATAGGATTAAATAGTATATTTTGGATGTTCGGTAGTAATAAATAAATAGACAGGGAAATTGTATCTTGTTGAGGCCTTTGAGGCAAAGAGAGGCCAGGCACCCTAACCCTAACCCTAACCCTTGACGTGAGTGATGGCAAGGTTGGTCATGCCCACCCAGTCACATGACCAACCAGCTATGCCCACTTAGCCACATGATCGAACACGGGTGAGGTCTCATATTAAGACCTACCTAGTGGCGATAAAAGCGGCGAAATCTAGCTATTTTGCCGCTCTTATCGCGTCATCAGATAATCACCCAGCCGCCCTGTTTAGGGTGACCTGCTCCCTCCTCCATCTGGAAGCGCGGGATGACCCCTTGTAGGGTTGAGCTGAGGATTTTGTGCAGTATCTGTATGACAAAATCTCTCAGATTCGGGAAGGGCTGGCCTCTGACTGGGTATGTCCAGACGGGATGACTAAGGCAGGTCTTGAGAGCGTTATCTGGAAGGAGTTCGATCCTGTGGCTCCCGAGGACATGGACAGGATCCTGGGATGGCTGAACGCGACCACATGTTTATTGGACCCGTGTCCCTCCTGGTTGGTACTGGCTTCCCGGGAGGTTACACGAGGCTGGCTCCAGAAGATTGTTAATGCTTCTCTGAGTGAGGGGGTCCTGCCGGCCGCTTTGAAAGAAGCGGTGGTGAGGCCCCTCCTCAAGAGGCCCTCTCTGGATCCGGCTGTTTTGGCTAACTATCGTCCAGTCTCCAACCTTCGCTTCGTTGCGAAGGTTGTTGAGAGTGTGGTGGCGCAGCAGCTTCCCCGGTACCTGGATGAAGCTGTCTATCTAGACCCGCTCCAGTCCGGCTTCTGGCCTGGGCACAGCACAGAAACGGCATTGGTCACGTTGGTGGATGATCTCTGGAGGGCTCGGGATAGGGGTTGCTCCTCTATCCTGGTCCTGTTAGATCTCTCAGTGGCTTTTGATACCATCGACAATGTTGCACCGGTTGGAGGGGTTGGGGGTGGGGGGCACCGTTCTGCGGTGGTTTTCCTCCTACCTCTCTGACCGGTTGCAATCTGTGTTGACAGGGGGGCAGCGGTCGACCCCGAGGCACCTTGCTTGTGGGGTGCCACAAGGGTCGGTCCTCTCGCCCCTTCTGTTCAACATTTATGTAAAGTCGCTGGGTGAGATCATCCATGGCTTCGGGGTGGAGTTCCATCAGTACGCTGATGACACCCAGCTGTACATCTCCACCCCAGGCCACCCCAACAATGCCCTTGAAGTGATGTCCCAGTGCCTGGAGGCCGTGTGGGCCTGGATGGGGAGAAACAGGCTCTGACTCAACCCTTCCAAGACCGAGTGGCTGTGGCTTCCGGCATCCCGATATAGCCAGCTGGTGCCATCGCTGGCTATTGGGGGTGAATCCCTCGCCCCCATGGAAAGGGCTCGCAACTTGGGCGTCCTCCTGGATGCACGGCTGTCGTTAGAAGACCATTTGACGGCCGTGGCCAGGGGGGCTTTTTATCAGGTTCACCTGATATGCCAGTTGCTCCCCTTTCTAGATCGGGACTCCCTACACATGGTCACTCAGGCACTCGTCACCTCCCGCCTGGACTACTGCAACACTCTCTACATGGGGCTCCCCCTGGGGTGCACCCGGAGGCTCCAGCTGGTCCAGAATGCGGCCGCCCGGGGGATTTTGGGAGCGACAGGGCGCTCCCATGTGACACCTCTCCTGCGCGAGCTGCACTGGCTCCCAATGGTCTTCCGGGTGCACTTCAAGGTGTTGGTGACCACCTTTAAAGCGCTCCATGGCTTAGGGCCAGGGTATCTACGAGACCGCCTTCTGCCACCAATAGCCTCCCACCGGCCAGTACGCTCGCACACAGTGGGCCTCCTCAGGGTGCCATCTGCCAGACAGTGTCAGCTCAGGGGGAGAGCCTTCTCTGTGGCGGCGCCCGCCCTCTGGAACAACCTCCCCCCAGAGATACGTATAATATCAGACCTCCGGATTTTTCGTTGGGCCCTGAAAACTTATTTATTTCAACTAGCCGGGCTGGCTTGATCCCACAGTTTTGGGTTAAATTTTAACTGATTTTAAATTGGGTTTGTTTTAAATTGCGGCCAAATATATTTAATTATTTTAAACTGTTTTTAAATTTTGTATGTTTTGTTTTTATTCTGGCTGTTCACTGCCCTGAGTCCTATTGGAGAAGGGCGGTATACAAATTGAAACAAACAAACAAATAAATAAATAAATGATCACCCAGCTACGTCCACACAGTCACATGACCACCAAGCCATGCCCACCTGGTCACATGACCACCCAGTCACATGACCACCAAGCCATGCCCACCAAGCAAGCCACGCCCACAGAACCGGTAATAAATTTTTTTGAATCCCATCACTGACTGACACTCACTGGATTGCTTGCCTTTGGGATGACATGTACTGGGATTGGTTGCCACAGGAGTTCAGGATTCCAGATTTGATCACCAATAGGAGGAAACAGACCAGCAAGATTTGCTTGGGCACTCATTATGGTTCGATCAATTTCAGTGCTTTGGATTAAGATCTAAGAGAAATAAAAGGCAACTTTGTTACAGCAACTTAATATATTTTTTCCTAAATTTTGCATGCCCAAGTAGAGAAAAGATTTAAGCCTGAGTGTGATGGAGAACATCCTGTGGAAACAGAGATGTGGTAGAGAGACAACAATGTTTTCTTGTAGCTAGTGTATTTCTTTAGCTTTAAAGGTGCACTTGGAATTGCATACTGGTTTATTTCCTCTGCTGAGTGTACTTGTTTATATGTATGATGACTACACATTTTGCAAATAGTTATGCCCTTTTTTGCAGCATTTTATGGAAATTTACATGGAGAGAACTTAACAGTTCAAATATGTACCAAAACAGGAAAAAAAAATCTGATTTAAGCTATCTGTTCTTTTTTTTTAAAAAAATTATTTTTTAAATAAAATAATAATAATAATAATAATAATAATAATTATTATTATTATTATTATTATTATTATTATTTCTATAACTTTCAACATCTAATCTTTACATCTAGCTATTACTTTTAGTATATTATATAAAAATATGTATAATGATATTCCCCCTTGATCTTGTTTCTCTATTCTAGCTCTCAATAAAGCTAATCTTATATTAAACAGCATTCCCTTTCTAACCATAATCTCTTGCTCGCTTTAGTATTTCAATTTTTATTTGTTTTTTGACTTGCCTCCCAAACTCCTCCCTTGGGTCTTTGTCTCTGTCTACATCTTTCCTATTTAACCCAAATATTTTTTCCATCTCTACTATCTTTTGCTGCTGCACCTCTGGAGGATCTGCCCAAGCCCCTGTCTTCTCTTCAAAAATATCTTCCTTTTTATCCAATCCATTTTTTTTGATCTCTTAATATATATTGTCCCTCATTTTATTCATATGTCTTTACTGTCTTCTCCTTCTTCTTTTCTTGTTTTATTTGTTGATTTTTCTGTTCTGTTTCTTCCTCCGGTATTTCTATTATCTCCTCTATTTCCTGTGTTTTATGCTCTTTATTCATTGTCCCTTGTTGAACATTTTCTGACTTCCCCACAATGTCATGCAATAAGTCTTTTATCTCCCTGTGGTTATTTATCAACATATCATAAGTACTTTGGAGCACCAACACCATTTCTTTTTGAAATCCACTCATCTCTCCCTGATGCAACATCTTGTCTTATTTTGACAGGTCCAAATATTGCTCAATAGCCTGTCTGTAGTCTGTCACCACCCCAAAGTCTCAATTGTCTATGATCTCAGAAAGCCAGCTTAGAAACCACTTGCTCAATTTAGCATTGCTGCTCAGGGGAATGCAATAGTTATAGTTATTTGTGTCCCACAATTAGTCAATTCTTTCCATTTGGGTAATCCAGGAAGATTTCCAAATGTCTCCTTAAGTCCACTCTATAAGTTCAGTCATAGATCTTGGCATTTAAAAGTAGCTTTCTTTAGATATCTTCCATAATCTCACAGTTAAACCTCCAATAACCATGAAGTAGACAGATATAGAACAGTAGCTAGCACAGCAGTCCTCCAGGTGTTATTTATTTCCACACCCCCTTTGTCTTATCAGTACTTCCCAAGGTTGTAGAAGTTTAGAATATACTCCATTCAACAGTAGATGGTGCCTTCACCTTAAATTTCAACATTGCACAAAATTTGGCAAATATTTATTTCAGTTTTTTGCAAATAGTCAATATTCAGACAAATAATTCCAGCATTTTAAAATGCCTTACCAAAATATTGCCAATAAAGTTTAAAAATCCAATCTTTCTATCTTTTATTTATTTATTTATTATTTGTATTTCTATGCTGCCCAACTCTCCGAGGACTCTGGGCGGCTTACAACAAAGACAGTATAAATAATATACATAAAAGAAACATAAAATATACATTAAAAAACCCCATACACACCGCTCATGGCCAGATCTCACAAGATCGCAGTGGCGAGATCAGCAGCCCCAAGCCTGCTGGAAAAGCCAGGTTTTCACCATTTTCTGGAAGGCCAGTAGGGTGGGAGTGGTCTGGGCCTCAGGAGGTAGCTGATTCCAGAGAGCCGGGACAGCCACAGAGAAGGCCCTCCCCCGCGGACCCGCCAGCCGACATTGTTTAGCTGACAGGACCCAGAGGAGGCCAACTCTGTGGGATCTTACCGGTCATTGGGAGCTATGCAGTAGAAGACAGTCTCGAAGACAGCCTGGCGCTAAGCCATATAAGGCTTTAAAGGTAATAACCAACACCTTGAATTGTGACCAGAGACCAATAGGAAGCCAGTGCAGCTCACGGAGGATTGATGTAATGTAGGAGTACCTAGGTGCACCCACGACTGCTCGAGCAGCTGCATTCTGGACCAACTGTAGTCTCCAAATACTTTTCAGGGGTAGCCCCATGTTGCAATAATCCAACCATGAGATGACAAGGGCATGAGTGACTGAAAAGAGCCTCCTGATCCAGGTAGGGTTGCAATTGGTGTACAAGGTGAACCTGTACAAAGGTCTCCTTAGCCACAGCTGCCAGGTGTTGTTCTAATCTCAGCTGTGGTCAAGGAGGACACCCAAATTGCGAACCCGTTCTGAGGAGGACAGCTTCTCCCCCCCCCAGGGCTAAGGATGGACAAATGACATGGTCCTTGGGAGGCAATACCCACAGCCACTCGGTCTTGTCTGGGTTAAGTCTGAGCCTGTTGACTGCCATCCAGATTCTCACAGCCTCCAGGCACTGAACATCACATCCACTGCTTCACTGAAATGATGCAGGGTGGAGATATATAGCTGGGTATCATCGTCATACTGCTGATATCCCACCCAGTATCATTGGATGATCTCCCCCAGCGGTTTCATGTAGATGTTGAATAGAAGGGGAGAGAGTACCAAGCCCTGAGGCACCCCACAAACGAGGAGCCTAGGGGTCGACTTCTGTCCTCCTATTAACACTGACTGTGACCGACCAGAGAGATAGGAGGAGAACCACCGTAAAACGGTGCCTCCCACTCCCAACTCCCTTAGTCAGCCTAGTAGGATACCATGGTCGATAGTGTCAAAAGCTGCTGAGAGGTCAAGTAGCACCAGGATAGAGGAATGACCCCCATCACGGGCTCGCCAGAGATCGTCCATCAGAGCGACCAAAGCAGTTCCCGTGCTGTAGCCAGGTCTGAAGCCAGATTGAAAAGGGTCCAGATAATCCGTTTCATCCAATGTCCATAGGAGCTGAAGTGCCACCACTTTCTCTACAACCTTCTCCACAAAGGGTAAGTTGGAGACTGGATGAAAGTTCTTTAATTCTGCTGGGTCCAAGGAAGGCTTCTTGAGGAGGGGCCTTACGACCGCTTCCTTTAATGGTTGCGGAAAAGACCCTTCCCTTAAGGAAGCGTTAACTAAAGTCAGGAGCCAGCCTCATGTCACCTCCCTGTTGGCCGAAACCAGCCAGGAGGGGCACGGGTCCAACAAACAAGTGGAGGAACTCATCGCACCCACACCCTTGTCCACTTCCTCAGGAGTCACAGGCTCAAACTCATCCCACACAATACGACTAAGACCTGCCCTGGTCATCTCGGTCGGAATTGCCCAATCAGAGTCCAGGTCCATCCGAATCTGAGCGACTTTATCCGACAGAAACTGCACAACTTCCTCAGCTCTACTCTGTAAGAGCTCCTCCACTCCCCATACATTAAGGAGAGAGCGAGTCACCCTAAATAGTGCGTCTGGGCGAGAATCAGCGGATGCAATAAGTGCGGAAAAATGCGAACATTTTGCTGACCATATCGCCACTAAATAAATCCTAATAAAGGCTCTTAAGAGTGTTCGGTCAGATTCAGATTTACTGGTCCTCCAGCGCCGCTCTAGATGTCTCTTCTGGCACTTCATCTCCCGGAGCTTCTTGGTAAACCAGGGAGCTTTCCTGGATCCACTGCTCTTGAGAGGTTGCAAAGGCATAATCCGGTCCAGTGCCCCAGAGCTGCCTTATTCCAGGCAACAATCAGGGACTCTGCCGGGCTGTGGACAAGGGAGTCAGGTATCTCCCCAAGCTCCCTGCAGGGTCCATTAGGCATCTGGGGCAGAACCACTTAATCAGCTCTGCCTCCCTGTGATAGGGGAGTGGCGTCTAAAGTCCAACCTCAGCAGGAAATGATCTGACCACGACAAAGGAGAAACATCTATATCCCTTAATTCCAGATCACGTCTCCACTGCCCCGAGAGAAACATCAAGTCGAGCATGTGTCCCCCCCTATGGGTTGGACCCTGAACTACTTGGGTCAGGTCCATGGTTGTCATGGAAGCCATGAACTCCTGAGCCACATCTGAGGGTTCACCAAATGACGGCAGATTAAAGTCCCCTAGCACCATGAGTCTGGGGAACTCCACGCCAACCCAGCTACTGCCTCTAGTAGCCCAGGTAGAGATGTTGTAACGTAGCTGGGAGGCAGGTACGTCAACAACAGACCCAATTGAATCCTTAAGTCCAACCTCAAGAGGAGGGACTCACATCCGACAATCTCCGGGGCACGGATTCTGCAAGGGCAAAGACTCTTACGGACAATAACTGCCATTCCTCCATCCCTTCCCTGGAGTCATGGCTGATGCAGTATCTGAAACCTGTCTGGGCACATCTCTGAGAGGGGAACACCCCCCTCCTGGCCCAGCCAGGTCTCAGTTATGCATGCCAGGTCAGCCCTCTCCTTCAGGATTAAATCCCGAACGAGGGGGGCTTTATTAACAGCAGACCTGGCATTAAATAGCAGCAACCTGAGGCCAGGGCCCTGATTTCCCAAGTTACCAGATATATGAGATGAGCCTTGTGAACCAAAACCAGAACCAGATTTTGCGCTCTCCCTTTAGTTCCTTTTCTTTTGGGTCTGTAATTTTTCTCTCTGTAATTATTTGCCGCTTTGGCAAGCATTTCAAAAAGTCTCTTTTCCAGGGTTTATTTTCTTTGGGGTTAGGTTCTAGGTAAAAAAAGAATCATCTCACCCAGTTCCAATCACTGTTCATTTGCACTGCTCCAGCACATTCTTTGTTTCTTCGGCTGCTCCAGCTTCATAGCAGCCATAATGACTGCCTTTCCTTTTCGTCGTTGAAATCCCTGGGTCCATCTGGAGATCTGCCACTCTCTGCGACCTGCAGGGTACCCCTCCTTTCTTCGTCACTCTACAGGGTGACTTTAGGGAGCCCTCCAATGAGGATGATTCAGCACTAGTGCGCAGAGCCCCGCTCCTTGCATCCTATCTTGCAGTGACGTCAAACTGGAATTTCTAAGCTATCTATTCTTGAAGCTTCCATGAGAGATGAAGTGAGTTGAGATATCCATTAAAATGTCTGAATATTAATGTGATATTTCTTAAAGTTTTGAATGAGGACTAGAGAAACTCTACTCTCAACCATAGAAGCTTATGAATGACTTTGGGCCTGTCAGCCCAACATTTCCTGATACATTGCTGTTGAGAGGAAAATTGACATCTTAACCTCTCCTAGAGACAGAAATCTGGCAAATAGATTAATTGAAAAAATATACAGAAAATTACATTTATTCATCTGCAATTTCTGTAAATTGCTGGCTCCCAGATACTATGTCTGTAGATATGCTAAAAGTAATATAGGAAACATGTATAATTTATCTTTAGGCATCAAAATTCTGACTCCTTGATGTTTTGAGCAATATATGACTAGAATTAGATAAAACTTTTTTATGCGCTTGTTCTCACCTCCTCTCTTTTGTAACTGTCACTCAGAAAATCTGAATATCTCTTCTTTATGTATTGTCCAAGCTCATACTGCTGCTGCATTCCAATCTATAGAAAAACAATATAGCCATGAGTTACTTAAAAAGGAAAATGCATTCTAAGTTTGCATGAACTAAGTAATAGCCATATCTTAAGCTTTTACAGGTAATTGTTGACATATGACTACAACTGAGCCCCAAATTTCTTTTGCTAAGCAAGAGTTAAGTGAGTTTTGATTTTACGACAATTCTTGCCACATTGATTAAGTGAATTACTGCAGTTGTTAAGTTAAATGTGAAAAGGTTATAAGTCACTTTTTAAATGCGATTGTAACTTCAAACAGTCATTAAATAAACTGTTGTAATTTATAAAGCTCCTTACTCAGCCTTATAATATTGATACAACAGCTTACCAAGATAGGAATATGCTGTCCTGACTCTTATTGCATCTCTGGATAATTCATTAAAGTTGTTACTACTTTGGATTTTTTACCAGCTGATAAAAAGTCAATGGCATGTATTACTATCTTTATTTAAAAGTACCTCCTCCAGGAATCTGCCAATGACTAGTTAAAGCTAGTCTGGTCGCATAGTCATACTTTCCCCAAAGTGATGTATTTTGATTTTACTTTGGACCACAGTATTCCAAACAAAAAGTCTTCTATTCTATGGAAGTGGGTTCTTTATATGTCCTCTTTAACACATAATAGCTGATTTGGAACTGGTCCTATTTTGATTGATTATGTCCCATCAAATTATTTTTGACTCCTAGCAATTGCAAAGATAGATTTTCTCTATTGAAACCTACTCTTAGTCTGTTATTTCAAGTCTCCTAATGTGGTACTCATTCCCATTGTAACTGAGTCCATCCACCTTGCTGTGGGCCTTTTCCTTTACCTTTCCCAGCTTTACAATCTTTTCCAGAGAGATTGGTCTTTGCTAATGTGTCTGGAATAGGTTAACTTGAGGCTGGCCATTTGTGCCTAGAGTGAGAATTCTGGGCTGATTTGCTCAATGATCCATCTGTTTGTTTTTTTAGCTGTCCCAGGTATGCTCATGAGTCTCATGAGTCATTGGCAGCCAATTGCCAATTAACACACCAATCATCCTATAGGAAGGCACCACATAAACACAACTTACAGAAAAGCCCAAAGCACGTATTCCAGTAGAAAAATTCCCTGAAGATGGGCTCCAGCAAAAGCTCTGGTCCCAGTGACCGACCCAAATTTGATTAGGAATCTCTTTTTCCATTAGGATTTTTGTTTTTCTTGGTTTTTGCTTGTTGGCAATGTATACCGTTTGTTTTGTCATCCACTTTATTTCTTCTTTTTGGTAGTCTCTTTTCACATTTATCCTTAACAACTTCTTTAAATTCATTCTATAATTCCACTAGTTCTCTATCAATAAAGTTCAAGACTTTAAAGTGATTCTTTATAAAAAATATAATTTATTGAAGACATTTTAAGAAGATAAAAACAATACAAATATTAGAATACATTTTACCTTCTGTCTCTCAGGTTACATCATAATTTCCTTCTTTCCATAAGTTACCCTTTCTAATCTTCAAGCTCATAAATCATAAATTAAATTTTCTATTTTTTTTCAGCAAGTAGTCCTTAGATTGGGTTTCCAGTCACTGATAAATGTATTGTTGATTTTTCTCTATTCAAACGAGCTAATATTGTTTCATTTCTGCTAGAGACTAACATCTCTGCTAGTTCTTTCATCTTCAAACCACTGTGGATATTTCCAAGCCTTTCCAATGTTAGCACATATAATTGTTTTTCATCAGTAATTATATATAAAAATAATCTTCCATGACTCTTTTCTAACTGACTGTCCATTAATTTCAGCAAGAAAACCTCTGTTTGATCTTTAAAAATCTTTGGGTCATTATATATATTTGAATTTAAAATAAAATAAAATAATAAATAAATAATTCATTTCTAACTTTTTTACCAACTCCACTATGTATGTTGAATAACCCATCATGTTATCCATATTTCCAAAACAAATAGTTTATTTCCAATGTATAGCTATGCTTACTTATAACATGCATATTTATAACATTTTCTATTGATGCCTTCTTCTCCTTCTCCTTCTTATCCTCTTCCTCTTCCTCCTCCTTTTTCTTCTTCTACTTCTCTTCTGCACTCCCCCTCCTCCTCCTCAAGTGGTCCATAATCAGCACCTACTATATTTTTGATTTCAAAATGCTGGCCCTGAGGATAAAGATAAGTGGCCTCAACAACTCTCAGAGAAGTGAAAACTGACCTTCAGAGTGCTAATGACCAGGTGACTGTAAAGAATATAAATCTTCTATTCCCCACTATTCAGTCAGAACTGAAGAAGCTTCTTCAGAAGAAGCAAACATTTTCAAGGAGAAAAAATAAAGTCCACTTGCCTTTTGTAAAGCACTGTTACGTATGAACGTAATTCAAATAGCCATAGCCGCCGCGGATTGGCCGAAAGCTGTGGTGGGAAATTAGAAGAACTGTCGGTGGTTAGTAAGTAAACAATAGGAAGGTATAAGGAGGCGAGTTGCAGCGACCGCGTGTTGAGTCTGATTTGGATATGTAGTGAATAAACACGTGATCCAGATGTTCCGAGTCCGAGTCGTGCATCCACTGGTGAATCTAACACTGGTGATGAAGGTGGGATCGCACTGAGAAGCTCGGACATCTGAACGCATAGGGGAGTAAGACTATCAACATCACCCGATACGATGGCTACGAACCCCTCACAAGCACCGGTGGTGTTCGACCCCAAGACGGAAGAATGGCACATGTACATGTGCTGCTTCCGAATGTATTTGGAAGCAAACAACTACCAGGATCTCCCCGACAATTGGAAGCGAGCGCTCTTCTTAACATACTGTGGACCGAAAGTCTTCAAGATGGCCCAGACCCTCGTGGCACCGGCAGACATAGAATCCATCATGTGGACGACCCTGCAGAGCATGCTCAGCGACCACTACGCGCCCACCGCGACGCCCATGGTCAGTCAAAATGAGTTCTATCGCAGGTGCCAGAGGGAGGGAGAGACGATTAATGAATTCGTGGCAAACCTGAGGGAGATCGCAGCGAAGTGCGAGTTCATCAATCCCGAGGAGATGATGAAGGACCGTATAATACCGGGGATGAGAGATCTAAATCTGCAGAAAAAGCTGCTGGTGAAAAGGGGTGCTACGTTCAAAGACGCACTGGAGGCAGCCCGAGCTGCGGAATCTTCAGAAAGCTCTGCCGCGGACATTTGCAGAAGCAGCGGAGTCCACTTCATGCATTGAGAGGGAGGAGACACATTGGAAGAGACCGAGAGCGAAGACGATGGGGAGAGGGGGAATTCCGTACACCACGTTCATAAAGACCAAAGGGTAAGCCCCAGGGAGTGGGAGCGGGAGAGCCCTCAATGCGCGGGATGTATGGGTTCCCACAACTGGGCAGACTGCAGATTTAAAGAGACCATATGCAGGCATTGCCAGAGAAAAGGGCACATCGCAGAGACCTGCAGGGCCACGCAACCCACGCCCGCCCTCCCCAGGCAACGAGGAGAAGCCCACAGACAAGGGAAACCCAGGGACCGCCGCAGGGATGACAGACTTCTGAACCGGCAAAACATCAACCAGATGACCGTCGGCCACTCAGACACGTGCAAAGGGAGGAAGTTCCATACCTCAGTCAACATCGAGGGAGAAGACTGCACCATGGAGCTGGACACCGGGTTGTTCTTCACCATCATGTTGTGGGCAACGCTTCAGCGCCTCAACCCAAGATACTCCATGAAAAGGCTGCAACCACAACCCATCAGGCTGAACGACTTCCAGGGGAACGCGATTAAAGTCATGGGCAGAGCTGAGGTCAGAGTCTGGTTCAAGAAATTCAACGTCCGTCTCAAGCTCACAGTGGTGGAGAAGGACAGACCAACCTTATTAGGGGTGGAATGGTTTCAACCCCTCGAATTGGACATCGTGGGTCTCCACCAGATCAGCAGCAGAGAGCACATGGACGTACTCCAGGAGTTCCCCGAGGTGTTCGATGGCAGCCTAGGTAATTATAAGGGGAAGCCCATATCATTCAACTTGGACCCCAGGGTGGTTCCCATTAGGCTCAAGTATCGCTGAGTCCCATTCGCACTAAGGCCCAAAGTCGATGAACAATTAGATAAGCTAATCGCCCAGGGAATACTCGAGCCAGTAGATCATGCTATGTGGGAGACCCCCATCGTCACCCCAATGAAACCGGATGGGTCTATTAGGATATGTGCCGACTATAAATGCACATTAAATAGGGCCCTGCAGCAAAGCGCATATCCAGTTCCAGTGGTGCAACACCTCCTGCACTCAATGGGAAAGGGCAGAGTCTTTGCCAAATTAGACCTGGCCCAGGCATACCAACAGCTGCCTGTAGACACGGCCACGGCAGAAGCCCAGACCATCGTCACCCATAGAGGCACTTTCAAATGCAACCGATTGCTATTTGGGGTAAGCGTGGCCCCGGGCCTGTTCCAAAGCATCATGGAACGTGTCACGAGTGTTTCCAGGATTGCTGTGGCTATCTGCCTACTCACAAACAGTATGGTTTTAATCAAGCCATCTGCTGTTGGCAATTACCTGCAAGCCTTCCCCGCCTAGTTAATTGCAGGTTAACTCCCTATATAAGCAAGGACCTTTTGCTTGCTACTTGGGCCTAGTCTAATCTAGGCCTAAATGCACAGCTCCTGCAGGAAGCTTGTTGCAACGCCGCAGATGGGAGAAGAATGCAGATAAGGACTCCAGACGCCGCTACAGAGAGACTCCCACGGATGCTTGCCTTTTGCTGTTTTGTAGCACGCAAGCTATCATCGGGACTGCTGTTGCTGGACCTTCTTCCTCCCACAAGCTTCAAGCAATGTTTGCTTTTTGAACTGTTTTTACTTCAGGTGACTTTCAGCTGTGAAGCTCGTGCTGCTCCCATTATGATTGCCTTGATGATGTATCGACGCCGAAGCTGCTTACCTTCATGCTAGCTTTATTCTTTTGTGAACTGCTTTGGTATTGTGGAGAGGGATCTAGGGAGATAGCCTTGCTTCACATACCCAGATAAGACTTTGTTTTTAATGTGTTTTCTTAAAGACATAGTGCTTTTTAAATGTTTTAAAGTAAATTATATTTTTACACAAGACGCCTCTGTCAGAATCATTTCAGTCTCAGTGTGTTTACTCATGAGCTGGTTCACGGTCCGGGGTACCCCTCAACCCCATTTCGTCACAGTTGGTAGCAGAGGATGGTTTAACGAACTTACGCTCATGTGGTAACGCGCTAGACTGGAATGTCTGCAGTTGAATAGATGTTGACTAGGGCAGCAGCAGCAGCACAAAGTATGAAGTCACAAACTGGACTGTCTGGGGCTCAGGCCAAAAATGTTTTGGCTGAAAAACCCCAAACTCTAATTGACTTAGAGAATAGTGGAGCTATAAGTTTTGCAGCAGAGGCCTCAACTTCTGAAGGGCCTAAGATAGTGAATAAACCATCATCACCAAAAGTAGTAGAGACTGGAAGAACGCCACTTCAGGTCTTGAAAACAAATACAGAGGTGGATGATGAGTTTAGGAAGGCAATCCTTCAGTTTTTAGGTTTGCCCACAGTAAGTCAGAACCCGACTGCTGATTCTAGTGAATTATTAAAGAATTCAGCCGTGAAAGGAAAGAAGATCGAAGTCCTACAAAACACCGGATCGGTAAGAGACTTTCAATCTTTTCCTAAAACCCCCACCTCAGACCATAAGTGGGTAATGGGGGATAACAGACTGCCTGATTCAAATGTTCCTGCTTCTTTGTTAAACCAGCATGGCCAAGTTGACATTGCGCCACCTGCTGTTGAAGCCATCATAGATCAGGCTATAAAGACTTTAGCTCCCTTGATGACATCAGTGACTTCTGCTAAAAATTTAAGAGACTCTCATGTTGAGCGTAAGGTTGCAAGTGTGATAGAGACTTTGGCAACCATTTTAGGCGATGGTTTGCAGGCACCATCAGCTCAACAAATAGGAGCTGCGCATCCCAAAGCCCCCCTGATGTCTGCGACTAATTCAGCGCACGCCACGAGTGGGATATATCCATCCGTGACGACATCGACATCCAGGACGGTTCCGGAGGCTACCTCAACTGAAGATAGGAATTTGGGAGCGCGTCCAAAAATTCCTAGAGATGTGCACCAGAGAGGACCCTCGAGTTTTTGTGATCAAGCCAGGATGAGTTTTGCATCCGCACAACGTGAAGTTTTAATCCCTCCCATTGGGGAGGAACGATCGTCAGAATGCCAGATGGAAGACACTGTGCTGTGTGCTTCCATTCCAATGCCTTATTGCCCGTTCCAGGACGGACCACATTTTGAACATCAATTAATGTCTATTTCCATGTTTAATAATGTACAGGTCCTTCCTCCTAATTTTAAAAGTTTAAGTGTGGGTGGAGGAAATTTTAAGGAATGGGTTAAAAGTATTCAAGTAATTTTAATGAAAGAAAATGTTTTATCGTTGCTGTTAAAACCCCCACCTAGACCATGGTCCTTAGAAGTTGATATTTTACACCATAAGGCCTTTTGTATTTTATTGATGTCCATTAACCCTGCACTATATCCCAGTATACCTAGTAACCTGACCGTAACAGAAGTTTGGGTGAAACTACATAAGCTATTTTGTTCAAAAAGCTCCCATGTTACAAACAGAGTTTATAGGGAGTTCTATTCCGCAAAATTGAAGGCGGGAGTAGATATTAATGAACACTTATGTGAGTTAAACAGGTTAAGGCAGGAATTGATGTTGAGGGGGGAAACAGTGTCTGAACAAACCCTCATTACTGTTATACTCAATTCCCTTGACCCTAGCTGGGATAATTTTATATCGCAACTGGATAATGTTAGTTGTAACAACTTATCTTTAGAAGTGTTATCTGGCAGACTGATTGCTGAAGATAACTTGCGAAAATGCAGGGCGGCTTTTCACAAAAAGGAAAAACCTTCAAGAAGGCCCGATAGTTCAGATAGAGCATATACTATCGGAGAATGCTTCAATTGTGGTTCAAGAGAACATTATAGAAGGGATTGCCCACAAAATGTGAATGCTAGGGCATGTTCAAAGGCACCTTCTGATAATAAATGTAAAAGGAGGCCATTGCCTCCTGGTAGAAAGCCAAGTATAGATGTTCCTAACCACAGAAGGGGTAAAAAGCCAAATGGAGGCAACAAAGGGAACAATCCCAGGTTTAATGATAGCTCTGTAGGTATAGTGGAAACTACTGAGTCAGAGCTTACAAGGGAACAGCGAGAACAACTATGGTTGATGGACAGTGGAGCCAGTAACCATGTTGTCAGTGACCGAAGGTTGTTTGCTAATATGAGAAGGCATCAATCCATGGTCAAAGTTGCAAACGGTAAAAAGGTGAATGTTGTTGGCATTGGAGATGTTTATATCCCTGGGATAGGGGAGATTCACGGAGCATTGTATGTACCAGAGATAGATCATAATCTGCTAAGCCTGATGAGGATATGCGAGAACCCTAGAGTGGAGATTCTGTTCTCAAGAGAAACAGCTGTGATCAAAAACAACAAATGTGTGATTGGGGAGGTTTTGAAGATAGGTGGCTTGCCTTATTATTCCCCCAATACGAATGCTGAGTCCTGCAGTGATAGCAATTATGCTATCTCATTTGGTAGTAACAATGAATCACAGTTAGAACTAGGTGATGAGGATCAAGACTTTCACCAGAGGAAGCCTTGTAAAGACAAATGTAAAGTTAATAAAAAGTTTTTAAATTTTAACTTAGAGTCAGATAGTAGGAAACCTGAAAATGCTAATGCAATTGCTACAGGTGAGCCGTTGCACAATGAACGCGCTCACTTGATGCATCGTAGATTAGGTCACGTGAGTTTTCCTGTAGTAAAGAAGGTAACCGAACACTCAAGGGGAACCAAGATCAATGATTGTAACACATTCCTAGACTGTTCAATTTGTAGGAGTGCAAAGTTGAAGGTGAAATCTGTGCCCAAGAAGTCTCAGAGGTACTCTGAACACCCGTTTCAGCTCGTCCACATGGATTTGGTGGGTCCATTTGCACCTTCCGTGGGTAAGAGACGGTACTTTCTTACCATAGTAGATGACCATAGCAGATTTGGATTCGTTTTTCCCCTAATGTCCAAGAGTGAAACGTTGACTAAGTTTAAGAAATTTTGTAACTTAGTCCAGAACCAGCACAAGATCAGAGTTAAGAAGATCTTGACTGACAGAGGAACTGAATTTAATTCGAATCAGTTCTCCAGCTGGTTAAGGAGTAAGGGTATAGTCCACTTACGCACCGCGCCTTACTCTGCGTTTCAAAATGGCGTCGCATAACGACGCAATGGTGTGTTACAAACTATGATGCGGTGCGCCCTAGAGGATTCCGGATTAAACTTCGCGTATTGGGTAGAAGCAGTTAGATACGCGAATTACACCCTGAACCGTGTGTGGTCTAGCGTGGTGCAGAAGACCCCATACAAGGTGCTATACGGCCATAAGCCTAGCTTGGCACACCTCCATGTTTTCGGGGTGATGGCCGATGTTCATGTCCCGAAGGAGCTCAGGAGAAAGGGAGACCCAATCTCTGTTAAACTGAGATTTGTTGGTTATGAGCAGGGCTCCAAGGCATTTAGGTTTGCCTACCCTAACGGGAAATTAATGATATCAAGGTCTGCCACTTTTCACGAAGGGGCCAACTGGAGTAAGATCCATGCCAATGAGATTCTTACTCGGAACCCTTCCCGTAGTCGTCATAGGCAATCGGAGGATGTATCGGAAAACCTACCCGAGGATAGGGATACATCTGGTTCTGGGAAGCGTGCATCCCAGGCACCCTTGAAAGGGGTATTGAAGCGCAAGATGGGGGTAGCCAGGAAGGATAGGCGCCCAGCTTCTGAGACGCATAGTGATAGTCACAAGGTAGATGACTCATCGGACGACTCTGATGTAAGTGACTCCCCTAAAGGCAGACCAGTTAGGGTTACCAGGGGCAATAAGCCTAAGAGGTACGACGACTTTGTTACCTCAGTCGACCAGGTTTTGGCCACCCCTCAGGGATATGAGGATGTGTTGGCCTTACCTGACCATGAACGACAGAAGTGGCTGGCCGCCATGGATACAGAATTAGACAGCCTGAGAAGACTCAATGTATTCATGCCAACAAGATTGCCCAAGGACAAGAGGGTGATCGGCACCAGGTGGCTTTTCAAGCAAAAGCCCATTGAAGGTGGGGGCTTTATCTATAAGGCGAGACTAGTGGCGCAGGGATTTTCGCAGAGATTCCCTGACGATTATGAGGACACCTTCTCGCCCACGGTGCGCCCTGAGAGCGTGAGAACAGCTCTCACCATCGCTACCATGCGAGGCGAACATGTATATCAGTTCGATATTCAGACCGCGTACCTGCACGCCCAGTTAGACAAAGAGCTGTACGTGAGGATTCCTCAGGGAGTAAGCCATCGGGAAGACAATGTGTGGTTGTTGAACAAGAGCCTATATGGCTTAAAACAATCTGGTAAGCGATGGTACGAGTGTCTCACAAAAAGCCTGAGAGAGATGGGCTTTTTACCATCGTCGGCTGACGAGTGTGTTTTTGTCAAGGAAGATCAGGGCATTAGGGAAACAGTACTGTTGTACGTTGATGACATACTATATGTTTGTAGATCAGAGAACAGGCTTAAGAAGTTCTCTGAGGACCTAAGTAAGAGTTTCGCCCTAAAACCATTAGGTCACATTAGCAAATTTTTAGGGGTGCAATTCGTAAAAACCGAGAAGGGGTTTCGGCTCTCTCAGGAAGATAAGATTCAGGAATTGCTTAAAAAGTGTAGCATGGTAGAGGCGAAGCCATGCGATACCCCTATGGCAACAGACTTCCTTAAGAATATGTACACTGAGAGCACGGAGTTTGAGGATAAGACCCTTTACAAGTCCGTGATTGGGTCGTTGTTGTACATTGCAAATTGGACTAGACCGGACATCAGTCTAAGTGTAAATGTGTTATCTAGACATTCTGAACATCCCACACAGTACCATTGGAGCGGAATCAAACGACTCCTGAGATATTTAAAAGGTACTGTGAACTATTCATTGTTATTGGAACCAGAAGCAACTAGAGAATTAAGATTGAGTTGTTTTTCGGATGCCGATTGGGCAGGGGATGTTAGATCTAGAAAAAGTACCTCGGGGTACATTGTATACCTAAATAGTAGCCCCGTGTATTGGTACTCTGGGAAGCAGAAGTTAATTGCAACTTCCACAGCGGAAGCTGAGTATGTAAGTTTGTCCAAAGCTTCCAAAAACCTAGTTTGGTTTGACGATCTTCTGGTAAGCTTATGGAGGCAGCCCATGCAACCTATAAAAGTCTATGAGGATAACATGGCTGCCATTAACATATCGGAAGCCGATGCTGTAGGCCAGAGATCGCGCCATATTGATATACAAAACAAACATGTGAGGCAATTGGTGAAAACAGGTTTCATTAAGACTGTGTATTGTGAAACCAAGGAACAGGTAGCGGACGTGTTTACCAAACCGCTGCCCCGTGACCAACACCTCTATCTTCTGGGAAAAATGTCGATGGCTATGTGAATGTACTTACCATTGATGTATATATGTACCCAATGTAGAATGTATGTTTGTTAACCAGCCAAATAGCCGCAGAGAAGGGGATTGTCACGAGTGTTTCCAGGATTGCTGTGGCTATCTGCCTACTCACAAACAGTATGGTTTTAATCAAGCCATCTGCTGTTGGCAATTACCTGCAAGCCTTCCCCACCCTAGTTAATTGCAGGTTAACTCCCTATATAAGCAAGGACCTTTTGCTTGCTACTTGGGCCTAGTCTAATCTAGGCCTAAATGCACAGCTCCTGCAGGAAGCTTGTTGCAACGCCGCAGATGGGAGAAGAATGCAGATAAGGACTCCAGACGCCGCTACAGAGAGACTCCCACGGATGCTTGCCTTTTGCTGTTTTGTAGCACGCAAGCTATCATCGGGACTGCTGTTGCTGGACCTTCTTCCTCCCACAAGCTTCAAGCAATGTTTGCTTTTTGAACTGTTTTTACTTCAGGTGACTTTCAGCTGTGAAGCTCGTGCTGCTCCCATTATGATTGCCTTGATGATGTATCGACGCCGAAGCTGCTTACCTTCATGCTAGCTTTATTCTTTTGTGAACTGCTTTGGTATTGTGGAGAGGGATCTAGGGAGATAGCCTTGCTTCACATACCCAGATAAGACTTTGTTTTTAATGTGTTTTCTTAAAGACATAGTGCTTTTTAAATGTTTTAAAGTAAATTATATTTTTACACAAGACGCCTCTGTCAGAATCATTTCAGTCTCAGTGTGTTTACTCATGAGCTGGTTCACGGTCCGGGGTACCCCTCAACCCCATTTCGTCACAGAACGCCTATTACAGGGCATCCTGGGAGTCGTTCCATACTTTGACGATGTACTGATCTCAGGGGAAAATATGGAGCAACTCATGGAAAGAGTAAGGGAAACCTTACGAAGATTCCAGGAAAAAGGGCTTAAACTAAAAAGGGGGAAATGCAAAATCAGGGTGACCCAGGTCGAGTTCTTGGGATATCGCATAGATGCCAAGGGCATACACCCCACAGACAGCAAGGTCAAGGCAATTAAGGAGGCCCCCCAACCTAAGAATAAAGCAAAATTGCAAGTGTTCCTGGGATTATTGAACTTCTATGGCATTTTCTTGAAGCAGAAGGCAACCGTCGTGGAACCATTGCATAGACTGCTGGGAAAGACTGTGACGTGGACGTGGGGGAGACGAGAGGACAAAGCATTCCAGGCAGTGAAACAACTATTATCATCAGAAAGCGTCCTCATTCAATACACAGAAACCTTACCGGTGCTGCTAACGTGCGACACATCACCCTATGGCATAGGAGTGGTCCTCAGCCATCAACTCCCCAATGGACAAGAAGCCCCTGTAGCCTTCTATTCAAAAACATTATCCACAGTGGAAAGAAATTATAGTCAATTAGATAAGGAAGCGCTCGCCGTGGTAGCAGGGATGAAGTGTTTCCACAAATACCTCTATGGCCGGAGGTTTGAAATTATAACTGACCACAAACCGCTGCTGGGGCTATTGGCGGGAGACAAGCAAACCCCCAATTTCATAGCACCCAGGATGACTCGATGGGCCATATTCCTGACCGGATACGACTACAAGCTGACCCATTGGCCCGGACTCAGCATCGGCAACGCAGATGGCCTCAGCAGATGCCCCACGCCAGAGCCAGTAGAAGACCCCGTGCCCGAAACCGCAGTACTCCTGATCGACGTAGATCCCGACAGCCCTACGACATCGCAAGCAGTGGCCAAGCAGACAAAGAAGGACACGATACTAGCGAAAGTAATGGCTTGGGTATTAAGGGGATGGCCACAGGGTCCATTGGGGGAGGAATTTCGGGCGTTTGAAAACAAAAAAATGGAACTTGCAGAGTTAAAAGGGTGTTTACTGTGGGGAGAAAGGGTCATCATTCCGGAAAGACTAACGCGGAGAGTCATGGAGACTTTACATGAGGGTCATCCGGGGATTGTCCGGATGAAGGCTTTAGCAAGGAGCTATATTTGGTGGCCGCAGATCGACAAGGACATAGCAGAATGGGTGTCCACATGTGTACCCTGCCAGGAGAACAGACCAGCGCCCCCCTGGACGCCACCTATGGAGTGGGAAGCCCCAAGAGGACCGTGGTCGCGAATCCACATAGACTTTGCGGGACCGATGGGGGGGTCAGATGTTCCTTATTGTTGTTGATGCATATTCGAAGTGGTTAGAAGTTGTATTAATGCCATTGATAACCACAGCGGGTACGATTAGGGCATTGAGGAGATTATTCACCACACATGGCCTGCCGGATGTCCTGATATCGGACAACGGTCCACAGTTAACGGCATGGGAGATGGAGGTATTCTTAGCAGGGCAGGGGATATGACACGTGCTGGTGGCACCATATTGTCCGGTGGGGAATGGAATGGTGGAAAGCATGGTGAGAGTAACCAAGGAGACTCTCACCAGGATGGGGCCAGGAAACTGGCAAGAGAAAATAGATCAATTCCTCCTGGCACAACACATAACTCCCAGCTCCGTGATACTTAGAAGCCCCGCCAAATTGTTGATGGGTAGGAAGCTGCGGTCGCAGCTCGACCGCTTACACCTGGAATACCTAGTTGAGGCACCCTGAGGGCCACCCAAAATAGGGAGAGAGTTTAAGGTGGGGGACCTAGTTTTCATGCATAATTATACAGGTCAGCCCACTTGGGTGAAGGCACGAGTCACCGCAGTCATGGGACCTAAATCATATCGGGTAGAATTAGCAGATGGGACAATATGGAGAAGGCACATTGACCAGTTGAGAGCACAGAAGGAAGAGTCACACTTAAGGAACCAGGAGGGGAGGGGAGCTGATGAGACCACCAACTCGACAGACCAGGAAATAGGAATCCAGCTCCGAGACACACTCACAGCAGGACCGAACGAAACGAGCGGGGACATGAAACAAGGGCTACCCATACACGGTAACTGGGGAGTAGAGGGAGAAGCAGAACAGATACCTGAATCGGGGGAAGACCCACGGAGAACCCAAGAGAGCGAGAGCGGGGTGGAAACGACATCAGGGCTGGCCACACAGGCTGAAATCCCAGGTACGAATGAACTGTGCAGGTCTGCAAGGATCCCCAGATGCCCCGCATACTTAGAGGACTACGTCACGTACACAAAGCAAGCCAAGCATGGAAATCTCAGCTAGGAGGAGAGGGGTGTTACGTACAAATGTAATTCAAATAGCCATAGCCGCCGCGGATTGGCCGAAAGCCGCGGCGGGAAATTAGAACTGTCAGTGGTTAGAAGGTAAACAATAGGAAGGTATAAGAAGGTGAGTTGCAGCGACCGCGTGTTGAGTCTGATTTAGATATGTAGTGAATAAACACGTGATCCAGATGTTCCGAGTCCAAGTCGTGCATCCACTGACGAATCTAACAAGCACCTTTGAGACAACTATGACCTAGATAATTGAAATTTTTTGCATGTTGGTTGCATGCATAGAGAGGAGGTGGCAAAAAAGTTTCAGCAGTCAAATGCCCTAATAACACTGTGTCCAACCATACTGATAAAATCTCAGGCTATATCAAAGATGAATTAATTCAAAGACTGAAAAATTGTAAATTGGATGAAAGTGCAGATGTTGCTGGACTTGCAATATTGCTTGTTATTCATTAGAAGAATTCATTGCAGAATATTTCTTTCTATATGCATCTTTGGGGAACTGGGAAATTGTTTTTTTAAATCATCAATTTACATGCATAAACATGATCTTGATTGGGATAAGTGTATTGATGTATGCAGCAATGGGGTTTCAGCAATGGTGGGAAAATGGAAAGGATGATACCAAGAATAAAATTGTAGTGCCAAATTGTACAGTAGTCATTGCATCTTGCACTGGCATGCCCAGTGGTGGGCTGCTGCCACTGTTTCGAGTGAACTGGTAGTTCCGACGATCAGCTGGCCCCATCCACCTGCCCCTGCCCTATCCTGCCCTATCCTGTCTTATATTTCCTTCTTTCTGGCTCAGCTAATTCACATGGCACATCTGATTTCTGCACCGCCATTGTTCTACTTACTGGGGCTGCCTTAGAAGGTAAGCAGCTGAGCTCCAAATTGCTGTATTTTGAATGCTGCATGCAAGCGTGTTAGGCACATGCAAAGCACCTGCTCACAGAACCGGTTGGTAAACCGGTTGCAGCCCACCACTGGGCATGCCTTTGTGGTGAAGAACATTCCATCTGATTTAGAGGACATTTTTAATGAGGCTGCAAAAATTGTAAAATTGTGTAAAGTCCCACTCACTCCAGTCAAGACGTTTTGCAAATTGGTCAACACCAATTGCTTCTAAATCACAAAAAAGTTAAATGACTTTCAAGAGGCAACATTCTGACCAGACTTTTGACCTATACAACAAGCTTCCAATTTTCTTCATAACAGTATGCCTAGCATACATGCTGAATTTTTACGCAACGAGAAGTGGCTCATGCAATGTACTTCACTTGCCAACATATTTGGAAAACTTAATGAAGTTACAAAATCTTTGCAGTGGAAAGAGACAATCATATTCAGAGTGAGATACTTAATTCTTGGATTGAATATGTGAATGAGAAAAACTTTGAATGCTTTCCTCTCCTGATCCAGTTTCTGAGAAAAGAACAAGTTGAAAATCAAAGCTAATTGTTAACATCCAGCCTGATTATCCAAATAAAAGTCTAGGATCATTTTAGTTCTGAAAAGCTTACTGAATACATAGCGTACGTAGGGCGGGGCTGGCATCGCAACGAGACGGCGGGAAGTTTTCGGGGCTCCGGAACTACCGCTGATATCTCCACCATGGGATGATCCAAATTGGATCTCACTGTCCTGTTGAGACAGTGATAGAGGAGGGCACATTCTGTTGATCCCAGGGATATCGCAAAGTCCCTGGTTGATCCAGGAGAAGCTCTTTTTTCCAGCGCTGAAGAGGCAGCCATTAAGCTGCTGAAGTTGGGACAGCCCCGAATGGAAGAGAATGAGTGAAAGTGTTACGATCTGGTGAGAGTTTTTTCTAATTTGATTTTAAAAACACCCTGAAGAGCAAATGCAACTAGGATTTAATATAGAAGTAACTCAGTGGCGGAATTGAGCCTGAATTTAAGTTAATTTTCCTAAAATATAAACTATTCCTATATGTGGATATCAGTGGAAAGTTTTACTTAAACTTGACTGGACTGGACTGGAAAGGAGGCTTACTGTTTTATCTGCTTAAATATTAAATTTTTGATGTTGACTGAGATTATTAATTTTGGAATTAGATTTGTCATTTTTGTTTTTGGCAGACTTTTATTTTTTAATATTCTTTCTGCTATATTGCTAATTGAAAGGAGAAGTGAAAGTGGAAGAAATAAGAGACATTGCCATCTAGTGGATTGAAACATTGTACTTTCCTTTTGTTTTTTTTTAACTGAGGGGAAAAGGAAAAAAAGTAGCAACTGTGTTATTTTCCAAGGTCAATTGGCTAACTTACAGATAAAATTTAAAAAGGATATCAAAGAGTGTCTACAAGTCTGTTTATACAGGTGTCTTGCTGAGAAAAGCATTGTTGAAAGGCGATTAAAACTGGAAAGAAGAAAATAACAGCGGCTCTGGAAAAGAGAGCTGTTAGATTAAGTGTGCACAAGAAAGAGATTCTGAATGTTACACAGTTGTGGACTTTTATATAAGATGGAAATTCTTTCTCTCTCTAGCTCTACCTTTCCACTTCACTAATATTTTTATTTTTAAAACATTGGAACAGATATATACATATATTTTTCTCCCTTTTTTTCCTTTTTCTTTTATTCTTTTATTCCTTCACAATAAGTGTTTACTTAATTGGATTAAGGCACATAAGAGACTGAAGATTTTTTTTAATCTTTTTAATTTACTGATTGGAGATTGCTATTTGAATTTGTTTTTGGCTACTTTACACAATTGGATTAAGACATACAAGAGTCTGAAGAAACTTCTCCTTTTTCTCCTTTGGTCCTTTTTCTTTTCTTTTTTCTTTTTCTTTTTTACTTGCTGATTGGAGATTCTTACCTGAATTTGTTTTTGGCTATCTCAGATGATTGAATTATGGCACACAAGAGCCTGAAGAGTGTTGGTTTTTTTGGGGGGTACTTTTTTTTTCTTTGCCCTGCTTCTTTTTCCTTTTTTCCCTTTTTTGGTCTCTTTTCTGTTTTTTCCTTTTTCTTTTTATCCTTTTGTAATCTCCTGCCATCTACAAAATGGATTAGGGTTGTGAAGAACCTGAAGATACATTACCTTACTGTGTCGAGTTGGATTACTTATAGAAATGAGCAAAAAAGCAGCAGTTATTAGTTCTGCTGGATCGACCCCCTCTTCATCACCAGCGGGAGGACAACCATCAATACAGACAATGATTCAGCAGGAAAAAGAGAAAGAACATGAGAAAGAAAAAGATGCGACAATGCAGATGATTTTGCAAGGAATACAAGATATAAAATTCAAAATAGAGAAAACAGATGAAAAAGTGGAGAATATACAACAGATGATGAAGAAATTTGAAGACAGATATGAAAAAATTGAAGAAAAAGAGGAACAAAGAGATAAAAAAAATCAGAGATATGGATAATAGATTAGAAGAAGTTGAACGTGATAGAAGCGGCTTAGGATAGGAGATGGATACATCAGAATTTTACTTAAGATTCCAAAATGTGGAGGAAGAAAAAGGAGAAAATTTGGTGGAAAAAATGATAGAAATTCTTGCAGGAGCTCTAGAAATTTCTAAAGAAAAAATGTTTGATGGCGTTGACGAAATATACCGAGCATATACTAGATATGCAATGAGAAATAAACTTCCAAGAGAAGTCCACATAAGATTTACCAAAAAATCAAGCAAAACACAAATATTGCAGATAGCAAAAGAGAAGGCATTGCAATACAAGGGCAAGGAAATTATGGTGCTGAAGCAAATACCGAAAAGAGTAAGAGAGCTGAGAAGAGAGTATCAATTTTTGACAAAAATATTGCTCCAGAAAGGAGTGAACTACAGATGGCTGATACCAGAAGGATTGGTGTTTACATGGCAAACGCAAAGATTTAAAATAGATTCAATTGACAAAGCTAAAGCATTCCTTGTGGAATATATAAGAGAAAAAGATGTTGAGCCAAGAAGGGAAGAGACATTGCTCCAACTAGAAGAAGAGGATCTCCTGATGATGGGAAAGGAGGAGAGCGCATTAGAAGGCGCAGTAAGAGGTGCTATAGAATACAAAGAACAACGTGAATTGAGACCTAATAGATCAACAAAACCAACACATAAAGTATAAACATGGAGGAGAAAAAATTAATTACAATAAATATAAGTGGACTTAATATAGCAACTAAAAGAAGAAAAATATTTCACAAATTGGAGAAATTGAAAATGGATATAATCTGTTTACAAGAAGTGCATATTAAAAAGCAGCATGAATTACTTTTGGTACAGCCCAAACTAGGGAAATCATTTGCTTCACTGCCACAATCTAAGAAAAGAGGAGTGGTTTTGTACATCAAAGATACAATATTAGTGGAAAAAATTTATGAAGATGGAGAAGGACGAATTCTGATGGTGGAAATGACAGACAATAACAGGAAAGTATTGCTAACAGCGATATATGCTCCTAGTGACAATCAAGAAAACTTTTATAGAAAATTACATTTGAAATTAATAGAGCGGGACTACGACCACATCTGTATGATGGGAGACTTCAATGGAATAGTAGATGAGAAAATGGACTATAATACACAAAAGACAATAAAACAAAGTAGGAAAACTTTGCCGAAATCTTTTTTTAAGATGATAGAGGAAATAAATTTAAAAGATATATGGAGAGAAAGACATGCAAAAAATAGACAATATACTTTTTATTCCAATAGACATTTATCATGGTCCAGAATAGATATGATATGGTTGACAATGGACTTGACCTCGAACATAGAAGAAATAGCCATAGAGGCTAATACTTGGGCAGATCATAATCCAATGATGATGAGATGGAAAGGACAAAGGAGAAGGTCCAGATGGACTTTAAACACTACAATATTAAAAGAAAAGGATTTCCTACAGAATATGGAGAAAGAATTAGCTTAAAAAAAAAAAAGAAAATAGAAAAGAGGATACATCACTACAGAATCGATGGGATACCATGAAAGCTTATGCCAGAGGCCTGATTATTGACTATACAAAGAAAAGAAATATTAAGAAAAGGCAACATATAAAATTCTAGAGGATGATTATAAGATATTGGAAAAAGAACTGCAGAAGTTCCCACACAAAAAAAAAGACATTAAAATGAAAATGGACACGATTAAACATAAAATGGGATTATTAGAGAAAGAAGAGCTAGCACAAAAAAATCAGGAACGCTAAACAGAAATATTTTGAAGACACTAATAAACCAGGCAGATGGCTAGCATACAAATTGAAAAAAGAAAGAAACTCAAGGAAAATAACACAGTTAATAGATAGTTAGATTTGGAAATGAGGAGAAGAAGAACATTGTACAAGACTATTATAAAAAACTATATGAAAAAGAAAAGATAGAAGAGGAAAATATTAAACAATATTTACATAAGGCAAATTTACCTCAGATTCCAAAAGATGTTGAGATGATGTTAGAAGGGAATATAACAATGATGGAGTTGACAGAAGCAATTAAAAAACAAAAAAGTGGGGAAGCACCAGGTCCAGATGGATTACCGGCGGAATATTATAAGACTTTGCAGGAATCACTGAGTCTCCCATTACTAGAAATTATGAATGAAGTAATGTTACAGAAGGAAATACCCAACTCATGGTTAGAAGCATATATTACACTTATTCCAAAAGAAGATACCGACCTACAACAAGTCAAAAACTATAGGCCAATATCCTTGCTAAACTCAGACTATAAAATCTTCGCTACAATACTAGCAGGAAGACTTAAAAGATATTTAAATAATTTTATACACCCGGACCAAAATGGATTTCTACTAAAAAGGCAGATTAGAGATAATTTGAGAATAATTTTGGATACATTGGAATATTATGATGCGCACCCAGAAAAGCAAATGGCTTTGATGTTTTTAGATGCACAGAAAGCCTTTGATAATGTGAACTGGCAATTTATGATACTACAATTGAAACAGATGGGCTTTGGAGAGAAATTTGTCCAAGGTATAGAAGCTATGTATTATAAACAAACAGCAAAAATAATGATGAATGGAGAGATGACAGAATCTATTGAAATACAAAAAGGAACAGACAAAGATGTCCATTGTCACCATTGTGGTTTGTGTTAACATTAGAAGTATTAAACAGAAATATTAGAGAAGAAAAAGGAATAAAAGGAATGAAAATTCAAAATCAAGAATATAAATTGCAAGCATTTGCTGATGACCTGGTGTTTATCTTGGAAGAACCACTTCAATCTGTAAACAAATTGATAGACAAAATAGGAGACTTTGGGAAAGTGGCTGGTTTGAAAATAAATAAAGACAAAACGAAGATGTTGACAAAAAATATGTTAAAAAAACAGAAAGAAGAATTGGCGGAAGTATCAAGGATGCAGGTCACGAATAAGGTTAAATATCTGGGAATACATTTGACAGCAAGATGTGGTACTCTTAAGGAGAATAATTATGATAAGCTTAAACAACAGATAGTGACAGACCTAACAAAATGGGAGAATTTGCAGCTATCATTGATAGGGAGAATATCAACTATTAAAATGAATATACTGCCCAGACTTTTATACTTGTTTCAGACAATTCCAATTAAGTTGGGGAAAAAATATTTTGAAGATTTAAATAAAATGGTGTTAAAATATATATGGCAGGGCAAAAAGGCAAGGATAAAACTAAAATTGATGCAAGATGTTAGATCAAGAGGAGGTTTTGGTTTGCCGGATTGGGAATTGTATTATCAATCTTGTAACTTGATGTGGATTAAAGAATGGATAACACTAAGGAATATTAGATTGCTGACCTTAGAAGGACATGATTTACTGTTGGGTTGGCACGCTTTTATGTGGTATAAAAGTACAAAAGTACAGGGTTATTTCAGAAGACATATGATACGAGAATCTTTGTTATTAAACTGGGAGAAGATCAAACAATGATACTATTTAAAAATTCCAGTCTGGTTATCACCTATTGAAGCAGTCTCACACGCAATAACATTTAGGAAGGAACAAATTGTTAGATATGGTGAATTATTAAATGAAAGGGGTGAACTTAAGTCGAAGCAAGAATTAGAAGAACAAGAGCTTGAAATGGATTGGTTTTCATATATGCAAATACAGTCTAGATATGATGAAGATTCTAAAATGGAGGGTTTTTATAGTAACTTGACAAACTTAGATAAAATCTTAACAGTTTCTGATGACCATGTAATTAAAAAATTGTACGGTCATTTATTAGAAGTAAAATTGGCAGAAGAACAAGTTAAAGAAATATTGATTGCATGGGGGAAAAATGTGGGTCATGGGATTGACCTAGAGAAATAAGAAAAATTATGGTCGCAGAATTATAAAATGACAATGTCAACAGCATATAAGGAAAATTTGTATAAGATGTTTTACAGGTGGCATTTACCCCTGGCGAGAATAGCCAGAATGTACAAGAATAAATCGGAGAAATGTTGGAAGTGTCATCAGACTCTGGGCTCATATTATCATATGTGGTGGACATGTGCAGAAGCTAAAAGATATTGGACTAAAATCCACAAATGGTTGGAAAAAATGACAAAGAAACATATTGACTTTAAACCAGAGATATTTTTATTGGGGATTTTACCAGAAATATACAATAGAGAAATGAGATATTTAATTGTGAATGTTTTAACTGCGGCTAGAATTGTATTTGCTAGAAATTGAAAAGGTGAGAAGATATCCACGGATGACGATGTTATCAAGAAAATTTTGGAGTGTGCTGAAATGAGTAAATTGACATTTGAAATTAGGGAACAAGAAGATAAACAATATTATTTGATATGGGATTTATTTTATCAATGGTTAGACAAGAAAGAATGGAAATGAAATATGAAATATGAAATGGATAAGATAATAAAACATATAAAGGGTTTTTTTTCCCTCTTATAGAGGACAATTTACTGTTAAATAATTGGTAAATGAGAATAATAATAGAGGACTTCCGCTGGCTCCGCGAGCTTTGAAAGACGTTCTTTTGAGAGCGTCTGCTCCCTGGCTCCGTTAAAGCCCCAGAACAGCCGACAAACGCTGTCTGGAGGCTTGAAATTCTCCCCCCGGGCAAAGGGGAGAGAGAAGAGCAGGCAGGTGGAGGTAGAACCCCCCCGAACTCCCTAGGAAAAATCCTGGGGCGCGAAGGGTGTGAGTTCCCTAAAAGCCTGCCAAGCCGCTCCAGACCAGGGACGTCTCTGCTAATTAGCTAATTAGCGGAATTAGAAGCCGCGACCAATCTTGCTGAATGGAAATGAGGGAATTAACATCTTGAACTAACAGCAGGCGGAACGAGCAAGGAGAAATCAGACTGCAAGTATTTTTTACCTAACTCCAATGCCTAGAGCCTCCTTCGGAAGTAATCACTTAGTACTTTGCAACAATATGGCGATTGAAGCTTGAAAGGGCGGGGGAAATGGAAAGTTACAGGAAAAGTTTCGTTTTGCTGGCAGCCCTTCACTTGGGGGGGAAAAAAAAGAGCTTTTGTGCTGACAGAAGGAGGATTTTAAACATTAATTAACATTGGGAAATCTTTTGAGGAACTCTTCTTTTTGACTCTGAGTAAATATAAAGACTAATTTCAAACTGGAAATGGCCTCAAAGTCTGTAAAAACTGTTCCTACTAAAGGAACTGGGAGTGCTGGTAGCTCCCCAGCTCATATTCCTAGATTACAAGTTTCTGCTCCCCCAGCGGATCCACAGACTTTAACGTTGGAAATGTTGCAACAAGCTCTCCAAATCACACAAAATAAAATTGTTGATGTGATTGATGAAAAAATTAAGGAAACTAATGAAAAAATTAAGGAAACTAATGAAAAGATACAGGCTGTGTCAGATGAGATTGCAATTCGCAATCAGGGGATTAGGGATGATATATTAATGGCATTTAAGTGTCTGGCAGGCAATATTGAGATGGTGGATGACAGAGTTGAGGAAATTAAACAATCTTCTGAAATTTTGGATAGCAAAATAGGAGAAGCTCAAAACAGAATTCAAAGGGCTGAAGACGATGTAATAATGGTACAATACAGAGATATGGAATTTGCTTTAAGATTTAGAGGGGTGAAGGAAAATAAACAAGAGAATTTGAGAGAAATGATGTCTGAGGCATTGGCACCGCTGGTGGGGGAGTCCAAAAATGATCTGGGCTGGCAGATGGACAAGCTGTACCGTGTTAACTCCTGGATTGCTAGACAGAAACATCTACCAAGAGACATTGTGATATATTTTACTACAAGGAGAGTACGCAACGAAATTTTACAGGCTACTTTTAAAAACAAGCTTCGGGTGGAAGGCCAGGAAGTAATGACAATGAAAGAAATCCCCCCTAAGATCTTGAGAGCTAGAAGGGAGTATGCCTTTCTGGTGGATGAACTGAGAAAACGTCAGATACAGTACAGATGGGAGGTGCCAACTGGACTAGTGGTGACTTATTCAGGAGAGAGATATCGGCTTAACACAATTTGGAAAGCAAGAGATTTTCATACTAATGTATTAAAGGCTGGCACACCCAAATCAACTAAATCACCAGAAGGCAAAAGAAAGAAAGAAGTAATGGAAGCTGAGACAGAAGAGCTCCTGACAGTAGTTCAGGGGGGAGCTTTGGCTGATCAAGAAGAAATACAAATTCAAATGGCTACTCAAGAGTTGGCGCTGATTGATTTCTCGCAGTTACCAAAGGATCAAAGACAGACCAGATCGGTGACAGCTAGACTCAAGGAAGAATTAAGACAGCAACAATCCCAGATGGCAACTCAAGAAATGATTCAAGATACTACTAGAACAGGAGCAGTGGGGGGAGCAAGACCTAAAACTCAAATGAGATCAGAGCATCAGGACTTGCTTCAGAGGCTCCAAAGGCCCAGAGATGGGAACTAGATTTTTGACTTGGAACGTTAATGGCTTGAATTCTCCACAGAAAAGAAGAAAAATATTTCACTATCTTAAGCAATTTAAGAATGAAGTAATTTGTTTACAAGAGACTCATATAAGAATACAAGATCAAAAGTATCTGATTAATGCAAGACTTGGTACATCTTACGTAGCAGCAGCACCAGAAAAGAAAAATGGTATAGTTATATATTTGAAAAGAGACTTAGTTGCTAAATTAATTGAAGCAGACGATCAAGGCAGATTTTTAGCGATAGAACTTTTAGTAAACGGAGAAAAAATACTTGTAATCGGAGTTTATGCCCCGAATCAACAACAAGAAAACTTTTATAATTTACTACATTCAAAATTGACACACTGGGCATATAAAACTTGTATCCTGTTAGGCGACTGGAATGGTGTTTTGGATGTTAAAAAAGACAAGATGGGACCTAAACAAAATGTGTCAACAAGAGCAAAATTGCCCAAAGCGTTTTGGGAAATGATGGATGACTGGGAGTTGAGCGATATCTGGCGTGAAAGAAACCTGGAAGAAAAAGATTTTACTTTTTTTTCAGATAGACATCAATCCTTTTCAAGGATTGATTTTATATTAATTACTAGCGATCTTTTATCCAGGGTGAAAAATACGAAGATTTGCTCAAGAACATTGACAGACCATAGTCCAGTTTGGCTGGAATTGGAGTATGAGAAAGGGCCTAGGAGGTCCTGGAGGTTAAATGATAATTTGTTTAGGTATGAAGAAAATGTAAAAGAGTGTAAAAAATTTATGAAAGAATTTTTTGTTATGAATATGCAAAAGGGCACATCGATGGAAATGGTATGGGATGCAAGTAAGGCATATATGCGAGGAATTTTGATATATTTGAATAATAAATATAGAAAGAAACAGGGGACAAAAAGAAAAGAATTAGAAGATGAGATTAGTAAACAGGAACGGGCTTTAGTAGCTAATCCAACAGATAAGAAAATTAAAGAGGCAATCAATTTATTGAAAGGTCAATTTAATATGTTAATAGCAGATCAAGTGGCAACTAATTTAAGATATGCAAAACATAATACTTTTTACAATGCCAACAAACCAGGCAGGTGGTTAGCATATTTGTTAAGGAAAAAGCAAAAATCAAGGACAATAGAGAGAATAAAATATAAGGGTAAAGAGGTTTATGAGCAACAATTGATTAAAAAATCTTTTTTAGAGTTTTATTCGAGGCTGTATACTGGTGACAAAATTAAAGATATAGATATAGATAGATATTTGCAGAAAGAGAATATTTATACAATTTCAAATGAGCAGAGGGATAGTTTAAATCAATCGATAACTTCTGAGGAAATTGCGTTAGCAATTAAGCAGTTGAAAGTGTGTAAAGCTCCTGGGACGGACGGTTTGACGGCTATTTACTATAAAACCCTACAGGAGGAAATGATAGAACCGCTGAAAGAATTATTTAACAATATACAACAGGGAGGAGAGGTACCTCCAACTTGGAAGACAGCATTTATTTCGTTGATCCCAAAAGAAGGGCATGACGATACAGATCCTAAAAATTACAGGCCAATTTCATTATTAAATACAGACTATAAGATATTTGCAAAAATTTTGGAAATAGATTAATGACAGTCATGCAGCAAATGATTCACCATGATCAAACTGGTTTTATAAATGGTAGACAAATGAAGGGTAATGTAAGGCAAATTGTTAACTTATTAGAGTATTTGGGAAGGAACAACCAGGTCCCCGCAGTGCTTGTGTTCTTGGATGCTGAGAAAGCCTTTGATAGATTGAATTGGCAATTTTTACTTAAACTAATAGAAAGGATGCAATTTGGAGAACAATTTGTACAATCTATTAAGGCAATATATCAAAAACAAACAGCGCAAATAATAGTTAATGGTGGTTTAACAGATGTTTTTAATATAGAAAAAGGAACAAGGCAAGGCTGTCCCTTGTCCCCGTTATTGTTCATTTTGACGCTGGAAATTTTATTAAACAAGATACGCGAGATGAATACAATTAAGGGAATTAAAATTAGACAGCATGAATACAAGGTACGAGCATTTGCGGATGACCTGGTTGTTACCTTAACCCAACCGGTACAATCGATTACAGCCTTGATGGATATAACCTGCTTATACGGACAAGTATCTGGTTTTAAAATAAATGCAGCTAAAACAAAAATAATAGCTAAAAATATGGTTAGGAGCCAAAAAGAAGAGATAGAAAGGTTAACAGGATTTGAAGTAGTTAAGAAGGTTAAATATCTGGGGGTCTATATTATGACCGCAAATACGAAATTATATCAGTATAACTATGAACCATTATGGCACAAAATACAGAAAGAGATGGACAACTGGAAAAAACTACAACTGTCTTTGTTGGGAAGGATAGCTGCTGTAAAAATGAATATTTTACCAAAATTTCTATTTCTTTTTCAAATGATACCAATACTTAAAAAAGATGAGAATTTGAAGGAATGGCAGAAGGGCATAAATAAGTTTGTGTGGGCAGGGAAGAAACCACGAGTCAAACAAAAGATATTGCAAGATACTAGAGAAAGAGGTGGTCTTAAGATGCCCAATTTAAGATTGTATTATGAAGCTGCTGCCCTCTCAGCAATCACAGATTGGATAAACTTAACGGAGGAAAAGATATTGAATATTGAAGGATATGGTTTGGTTTATGGCTGGCATGCTTACTTAGTGTATGATAAGAAAGTAGATAAGACTTTTAAAAGTCATATATTAAGAAATGCTCTATTGCGTGTCTGGAAAAAGTATAAATATAAACTAAATGATAGGTTACCAATATGGACAGTACCCAGACACGCGATAGAGAACATAAATTTAGAGCAAAAGCAAGATAAGATTACATATAAGGAACTCCTTTATAAGGAAGGAGTCAGACTACAGTTAAAATCCATGGAACAATTAAAAGAAGAAGGGACTATTAAGACTTGGTTTCAATATGGACAGCTGCTGGCTAGATGGAGAGAAGATCAAAAAATTGGTATTTTGCAGCAGGATGAGAATTTGATAAAGCAAATAAGAGATGAAGGTCAAATGCACATAAAAAGGTTGTACAATGCATTATTGGAAATAGATTCAGAAACAGACTTAGTCAAGGGTTGTATGATAAAATGGGCACAAAATGTAGGTGAACCAATAATGATGGAAACATGGGAAAAGATATGGGTTAGAAATGTAAGATTTACACAAGCACAAAATTTAAGGGAGAATTTTTACAAAATGTTTTATAGATGGCATTTAGACCCAAAAAAACTAGCTTGTATGTATCCAAATTTACAACCCAAGTGTTGGCGATGTGAGTGTGAAGATGCTACATATTTTCATATATGGTGGACATGTAAAAAGATTAAGGCTTTTTGGATAAAAATATGGTGGATTATTCAAAATATTTTGAAGAAAAAAATTAAATTTACACCACAGTTTTTTCTGTTGGGAATAGTTACGGATTGTACTGTAATAGAGACTAAGCTGGTTTTGAACTTAATAATAGCTGCCAGATTACTGGTGGCACAGTACTGGAAGAAGGAAGATCCACCTACTATTGAGGAATGGACATTAAAAGTTGTGCATTTGGCGGAAATGGCAAAAATTTCATCATACCTTAAAGACCATTCAAATGAGAGATATATATCGGAATGGAGAAAATGGATTGATTACATACAGAAGAAGTATCCGAATAAGAAGATTCATATAGCTTATGAATGAAATAATATTAAGTAGTTTATGTTTGTTTTTTTTTTGAGTTATAAGGAGTTAAGGACCTAGGGAGAATATGAAATGTAATAATTTGTTAGCACATTTTAGTTCTTGGTTTGTGAATGCTATACCCTGTGCTCGTTCTGGGAAGTCTAGGGAGGGGGGTGGGGGAGGGAGGGGAAGGGAGAGTGGGAAGGGGAGGGGGGGTTGAGGGGGGAAGGGTGGGGGGTGAAAATGTTTGTATTTTTCATAAAACTTTTCAATAAAAAAAAAAGAGAGAATAATAATGTAATAAATTGTTAAATAAGAAAATGTGGGATAGAGGATTAAGCACAAAAGATTCGTAACCGATCAATACACTTTCTGTAATTGTAATGGATGATAATTATTTTATGTTTTAACTTTTGTTTAAAAATAAAAAAAATCCCCCCCCCAAAAAAAGAATGGTGAGGTAAAACTAACTCTGAATTTCTAAGGCACCAGTTCACAATATTAAACAATGAATTTCCCAGGCTTCCATGTAGACCATGTAAACGAATTATCTTTGTTATGGGAACCATCTGTCTTCTTCCTCACAACTGTTGATATGACCTTGAAAAGTTTCCAGTGTCTTGCAAGCTCCCATGGAACTGCAGAAGTTTCATTTCTCCAAATTAACCCATTCGTAGTCAACATCCCCCTCCCTTATTCTAATGACAAGTTGAAATGAAGACGCACGTAGCTGCCCATGTTTCACTCCTGACACGAATGTGCACAAAAACATTTATGAGCATTTAATGAATCTCATGAAATCCCTATTGGAATACTTCCCAGACACTAACTGAAACATTGAGTGGGAAAAAAAAATCCATTCGTCAACCAAAATAAAGTCCACATCTTGCTTATGCCAGAGTATGAAGATCTTATTGAAATTCAGTGCTTTAAAAACAAATTTTGAATTTTTACCACTGAATGACTTTTGGATGGGACTGATAAACATATACCCATTAGTAGCCAAAAAGCTATCTGAGCTCTGCTTCCCTTCCCTTCCCATTCACCTATTGATGTGAATCAGAGTTTTCAGCTTATGCTTATACCAAAAATAAATTTAGGCATAAATTGTATGTCACCCCATATTTACATATTTAGCTGTTAGACATAAAGCCCAATTTCAAAACTATTTTAAATAGTTAAATAAAAAATGAAGCTGTTTCATTCATCAAACTGGATGTAAATCCAATGTTTTCTTGGACAAAAATAAATGTCTTTGGTTATAGCCAATGTTTTCTTGTACCAAAATAGAGGTTTGCAGTTATATTTAAAATGCTTTCTCTTTATTTCCAGACCTACTGCATTATGCAAAACACTCAAGAATTAGGAGTAGATGAAAGAAGGAAAAACATTGTGGTTTACAATGCTTACTAAAGCTCAGGAATAGAGTTAGGAATTCCATTGGGGAGGGGGATTGTCTTCTAAGGTGTTCCATGATTGAAAAAGTTTGTGAAATGCTGATCTAGCCATGTCTTAAAACATCGTTCATATTTGGAAAGATGTTCAATTCCTCAGTGACATGTTGAGTATCATCTGACCTGTGGGGCTCATTATTTGGCACTATATCATCAATCATTTTGTATTTTATCCATGTAGTTTCTTGGTAAAAATACAGGAATGATTTAGCATTGCCTTCTTCTGCACAGTATGAATTAGCCACAGTGATCATCTGCCTCTGACATCTTCCTATATCACTCTGCTAAAATAGATGTCTGCTGATTTTAGCCGGGCAGGTGGCATGACAGAAAGATGGATGGCCAGAGAACAGATAGATGAGTGGACAGATACATTTTTATGGAATTCGGCTGTATTGTCCAGGCCCAGAATATTAATTCTTCTCTCTTGGTTCTTTAAAAAGGTTAGATTTCTCTATTAGTCTCAGAATTTATGAATTTGGGGCTAATTCTTTATACCATTTTATTCATTCATCTGAGATCAAAATTTGAAAATACGAATTTATGTTCTAAAAAAACTGTTTGAATTCTGTCCTAGTTCTTTTTCACTTTGAACAAACTGTAACAGAACAATAAATGCTGAGGAGGGATTCTAAGAGTTGGCATCAAATGTATCTTAAATGTACAGTGCTCGAGAAGGTTATGTAACTGTTATATGTCAATCAATAAAAGTTAATTATAAATCACATACCTTTATTATATGTATTGTTTATTGTCTTTACTATTATAGAAAACCAACAAACCTTAGTCAATTGCCCGAATCCCTGTGGCCATTCACTTTCACTGTGTAAGCCATTGGGATAGTTTTCAATAGGACTTCTATCTCCATGTCGATAAATCTAGGAAGAAAGATTATAAGACTATATCACTTAATATATTTTTTCCATTATAAGTCTTTTGATATATTTTTAATTCTCTCTCTCTCACACAAACACACACAATCACACCGGGGCGGGGTGGGGGGAGAGAAAGAGAAAAAGAGAGAAAGGGAGGAGGGAGAGATTAACCCTACTAAGTGTTGGAAAAAATTCCAGAAGCCATGCTCTGCAAACTTTCCTCACCTTCTGTTAGATTAATATAATATGTTATATTACGTTATATTATAAGCATAAACATCAGCCAGCATTGCTGGACCAACTGGCAAAGGAAAGCTCAAGACTGTATTGGTTGGAAACGTGCAGAAGATCCACTTCATCCTGCAGTGGACAGACAGTGGCTAGGATGATGATAATGATGATGAATATAAATAAAAGAATATGAAGAAGCATTTAAACAAGCATGTTGTGGAATGGTGAGACCAAATAACATTCCTAGGTTAGTCAGAGCCAGTTTATTGCACAATAGGTTCAGAGCCAGTTTTATACATGAAGCTTTGAACAAAATGAGAACTTTGTTACAATGGTTTTATACACTTCTAAAACAAAGGATTCTGTTAACTCAGCAGTTTTATCATTGCAGACATTCGTTACATCAAATGACATTTTTCTAATTACTAAGTTTGTTACATTATCTTTGCCAAACAGTCATAATTCTTCTTGTAAATCACCGAAGCATAGATTCAAATTATCTCTTGTTGATATTTCATGTGGTCATCCTTGGTCTCTTTAACCTTCAAACTGTATATCACCAAATGTCTCTATCTCTGACAACTGAGGGGCCCCTCTTATAGAATTTTTCTACTTCAAAGGAATTTGTCTGCCTTTGTACTATTTCTACTGGATACATTTGCTTCTCTCAAACAAGCACATTTTCTTTCTTACAATACTATGAATAAAGAGGACCCTTCAGTGATCATCTAGCTGGACCGGCATTACCTACATTAAGCATGCATATGAAACTTATTATTTTGATTAAATATCACTCATAAGTAACTTTAATATAATATATACATAAGAAAAAAGTAGCCAAATGCCTGAAAAATATTAAAATAATGTTATAATCCTTCAGTTTGAAATCTATAACCTATATATCTTTCTTTACAGTTGGATTTTTAATTGCTTAGATATTAAAATACTTTTAACTATCTTATATTCTAGATCCTAGGCTATATTATTACTGAAACATTTCTATTATTATGATTGGTCATACAGTCAGCTGGAAGTTTAAACTGGATTTGACATTTTTCAAATCAAATCAAACCTTTATTGTCAAAGGACAACATGTGTACAATGAGATTGTATGAGCCTCCCTTGGTGCAGCCCCCCCCCAAAAAAACACAGAAACATCCCAATAATTCAAAATAAACTCAAATAAAAGAAAAGAAAATCCCTAAACCCAAATAAGTAACAATTAACACACATTCCCATATACATATATGTATATAACATTTATTAGATTCAATGATGGAAGAGACGGACACAGCTTCTTTAGTGACAACAGCTCTTTATTAGTAGACCAGTGTAACCCAACAATCTGCTTGTCTGGCAGTGTCCTCTTTTATAGAGGGCTGCCAGACATCTTAATCAATGAGCTTCAAGTATTTTCCCACTGTTTTGGAGAACCTGAGTGAAGCCTTTGACTCACTCCTTATATGGTCATATCACTTCCTATGATACATAACACCCCTCCCCTCCCAGAATACAATTACTTAAGTCAATATATATACATATTTATAGACGTAATCACACAGGTAAGTGGGGCTGGTGTGAGCCCTAGTAGACATGCACAGTTCAGTTTGTTCCTGGGGGTTGACTTGAGTGGGTGGATTAGTTGCAGTCTCTGGACCCGCAAATGGAACCTCCTGGAACACATCGCTAGGCGTGGTAGGAGTTGGAAGGCCCAACCCCTCGGGAAGTCTGCGCTGGAGTCTTGGTTCCACAGGTGGGCAATCAAGCTGTACAATTGGGTTTGAGTTAGTGTTAGACATTGGATTTAACAGTTTAGAACAGTCAGGGTCTGACTGCTTGTCAGTTTGAGTTTGGTCTGGTGTACAAAGCAGAGAGTTTGAAATCCGGCCTCGGAGTTGGTCCCCAAGCCGACACCACAATCTCCCGTCCTCTAGCTCAACTTTGTAGGAGCGAGGACCAGATAGTTCCACAACTGTGCCAGGAATCCAGAGACCATCCCTGGCATAATTATGGGCATAGACCTTGTCCCCTATTCCAAACTTCCTAATTTTCCCAGTGGAGTCAGGGGGAGTGTCAGCAATATAATTCAGATGCATTCAGTCCAACTGTGATCGGATTCTCCATCCCATGAGGAGCTCCGAGGGGCTTCTATTCATGGCAGCACAGTGAGAGGGCAGTTTTTGGACCTGAGCCCCGGGTGCTGTGCTGTCTGCATTGGTTCATCGCTGCCATCTCACCACAAGAGGGGGTCGACTGGTTGATCGGACCACTGTGAGAGGGTGGTTGGGTCTATCCCCCCCCCTTGGACTGTGGTCAACCTGGAACCTGACTTCGTCCTCTGTTGTGAGGGGACAGTGGACCTGGTCTTGTTGAAAATGCTTTTGAGACTCCCATTCCATGTCTCTCCCCTGGACCTTCTATATGGAACCCTAGGATATGGTTGCTCCCATCCTCTGTGGTCAAGATGTATTCCGCAGTGGAGCTTCTTGGTCTGTGAGACTCCCCCCTCTCGCAGGCTTGGCCCTCCACTCTATCGAGGGCCTACCTCGATGACGGGCTTTGGAACCCCGAGAGGTGGCATGCCGCAAAGAGGGAGTTGTGGGGTTTTTAAAAATTGTCTTTTTGTAATCTTTTAAGGGGTTTAGGGCAGGGGTGGGGAGGGAGGGGCATAGGTCAGGCTTGTTACAGGGGCATGGAACGGAAGGCGGGGAGCGGGGTGTGGAGGAGCTCAGTGCTGATAGGGTGGAGGGTGATTCTATCAGGACCGTGGTTGGGAGGGGCAGATATGGCGGGAGTAGGGGCCACATCAGGTGGTGGCGGCACGCACCCGCTATCTCCAAGCGGTGGCATGCCTCGGCCCCAATGACTCTTCTCGTCTCCCCGGCTGTCCAGAGTTTCAGAGCCCAGGCCTTAGACTGATGCTGTGCAACGCCAGGTCCATGGTTAATAAGGCCCCCCTCATTTGTGAGCTAATACAGGAGGGGGGTGCGGACCTGGCAGGTATTACAGAGACCTGGCTGGGCCAAGAGGGGGGGGTCCCCCTCGTAGAGATGTGCCCACCAGGTTTCCACGCATTCCATCAGCCAAGGGCCCAGGGCAGGGGTGGGGGGGTGGCGGTCGTTATAAAGGAAGGTCTTGATCCAAGGGAGGCCACTGTACTTCAGATAGCCGGATGTGAGTCTCTTCTGGTGAAGTGGGGCCATGGGATGCAGGTGGGCCTGCTGATCACGTACCTGGCTCTCTGCCACGTGACAGCGGCCCTGCCCGAGCTTCTCAACGTTATTGCCGGGGTGGCGGTTGATACCCCCAGACTTTTGGTCATGGGGGATTTCAACCTGCCGTCTACCGGTGAGGTGTCTGGGATGGCTTGGGAGTTTATGGCTTCCATGACAGCCATGGACCTGACACAATTAATTCATGACCCCACTCACACGGGAGGACACACTCTGGACTTGGTTTTTATCTCTGGTCAGTGGCTGAGTGGTCTGGATATAGGGGATATAGTTACTGAACCCCTGTCATGGTCGGACCATTCTCTCCTGAGGCTGGACTTTTTGACCGCTGCACCCCACTGCAGGGAGGCGGAACCGACCAGGTGGTTCCGGCCCAGGCGCCTGATGGATCCTGATAGGTTCCAGAGGGAGCTTGGGCCAGTTCCTGAAACTCTGGCTCATGACTCGGCTGAAGATCTGGTGGCTGCCTGGGATAGGATGGCCGCCGGTGCTCTGGACTGAGTCGTGCCTTTGTGGCCTCTGACTCAACGCCGAACCTGCCTGGCCCCTTGGTTTTCCGAGGAGCTGAGGGAGATGAAACGCCGGAAAAGACGCCTAGAGAGTGGTTGGAGGGCTAGTCGCTCCGAATCTGACCGAACACTAGTTAGGTCTCATATTAAGACCTATCTAGTGGCGATAAAAGCGGCAAAGCATAACCACTTTTCCGCTCTTATTGCATCGGCAGATAACTGCCCAGCCACCTTGTTTAGGGCGACTCGCTCCCTCCTACATCAGGGAGCGCGGGAAGACCCCTTGCAAAGGCAGGCTGAGGATTTTGCACAGTATCTGCACGATAAAATCGCTCAGATTCGGGAAGGCTTGGACTCTGACTGGGTAGATCCTGGCGGGGTGACTGAGGCTGGTCTTGAGAATGTTACCTGGGATGAGTTCGACCCTGTGACTCCTGAGGACATGGACAGAATCCTGGGGAGGTTAAATGCAACCACATGTTTATTGGACCCGTGCCCCTCCTGGCTGGTACTGGCCACCCGGGAGGGAACATGAGACTGGATCCAGAGGATTATAAATGCTTCTCTGAGAGAGGGTTTCTTGCCTCCCGCCTTGAAAGAGGTGGTGGTGAGGCCCCTCCTCAAGAAGCCTTCTGTGGACCCGGCCATTTTGGCAAACTATCGTCCGGTCTCCAACCTTCGCTTTGTTGCGAAGGTTGTGGAGAGTATGGTTGCGCGACAGCTCCCACAGTACCTGGATGAAACCGTCTATCTAGATCCATGCCAGTCCGGCTTCAGGCCTGGGTACAGCATGGAGACGGCATTGGTCGCATTGGTGGATGATCTCTGGAGGGCTCGGGACAGGGGTTGTTCCTCTGTTCTGGTCCTGTTAGACCTCTCAGCGGCTTTTGATACCATCGACCATGGTATCATGCTGTGCCGGCTGGAGGGATTGGGGGTGGGAGGCACCGTGTTGCGGTGGTTCTCCTCCTATCTCTCTGACCGGTTGCAGTCTGTGTTGGCAGGGGTGCCGCAAGGGTCGGTCCTCTCGCTGCTTCTGTTCAACATTTATGTGAAGCCGCTGGGTGAGATCATCCGTGGTTTTGGGGTGCGATGCCATCTGTATGCTGATGACACTCAGCTGTACATCTCCACCCCAGACCACCCCAATGATGCCCTCGAAGTGATGTCCCAGTGTCTGGAGGCCGTGCGGGTCTGGATGGGGAGGAACAGGCTTTGACTCAACCCTTCCAAGACCGAGTGGCTGTGGATGCTGGCGTCCCGGTATAGCCAGCTGATGCCATTGCTGGCTATTGGGGGCGAGTCACTGACCCCCACAGAGGGGGCTCGCAACTTGGGCGTCCTCCTGGACACACGGCTGTCTTTAGTTTAGTTTAGTTTATTTGATTTGTATACCGCCCTACTCCCGAAGGACTCAGGGTGGTGAACAGCCAACAACAAAATACATAAATATACAAAATTTTAAAACCCGATAAAATCAGATTAAATTATTTGGCCCAGACAAATTAAAATACCCCAATAATTTAAAAACAGATTAAAATTTACGTATTTAAAAAGGGAAGAGATCAGGCCAAGCCCGCTTGATGGAATAAAAAGGTCTTCACAGCACGGCGGAAGGAGCGCAGATCCGGGATCCTCCGTATCTCCGGGGGGAGCTCATTCCAGATGGTAGGTGCCCCCACAGAGAAGGCTCTCCCCCTAGGGGCCACCAGTCGACACTGTTTGGCTGACGGCACCCGGAGGAGTCCCTCTCTATGAGAGCGTACTGGCCGGTGGGAGGCTATTGGTGGTAGTAGGCGGTCCCGTAAATAACCAGGCCCTAAGCCATGGAGCGCTTTAAAGGTGGTAACCAAAACCTTGAAGCGCACCCGGAAGACCACCGGGAGCCAGTGCAGCTCGCGCAGGAGAGGTGTTACATGGGAGCGCCATGTCGCTCCCATTACCACCCGCGCGGCCACACTCTGCGCCAGTTGGAGCCTCCGGGTGCTCCTCAAGGGGAGCCCCATGTAGAGAGCATTACAATAGTCCAGGCGGGAGGTGACGAGGGCATGAGTGACCGTGCGTAACGAGTCCCGATCCAGAAAGGGATGCAACTGGCGAATCAGGCGGACCTGATAAAAAATCCTCCCGGTCACGGCCGTCAAGTGCTCTTCTAAAGACAGCCGTGAATCCAGGAGGATGCCCAAGTTGCGAGCCCTCTCCGTGGGGGCCCAATAGTCAGTGATGGCGTTAACTGGCTATATCGGGACGTCGGAAACCACAGCCACTCGGTCTTGGATGGGTTGAGCCTGAGCCTGTTCCTCCCCATCCAGATCCGTACGGCCTCCAGGCACGGGGACATCACTTCCAGGGCATCGTTGGGGTGATCCGGGGTGGAGATGTACAGCTGGGTGTCATCAGCGTACTGATGGTACTCTACCCCGAAACCACGGATGATCTCGCCCAGCGGCTTCACATAAATGTTGAACAGGAGAGGTGAGAGGACCGACCCTTGCGGCACCCCACATATGAGGGGCCTCGGGGTCGACCTCTGTCCCCCTGTCAACACAGACTGCGACCAGTCAGAGAGAAAGGAGGAGAACCACCGCAACACAGTGCCTCCCACCCCTAACTCTTCCAACCGGTGCAGCATGATACCATGGTCGATGGTATCAAAAGCCGCTGAGATATCTAACAGGACCAGGACAGAGGAGCACCCCCTGTCCCGAGCCCTCCAGAGATCATCAACCAACACGACCAATGCCGTTTCCGTGCTGTACCCGGGCTTGAAGCCTGACTGGAACGGATCCAGATACGTTAGAAGAGCATATGATGGCCGTGGTCAGGGGGGCTTTTTATCAGGTTCACCTGATACGCCAGTTGCGCCCCTTTCTGGATCGGGACTCCTTGTGCACAGTCACTCATGCCTTGGTTACGTCACGCCTGGACTACTGCAACGCTCTCTACATGGGGTTCCCCCTGAGGAACACCCGGAGGCTCCAGCTGGTGCAGAATGCGGCTGCGCGGGTGATTATGGGAGCGACATGGCGCTCCCACGTAACACCTCTCCTGCGCGAGCTGCATTGGCTCCTGGTGGTCTTCCAGGTGCGCTTTAAGGTGCTGGTTCTCATCTTTAAAGCGCTCCGTGGCTTAGGGCCAGGGTATTTGCGAGACTGCCTGCTGCTACCGATAACCTCCCATTGGCCAATACGCTCTCACAGAGAGGGCCTCCTCAGGGTGCCGTCGGTCAGGCAATGTCGGCTGGCGGCCCCCAAGGGGAGAGCCTTCTCTGTGGGGGCACACGCCCTGTGGAATGAGCTGCCTCCTGGAATACGATTGATCCCGGACCTCCGGACGTTCCGTAAAGCTCTGAAGACGTTTTTATTCCATCAAGCCTGCTTAGCCTAAATGGTTTTTAATTGGGATTTTAAATTTTATGGATTTGGGGGTTTTAAATTGGGAAGCTAGTGATTTAATTCTTTTTAATTATCTTAACTTTTGTATTTGTATGTTTTTTAATTTTGGCTGTTCACCGCCCTGAGTCCCTTCTGGGAGAAGGGCGGTATACAAATTAAATTAATAAATAAATAACTAAAATAAATTACTATGGGGGTCTCCCAACAGGCATGATCTACCGGCTCAAGGATTCCCTGGCCAATCAATTTATCCAATTCCTTATCAATTTTAGGTCTAGTTGCAAGGGGAACCCTACGGGGCTTAATTCAAATCGGTGCCACCTTGGGATCTAGGCTGAAAGAGATAGGTGTTCCTTTGTACTTGCCTAGGCTGCTGCCGAATACATCCTTGAACTCCTTCATGAGGTCTTTGGCACCATCATCTGCAATGGCGTTGATACCGGTCACTCTCATGCCCAGGGCCTCGAACCAGTCCAAGCTGAGCAGGCTTGTCAAAGGACCGGAAAACCCCTGAAATAAGATTTGGAATATTCCACTGCCCACAATGGGGATGTAGTTTCCTTGGTAGTCTTTAAGTTGTAATCGTTGTGGCCTCAAGTCTTTCTTCCTTATGCCCAGAATAATGTTCATCATGGTGTTCCACACAACAATGGTTAGGGACGATCCGGTGTCAATTTCCATCTCACACTCTGTCCCCTCAATCAATACTGTCACATGGATCTTTTTGGCCGACGAGCTGGTCTGTCGTATATTTGTCTGATATGCCTCTCTGTCAGCAGCTGGAGATTTCTCCCTGCGGTTCTGTTTCCACGGTCTCGGTTTCCTCTTTTCGGATGTTGCAGAGGCCACCGGTTGTTGTTTAGCTCTGAATGCAGATGGCATATTAGCACGGCAGACCCGAGCCAGATGTCCCTTACGGTCACACCTCTGGCACACAGCGTCCTTGTATCTGCATGTTGCTCTGGAATATGGCCCTGTGCACTCTGCACACAAGGGTTGTCTCCATTCTGTATCGGGGTAGGCTCTTTTCTCTTGTCATCTTGTAGCCAGTAGATGTCATTTTCGTCTTCCGATGACTTGATCATCTCGGTGCTCTCTTGATGCACTGTGGCGGTTTGGCACGAAGTCGGCACGTTTCCTGCTCTTTGCAGGGCAGCGGTTGATTTCTGCAAGTTCTCTGCCGCTCTGGCCTTGTCTAAGGCCGTCTGTAAAGTGAGGGCCAGCTTGGCTAACAACCACCATTGTAGGCTAGCATCCTTCATCCCACCTATGAGTTGCTCTAACAGCACATCATCCAGTTCTCAGAACTCACAGTATGTGGCAGCTTTTCTAAGTGCCGCTACATACTGGTTCACGGACTTGCCTTCTTCCTGCATTCTGCGGTGAAATTCACTCTGCCGTACAAACTTCAACTGCACTGGGGCATAATGCACCCATAGTGTGTTCTGTAGTGTGGCCCACAGTACCGCTTGAACCGTGACTGGTTTGACGAGTGCCTTGGCCGTATCGAACACGTCCATACCGCAATAACTGAGGAACAGTGCTCGTTTGCGGTTATTGGACAGTCCCAGGAAATTGTTCACTTCCATGAAGCATTCAAAATGATTCATATAGGAGTCCCAATTGTTGGTGGCTGGGTTGAACGGAGCCGGTGGGGCATACGTGGTCATCATGCTGGCAGACGGTGATTCTGCAGAACAGCGAGCGATGCCAGTTGTTCCCTACTCCGCTGGGTTTCTGGTCTATGAGTCCCTATTCTTCCGATCCCACCTTCATCACGTTAGATTCGATGATGGAAGAGACGGACACAGCTTCTTTAGTGACAACAGCTCTTTATTAGTAGACCAGTGCAACCCAACAACCTGCTTGTCTGGCAGTGTCCTCTTTTATAGAGGGCTGCCAGACAGCTTAACCAATGAGCTTCAAATATTTTCCTGCCATTTTGGAGGACCTGAGTGAAGCCCATGACTCATCCCTTATATGGTCATATCACTTCCTATGATACATAACATTATACTATATTACACCGGTATGAACATGTTGCACGTTGCACTGGCCCTGCAAGTCTATCATATTAAAACTAATTGTGGTGTTATGTAGCATTCAGAAGTCTGACGGCTCAGGTCTATCTTGTCTATCTTCCCAAGGACCTGGGATAAGCAGATATTGTTTGATGGTATTAAAGGTATGGTCACAGGATGTAAGCTCTTCCAAATAAAGTTTGGTTTGCCTTGACTAACAAACTATTGGCCAATTGCAAAATGCATATTTATTTATTTATTTATTTATTTATTTATTTATTTATTTATTTATTTATATTTATTTAAAAGCTATATAAGTAGTGGTTTTATACCAATAAAAATGCATTAATCTTTAAAGTAGAAATGTAACAACAAATAAGAGGAAACAGAAAAAATGCAATTTGTAGAAATGAAATTGTGTACATTGTTATTTATATGTATATATGTAAATAAATCAATATTAGACTTGTATGTATAAAGGATAAATTGAAATAAGGGAGAAAAATGGATAAGTAAGAAATGTTTAACTGTTGGAAAGAAACTATTGTTTAAAGAGTCTTTTTTGTTTTTTTAAAAAATGTATTAATCTGCATTTAATAATATCCAATAGTTAGTCACTTTTTGCTGAAGCATTTTGAAAAAGACAACAAAGATAAGCTATATCCTACTGCTAAAATTAATTTAAATATAAGGTTGTCTTCAGCTAACATAATAGATATTAAACCTGGGTAAAAAATATAGTATTTGCATTCATATTTTATGTTATGTCAAAATTAATAACCATATTACCACTTTAAAACATAACCTTGTTCATACACCATGCTAATGCAATGATTATGGTCCCATAAAATACTGAACTACAAAGTATTGAACCCCATTTTTTAAAATCTACAGTGTTGTGCAAAACATGTTAATGTTTTAATGTTTTTCTGGAGAAGTATTCACTACATAATAAACAACTTTGTATTGTTTATTAATTCAATTGTATTGAAGATTATAATAACTAATACAAAGCAAAAATATATAAAACAATAGAGAAATTGCAGAAAAATAAAATAAAAATAGAAAAGAAAGAGAAAGATATACTAATGATTATAAACCACACTTCATATGTAAAAAGACTATATAAAGAAGTAATATCCCACCTACATTATGACAAGTATAAACAACTTTAGTAACTTAGTACTGCTTCTTAAAATACAAAATTGCTCTCTTTTACTCAAATTCCATCTCTTATTTATAAACAAATTAATAAAGCCTAATCATTTCAGTCCTAATGTCAGCAAATGTTTATTAAGGGTTACCATGTCTGGATAAAAATCTATATTAATTAATAGATTTTATTTTATTCTTTTATCAGACCATTTAATACTACAATCGCAATTGTAAATTACAATATGCAATTGCAATCAGCTGGATGCTGGCCAGCATTATAAAAATCAGTAATTTTTTTCTGATTTTTTTTTATAATTCCTACATAGAAACTACTCCCTGACACTAGCTTGACTACTTAATCAATTTTTTGATAGATATTTGGTTAATTTAATTTCATTAACCATTAATCAAGAACAAGGAACCAATTCATTCCATGTCTTAGATTTTTGCCCTTGTTTCTACTTGTTCAAGACCAAGATCCACTGGTTTGGACTTATCCTTGGACTATTGCTTACAACAAATATTACTATTATCACCTTTCCACCCATAGTCCTACTAATAGTGCTATCTGGTAAATTGCAGCTGTTCTCTCCTTTAATTTGTGTTAACATCTCAGTAAGCAAGTTGGTACATATATGCTTAATTAAAGATGCAAGGAGGTTGGCTATTATCACAAATAGCTTTTTAAGTTTGTATGTCACATCTTCTGCCAACTGTACCATCCTGCCTTTCCTGTATTACCAAAGTATGTGCTCATATAATCGTGGTAATAAAATTTCTCAATAAGAATTATTGTGTTTTTTGCATTCAGTATTATCCAATGTAATGTTAAGATGGATGTTGTTATGTTTAAGGCAATAGAATATTTAATTGATTGTTTTAAGATGAAGATAAATAGCCTTTGTTAACTTTCAGTCCCACCATTCTACTACCATGTGAGCTTCTAAAGTCACTGATAGGTAGAACAATTTAAAAATGGTTGAAATAGTTATATCATTTTAGCTGGTCAGTCATTATGTATTTAGATTTATCTTCAGATAAGGATAAGAAAGCTTTCAGGAAATCTTACAACAGAAACTTGGGATCCCCTTTTGTTATATTTCTCTGATTAGATAATTATTAGATCTTTAATATACAGAAAGTGTTAATATAAAGATAATATATGTATGTTTGCCTATAGGTGTTTATTAGCTTTTTAATGTCTATATAGTGTTGTAATTTTAAATGATGCTGAACAACACTAACTGATGTTCTGGCACTAGAAGAATGAGTTATAAATTTCTAGGTTAAAAGAAAAAGTAGCCAGAAAGGAATTAGACTGCAGTTTTGTAGGCATACTTTTGATTAAGTCTCATAACATTTCATGGCAAGTCAAACTATTAATTCGCATACATACATGATTACAGCTATGGAAGAGTAACAAAATTCTTTTGCATACAAACTACTTGTTCTAGCACTGTTATTGAAAGCCTGGGACCCCAAGTTTCATCTTTGGGGCCCCAAACTTCATCTTTAAATGCACTCATTTTAAAGAAACCTGTTTTTCAGCACAGTACACAAGCTGTTCTAAGATGAACAATATTATTTGTACACATGCTATTTTAATGATGATAAGAAATATTAACCGGTCATTGTACTGCTGTTTTGAATTTCCTGTATAATAAAAAAATGAAAATAGAACATTGGTCTTGCTCAGGGCTCTTCCTGGTCCCTTTGCTTCTGATCAGAAATAAAGTGACAAATTTCCACTTTCCTTAACCCTGCTTATTGATTGGCCTTCATGTCAGTAAATGAACTACAAATTGACGATTGGCCATCATTATGAGCCTGTCCCTATTTTTAAGCAGAGTAAAAGTTTGCAAGAATACACCAATTTATTTATAATACGTAGCATGTGAATGCAATGCTTTTTGCCTATTAGTCTTGATATTTTTCATTTTGGTATGTTTATAATTATTTTCCTAGGCCAGGATATACAAGTAATCCTCGACGTATGACCACATTTGGGCCCAAATTTTTTGTTAAATGAGACATTTGTTACATGAGTTTTGCCCATTTTACAATATTTCTTGACATACTTGTTAAGTGAATTACTGCAATTCATAAGTTGGCTATCTGTTTGTTAAGTGAAACTGGCTTCCCCAATAACTTTGCTTGTGAGAAGGTCACAAAAGGTGATCACATGGGACAGAGCAAAGGTCATAAATATGAACCAGTTGCCAAGCATTTCAGTTTTGATCACATGATCATGGGGAAGCTGCAAAGGTCATAACTGTGAAAAATGGTCATAGATCACATTTTTCAGTGCCGTTGTAACTTTGAAGGTCGAGGACTACCTGTATATGATTACCCCCTCATTCTCATCTATTGATGACATTCCATAAAACTGAGGTTTGTCACACCACCAGTTTTTTTGCTAATAATTTCCAACAACTTACAGTCCAATTTACAATTTCTCCATATTTTTTCATCATATACAGTATAGATCAGATTGATGTTTCAGTTTGATGTTAGCTATATGCCACAGAAAGCATCTCAAATCATTATTGCATACTGAAAATCACCCTCTCGGTACTTGTTATTTTTGTTGCAAACTGGCCAAATTCCCCCAGAGCATTTATAGCTGGATTAAATAACAGCTGTTTCCGTTGTTTTCCTTTCTAGACCTTTTTCTCTACAAACAATCCATGCATTTGTGAAATTCTCTGTTTGCAAAACTTTACTTCCAACAGGTTGCTAGTGAGTATTTGCAAAGTCTTTTTAAAAAACTGTTAATAAATCAGTTGAGAAGCCTCGATAATTTTCTGCCCACCAAGAGTCAAATTTGGGTCTGCAGATGGCATTCCAACAGTTACTAAAAACATTGCATGGCAGCAAATATTGGGACCATAATGAACTACAGCTGTAGAATTAAATTCAAGGGCATTCATCATACCTTGCTTAGATGACAATATGATCTACTAGGTAGGAAATATGACAAACAAAAATATGACAAACAGACCATTAAATTGCATTTGAAAACCAGGGCAACTTACACAGCAATGGTAATCATGGGGCACCCAAAACTGCATTATGGATCAATTGTAGCTTTTGGATAGTCTTCATGGGTGTTGCAGCTAATCCACAATGGAAGTGAACTAAGGCATTAGGGAGTGTGAACAAGCCTGATCTGTGAGGGACAATTCACAATCACTCTGAAGTAATCAACTTCATTGTCATGCTGCTCCAATGTGAGCCATGCTTCTGATTTCAGATTTGGAGAAATCTCTTATGAACTGCATACAGAATTAGAATAAGAAATTTGTGATTTTTTCAGCTGACCTTATTGTGCTTTCACAAATGCCAGAGCAGAATAGAGATTATTGTGCATTACCATCCTTCTGCTTAGGATGATGAGCATGCTGAAGATGCAGCACCTACCTTTGAAGCATCAAAGCAGCAGACATTAGTGCTATTACTTCTTATTGCTTCTTCCTCACCTTCAGATACTCTTTTTGTTCTCATGGACACATAGCTGAGTAATGAAGTACAGGTAGTTCTTGAGCCCAAAATTTCTGCTGCTAAGTGAGACAGTTGTTAAATGAATTTTGCCCCATTTTACAACCTTTCTTGCCATAGTTGTCAAAGGAATCACTGCAGTTATTAAGGTAATAACACAATTGTTAAATGAATCTGGTTTACCCTTTGACTTTGCTTGTCAGAAGGTTCCAAAAAGTGATCACGTGAACTTGGGACACTGCAACCATCATAATGAGTCAGTTGCCAAGGGTCTAAATTTTGATTATGTGACCATGGAGATGCTACAATGGCTGTAAATGTGAAAAATGGTCATTTTTCAGTGCCGTTGTAATTTTGAATGATCACTAAATGAGCTGTTGTAAATCAAGAACTTCCTGTACTTGTAAGGTCCTATTTAGTGCAACAGATCATCACTACTGTCTCCAAATATCCATCTGTGGCTAATAGAAGTGGGTGTGTGGGTGTAATGTGTAAATATGTGAGTAAATAATAAAAGCAGCTACTTCATCCAGTTACTTTTCAGTATTATACAGAAATATAATTATACAGAAATATTGATTATACACAAAAAAGTAGAAAACAGAATTTCTCATATTATTAGTCTCTTATATTGCTTGACAAGCCACTGGAAACTTGGTAGATATCTTTTCTGTTACTGTGCACTTACGTATGTGCCAAATGCAACATCTTTTCTTATCTGACATATCTTATTTAATGGCATCATTGATTTCCTACTTAACAAATATATTCTTTTGGGGATGTTGTTTACATTTCATGACTAGCCATTTTCACTACCTATGAGCTTCTTACACTTGAAAGCCATAAAACATTTAACTCTTTGTAGGCTGAGGCTGACCCTTATTGTACTTCTAGGGATTATGGACAGCTCTTCAATGAAGATGGAAAAATCCCATGATATAGGAGAAAATCTTTTAAGGTAACATACTATAGGACACTGGATTTCATCATATCTGCTTGAATATTACACAAAACAGCCACAATGATAAAACACAAGCCTGAACAAACTGCACCTGTTTCATAACCTTACAAAGGAAGAAAAATTGTACTGTACACATCTTGATATGTCCAGGATCACAGATTACTCATGCCAGGCTCATTTTAAATTAAACCATGTATATTTATAAACTCATTCCCTTTCCCATACTTACTAAAATCACAAATTTCAACTCCCGTCCTAATGTCAATTGGAGAAGAGAAACAATGAAGGCCAGCAGAACAAAGTGCAGATTCTTGGAGCTTCTTGCTAGACTTGTTTCTTCCATTCTGCTAGCAGATATGTAAATGCTTTGTCACCAGAACACATACTTTTTAAGGAATATTAAAGGGTGGATACCTAGCAGATAATTAAAAGAGGAAGTGACAATTACATATATTGATCTATTTCTTAATTTAGGATTTTTTTTTAGCAACTTTAGCTCTAGAAAATGAAAGATATGTGATTGGTGAAATCAGATTTCTTTTCAAAACAAATTCAACTTCTATATAATACAGAGAGATGAACGTACTTACACATTGCAATACATAATGTAGTTAATTTGATTTAGCATGTTTGTAAAATATGAGGTTTAGTATGTAAGTCTTTTCATCAGTAATTAAACTTAAGACAATGTATGAACCAGGTTCTCCATTGACAGTCTATTAGGACTTTGTGAAAGTTTAAGAGGGCTTTACTTTGATGATTATTTCAGCAAAATTTTAAAAAAAACACATGAAGTATTCCTTTTGAGAAGATCAGGAACCTTACACAACCTTCTCAAAAGTTGTCAAACTTCCCAAAGGACTTTTTGTATATGCATGGAAGTCATTTTACTTAAGGTGAAGTGATTGAGTAAATTACTTCCATTTTGGCCCTCACAACGCTGAGACATTAACTCTAGATCAAATGTGCCCATTGCCCATTGTAATACTATCAACCATTCTAATTCATAGTAACATAAATTAAAGCGGTAATATCTCTGGAATGAAATTCTTTGGAACTAAATTGGCTAAGGCAACACACATATCTACTGTATAACATTTAATGTTAATAATGTTTTAATAATTAAAAATAATAATAGTGAAATGCAAAACAAATCACAACATTGACATACAGGAAAAAAAGCAAATAGTAATTATACAGTGAAGAATGAAAACTTCTATGAAAATAAACTAAGCATGACAAAAAACCCAATTAACAGAAAAAAGTTTCACACAATTATGGATAATAATTTAAAGCTAATTTCATTCAGAAGTTTGCCATAAATCTGGATCATATAGTATATAGTACATTATCCTGATTCTCATAACATGGATTTTTTTTTATATAAAATCTTGGATCCATTCCTTAAAGTAAAGAAAGTAAGTTTTTCTCCAGTTGTATAAATATATCATCTTTTCCAAGTACCAGAACCAGTAGTGCTTTTCATGATATGACAAATTCTATTTTTAGATATATGTTTTGACATCACATTGAGATCCTTAATTAGAAGATTTCCTCCCAAAATTGGACTGACATATGCAATGCTTTGAAATCAAAACAAGGTTATAATTGCACAAGAATTTACTTTCCTCAGGAAATTTAATTGTTGATTTCCATTCAAGTGCTACATCTGTCAAAGAATCTAAAATAGCAGGTACATCGCAGACTGCTACAGCATCCAAACCATTACTGTTTAATTAATACATTTCAATTGTAAATATTTCCAAGATATTATGAATGTAATATTCAACACATACTGTACCATCTTAAAATCTTTAAAACATTAGAAATTAACCAATTTAAAGGATGGATTTCTTGTTTAACCCAAGGATTTCAATAAAACATCTTTCCTGCTATTTTTAAATGTGCGTTATTCTACAATTTCTGTTTTTCATGAGATTTGGGTTCAATATTGTTTATCGAATAATAAACAAATGTGCTTGTCAGCATGAAATGTGCTTGCAAAGCATGAAAAGAAGATCCTGGGATAGTATAGTTGGAGTTTAAAAGAAGAAGTCAAAGAACTACATTCATGCTCCCTAAATATTCCTAAAGAGTAGAAAAATCATAAGATGTTTTTAAAAAATTGTTAAAATATGTGAAATCATTGCGAATAAACTACAAGATGCAGCATGTAGGTAAAAATATATTATAATCATGGAAGTTCTAGTTATGTATTAGGCACAAAGCCAGTCGTTTTCTAGGAAGGAGGCAACATTAAACCATTTCTAAAAACTTGCCCAGAAAACTACAGTGTCTTGTCCAGGCAGTCCCTGGGAATCAGATACAATTGAAAGGAAGAATAGAAAGAGAAAGAGAGAATTAAAAGACTGGTAACCATCCAGAGTTATCAAAATGAACTAGAAGGCTCAGCAATGTTCCAGATATACTTGATACTTCTTTTTTTCAGGTCAAAGAACTGTTTTAGTAAGTCAGCAACTGATGTTGCATTTAAACTCTGAAGCGTATTTTTGGAATAAAAACTGAATGGTTGTATAGCTACTGGATGAAACCTCTTAGGGCTACTTAATAGAAAGAAACCAGGAAATATAAGCCCTTTTGGGTTGGCCTTCTTTAATTACTTGAAACTAATAGACCTGGGTTTACTTTGTCAGTAATTATTTTGCTGGTAATTAGATTGTGAGCTGTGAGGAACCTAGAATGTTGCTTTCAACTAATTCTGCTTTCCCCCCCAAAAAAATTAATATACAATAATTTTTCTATCATGGTGTAACATCACCAAAATATCCATATATATATATATATATCAATAATCAGAGAGTAAAATTAGAAAATATTTGCAAATTCTTATATACAAATTTACATTTCCCATACTTATAAATTACCATAATTATACCATCGTCTATAATTGTAATCCAACATTATCCTTTGTCTCTCTCCCATCATTTCTGGATCCAATCATACCACATATTCCAACTACCATAAAAGTCTGAATCTCTTTTACCCTTGATCAGTTTTGTAAGTCTATCGGACTCCGCACATTCCATGATTTTATATATTATTTTTGAGTCGTTGGTAAGTCCTCATTCTTCCATTCTTGTGCGAATGCCAGTCTCCCTGCAGTGATTATGTGCAGCATCAAATACCATTTAGTCATTCCAATATTTACGGGTCTAACCCCCAATAAGAAGGTTTCCGGTTTCAGTTCCACTCTACAGTGTATAATTTCAAGCAACCATCGTCGTATTTTCATCCAATATTTAGCTGCTGGGGCATATCCACCATTGGTGGAAGTAAGTTCCATTGCTATGCCCACATTTCCAGCACTGTGAAGATGTCCCGGGGAACATTTTAGCTAATCTTGCTGGAGGTAGGTGCCATCAATAAACCATCTTGTAAATATTCTCTTTATAAGAGGATGCCATAGTTAATTTTAAGTTTTTAAACCAAATCTCCTCCCAGTTTTGAAAATCCAATGAGTAACCCATATTTTGCCCCCAGGCAATCATGGAGTCTTTAACGACATCCTCCCCCACTTTCAATGATAATAGATAAGAATAGCATTTCGATAAAACTTTCCTGTCATTACCTAATAAGATTTTATCCAATTCTTGTTTTCCATAATATATCCCTTCACTCTCCTTATCTTTCTTCCACCTTGAGTGTATTTCGGTGTAGGCCCACCAGTCTATGTTACACCCCTCTGACCTCAGTTGTTACCGTGTCTTCAATCTGCCCTGAATATCCAAAATACCTTCATAGGTCAAGACCTTCTCTCCTTTATATAACTTCGGGTATACCAGGGCCTCATGAGTCAAGATCCAACATAGTATCTTCGAATACAACTTTCTCCTAAGTCTTTCCCAGGTATCCCCTAGGATCTTACGTAAATAATGATTCCGAAAATACCTCAGTCAGGCTGACTGTCCTGGCCATAAAAAGTGGTGCCAACCATGTTGAAGGCCATGGCCTTCTACCGCCAATAGCCGCCTCATTTTCAGGGCGATCCAATCCTTTACCCATATCAGAATGGCTGCCTGATGGTAAAGCTCTCAATTTGGAAGTCCAAATCCCCATCTAAGTCTAGGTTCCTGCATCATCCTGAGCTTAATCCTTAATTTTTTATTTTGCCAAATAAATTTAGAAATAACTCTGTTCAAGGTGTTAAAGAATTCCCTATCCAGACTTACCGGGACAGTTTGGAACAAAAACAGCCATTTGGGGAGAATGTACATTTTGATGGCAGCTATCCTTCCCATAAGTGATAGCTTTAAATTTTTCCACCTCTCCAGATCTCTAACTGTCTGATTATAAAGGGGAACATAATTATCCTCCTTTACCGAAGAACACCTTGCGGTCAACCAAATTCCCAAATATTTTATTTTATTAGTTATCTGCATGCCCAGGAGTCCTTCCAACTGACATCTCTGCCTCTCTGTCATGTTTTTAGCTAATATTTTCATTTTTTCCTTGTTAATTAATAATCCTGCTACTCTCCCAAAATCCCTCAATACCTGTAATAGCTTTGGTCCTAATTCTGATGGCTCCTCCAGTATGAAGACTAGATCATCCGCGTATACCTGAACTTTCACCTCCTCATGCCTAACTCTTATTCCTCTTATTTCCGTGTTTCTCCTAACCTCCCTAAGCAATGGTTCTAGTGTTAGCACAAATAATAGCGGGGAGAGTGGACATCCCTGCCATGTACCCCTACCAATCCAAATCTTCTCTGTTTCCTCTCCATTGATTAATACTTTTGCTGTCTATTCATGGTAGATTGCATGCAATGCTCCCATGAACCTCTCCCCGAAATCCATATATTTCAACTGGGAAATCATGAAGTCCCAGCTCACTCTGTCAAACGCCTTTTGGGTGTTGACAAAAATCATGGATAATTGTTTGTCCGGACAATTTTCATAATACTCTAAAACATTCATCACCATTCTTATATTATCACGTAGCTGTCGGTTGGGCAGGAATCCATTCTGATCTGAGTGTATAAATTGGTTAAGGAATCATCCAAGTCTCGTGGCCAGAAGTGCTGTAAATATTTTATAGTCCAAATTAAGCAATGAAATTAGTCTGTAATTTTTAATAAGTGTCAAATCAGTGCCAATAGATATATAGGCCTCTGACCAAGATGTTGGTATCTAGGAATCTTTCATCATCCTGCTAAATAATTCCACCATGTGCTTACCCAGCACCTCAAAACCATCTTGTACAATTCTATAGGTAGTCCATCCATCCCTGGTGTCTTCCCATTCGCTTGTTTTCCCATAATCAATTCTACCTCACCCTCGGTAATTTCTGCATTAAAGAATTGTTTAATTGTCCCAGTGATTTTTGGCAAATCTGTGTTCTCTAAATATGTCCAAATATCTTGCTCCCTTTCTTCACCCCTTTTATACAGCTGAGTAAAAAATTCTTGCACCACCCTTCTCTTACCTTCCATGTTAACATGCAACCTTCCAGCCTGATCTTTTAGCCCCTCTATTCTTCGATTTTCTCTCTCCTTTCTTAGACGGTAGGCTAACCACCTCCCTGGCTTGTTGGCGTTCTCCAAATGATTTTGCTTTGCCCATTTTATTTTATTGGCTAGCTCTTCCTGATCCAACAGCCTAATTTGATGTTGCCAAAAATTCCTCTCTTCTATACAATTTCCAGTTTCCTGACCCCTTTGCATTGCCTCTTCGGCTTTTTGTAAGCTGTTCAGGAAGGCTTCCCTCTGCTTTCTTTGGGCCTTATGTTTGCCAGCCAAATATTTAATCGCCAATCCCCTCATCACTGCTTTGGCTGTGTCCCAAGTATTATATATTGAGGTGTCTTCCTTTTTATTTTCATTAAAAAAAAGCCGCATCTCTTTCTTGAACATATTTATAAATTCTTCCTTTTTCAAAATCCCTACATTCATTCTCCATCTATTCCTTCTTTGGCCCAATATTTTCCAGGTCAACATTAAAGGGTTATGGTCAGCCCATTCATTAATGCCAATTTCTACCTCTGAGGTTATCTCATTCAAGTCAGGTGACATCCAGATCATAACTAATTCTGCTTTTAAACGAGAATTTGACTCATTTTTTTTGTACTGCACAAATCCAGATGATCACAAGATACAGGAAAGTAAGACAGAAAAATGTAATATTGGACAAGAGACACTTTGCAGACTATGTTAGATTGTAAAATCAAACATGGGGAACATACAGCAATGACAAAATTTAAGAGTATGTATCCAGAACAGAGGTTTGATTAAATTTAAGGAAGAATGGCTTTCCTATATCATACAACAAACTCAGATACTTAAGAGTATGGATTTTAATAGAGAAACATTTAATGTAAAAGTAGAATGGACGTTGACTTACCTGAACATCCCTTCTATGCGCGCTGCTCGTCTGAGCTCCAGTTTGTTCACGAAGGCGTAGAGTAACCAGTGTAGAGAAAGAGGCCACCCGGCTCAAGAGACCGCAGCCGAAGGGTGGGTTGGATTCTCCAGCAGCGTGCATAGAAGGGATGTTCAGGTATGTCAATGTCCGTTCTCCAGCATGCTGCTTGGAGAATCCAAAGCATGGGATATACCCAAGCTAGAGAGATGACAGGAGGGCGGCTGCGTGGTCCCGGGTGGTAGAAGAGGAATGAACCGACTGCAGCACACGCTGTCCAAAGGATGCTGAGGCAAATGAGTCAATCTTGTAATGTCGGATAAACGGTGTCAAGAAAGTCCAGGTTGCAGCCCTGCAGATATCCGCAATGGAAGCCTGGGTGGCCCAGGCAGTGGTAATAGCTGCACTCCTCATCGAATGAGGCAAAATTCTCCCCGGCAAGGGGCTCTTCTGAAGTGTATAGGCTGTTGCAATGCACACCTTAAGCCAGCGTCGGATGGTGGAAACCTTCTTGCCCAACGTTGAGGGATGGAAGGAGAGGAATAAGGCCTCCGATTTGCGGAAGTGTCATGCCATTGCTGTTCCAGATGATTTGGGTCCGGGCAAAAATCTGGTAGAACTAGTTCCTGGGCCTGATGATAATAGGAGTTTACCTTGGGCAGAAAGGAGGGATCCATCCGCAGGACCACCCTGTTCGAATGGAAGATGCAAAGATCTTTCCGCACTGAAAGCGCTGCAAGCTCTGAAATCCTTCTGGCTGAAGTGATTGCCACTAGGAAGGCGACCTTGAGGGTGAAAAATTTAAGACTAATGTTCCCAAGGGGCTCAAATGGGGGTGGCATGAGTGCCTTCAGTATGAAGGAAAGGTCCCATGTTGGGTACTGATCGATGACAGCCGGTTGGAGGTTGGGTGCCTCTCTCAAAAAATTCCGAGGATGTTGAGTTAATGGGTGATCCTTGCCATCAGACAAGACAGTGTGCAAGGCTGCCACTTGCTGTTTAAGAGTGTTAGGCGCTAGACCTTTGTCCAAACTGTCTTGCAAATATTCTAGTACCTCTGAGATGGACGCCGAAGTCGGGTCGAGATGCATCATCGAACACCAGGATCAGAACGACTGCCAGGTGGTGTTTTAAATGAGGTTCATAGATGCATGTCTGGAAACCTGTATAGTGTGTATTACGCGCCCTGAGAGATTGTCCTTCCTCAGGAGGTTCCTCTCAAGTGCCAGATGGTCAACTGGAGCCACTGAGGCTCTGGATACAGAATGACCCCCTGGCTGAGAGTGATCCGGTCCCTGGGAATCTGCCAGGGGTGGTCCACAGACAGGTTCACAAGATCCGCATACCAAGGATGACGCGGCCAATGCGGGGCAACCAGGAGTAGTTCCGCCTTTTCTGCCAACATCTTGTGAATCACTCTTGGGATGAGTGGGAGAGGAGGGAATGCGTAGAGTAAGCCTGGAGGCCAAGCGCAGCGAAGAGTGTCGCAGCCTTCGGCTCCTGGACACGGGAACCAGGCGAAGAACTGTGGCAGCTGGGCATTCAAGGGATGTGCAAAGAGGTCCACAATTGGGTGACTGAACCTCGGCAACAACTCCTGGAAGAGTGAAGGATGAAGACGCCATTCTGCCTGATCTATTTAATTTTTCATTTTTTCATTTTATTAAATTTGTATACCGCCCTACTCCCGAAGGACTCAGGGCGGTGAACAGGCACAAAATAAAACACATGAATACAAAAGTTAAAAAACATAATTAAAACCAAATTAAATAATTTTTGCCCGAGACAATTAAAATCCCCAATGATTTAAAACGAATTAAAATTTCAATTTAAAATTTAAAAGAAGGGGAGAAAATTAGGCCAGGCCGGCCTGCTGGAATAGGAGTGTCTTAAAAGCACGGCGGAAAGTGTGCAGATCCGGGATCCTCCGTATCTCCGGGGGGAGCTCGTTCCAGATAGTAGGTGCCCCCACAGAGAAGGCCCTCCCCCTAGGGGCCGCCAGTCGACATTGTTTGGCTGACGGCACCTGGAGGAACCCCTCTCTATGAGAGCGTACCGGCCGGTGGGAGGCTGTTTGTGGTAGTAGGTGGTCCCGTAAGTAGCAAGGTCCTAAGCCATGGAGTGCTCTAAAGGTGGTAACCAAAACCTTGAAGCGCACCTGGAAGACCACCGGGAGCCAGTGCAGCTCGCGCAGGAGAGGTGTCACACGGGAGCGCCATGTTGCTCCCATAATCGTGCAGCCGCACTCTGCGCCAGTTGGAGCCTCTGGGTGCTCCTCAAGGGGAGCCCCATGTAGAGAGCGTTACAATAGTCCAGGCGGGAGGTGACGAGGGCATGAGTGACTGTGTGTAGGGAGTCCCGATCCAGAAAGGGATGCAACTGGTGAATCAGGCGAACCTGATGAAAGATCCTCCCGGTCACGGCCGTCAAGTGCTCTTCTAAAGACAGCCGTGAATCCAGGAGGACGCCCAAGTTGCGAGCCCTCTCCGTGGGGGCCAGCGATTCGCCCCCAATAGTCAGCGATGGCATCAACTGACTATATCGGGACGTCGGAAACCACAGCCACTCGGTCTTGGATGGGTTGAGCCTGAGCCTGTTCCTCCCCATCCAGATCTTCATGGCCTCCAGACACCGAGACATCACTTCAAGGGTCTATTTGAGTCCTGCTTAGCCAATCTGCTTGGACGTTGGCTGAACTGGAGATATGTTCCACTTTCATCCAAGTGTGTGTTTCTCCGCCCAAGTCAGCATCTTCGTAGACTCGGCCATGAGGGCTTTGGGCCAAGTGCCGCTTTCCCGGTTCACATGTGCCTTTGTTGTTACATTGTCTGTGAGAACAAGCACATGCTGCCCTGTCACTGCTGAGTGAAAATGGCGCAGGGCCAGATGAACTGCCCGCAGCTCCAACCAGTTGATGTCGTTTTTTAGATCCTGTGGAGACCAACGACTCTGGGTGACGTTTGTCTGCAGATGGGCACCCCAGCCGAACATGCTCGCATCCGTTGTGATAGTAACTTGGTTGGGTTCCTGAAAACAACCTTTCTCTATGGCCATCGACACCCACCAGCGAAGGGACAGGTGGACAGTCGCCGGGAGAAATACTTTGGCTTTGGAGTTGGCACGGCAAGACCTCTGGTATGGTAGAAGGTACCACTGTAACAGGCAGTCATGCAACCGAGCCCACGGCACAATTGCAATGCATGAGATCAGTTTCCCAAGTAATTGGGACAACAGGATCAGAGGAACTGACTTGAGTGTCAATATCTGTCTCACCAGTGTCCACCATTCTCATACTGAGAATCCTGTCGGGAGACAGAAACATATAGGCTGATGGAGTCTATCACTGCCCCCAGGTGCAGGATGCAGGTGGTAGGTAGTAAATGGCTTTTCTCCAAATTCAGGGAGAACCTGTGCTGTTGCAGGACCCGGACTACCATATGTAGATTGTCCATAGCTTGCTCCTGTGTGGATGACAGAATTAGTATGTCGTCCAAGAACACAGCACTCTGATGGGCATCAGTCTGAGGGAGGTGGCTACCGTTGCCAACAATTTCATGAAGGTCCTGGGGGCCAATGACAGGCCAAATCGCATGGCCTGATATTGGAAATGACGATTGGAGTACGTGAACCGCAGAAACCTCCAATGAGATGGTCAAATTGGGACATGCAGATAAGCCTGTTTGAGATCTATCGACCTCATAAGGTCCCCCGTTCGAATGCACCCCAAAATTGATTAGAGGGACTGCATCTTGAATTGGTGGTACATAATGAATTTCTTTAAAGCCTAGAGATCCAATATTCTCCTCCAGCCCCTGGAACTTTTTGGCACTAGAAAAAGGAGTGAGTAGAAGCCAATGCCATGTTGTTCTATAGGTACAGGTTCGATGGCGCAGATGTCTAGTAGATGTTGAATCTCTGCGTCCATCAATTGCCTCTTTTCTGGATTGCTCGAGACCGGGCATGAGATGAAGCGGTTCAGAGGGCTGGAGTGGAATTCCAATGTGAGGCCGAGCCTCACCGTCTGGAGGACCCAAGCATCGGTCATGGATGATTCCCATTGGCTTTGGAAATGTATAAGTCGGCTGCCAATGGGCATAGTAGCATGGTAGTCACTAGCCTCTTCTGAATGACCTATTGGCCCCACCTTGGAATGAACGCTTGATCGAATTCTGGCCTCTATCCCGGTCACGGAATGTAGATCTGTCAGAAGACTGGTCAAAGCTTTGGGAATATTGTCGTGGAAAGTAGGACCCACTGGGTTCGGACTCAGTCTGAAAGGGCTGTCGCTGGGAATAAAGAATCCATCTCCTATCCGCCCGTGGGTAAGAGGATGGCATAACTTTACATTTGTCCTTGTCCTCCACTAAAATTGGGTCCAAAGCCTCTCCAAAGAGAAAAGATCCTTATAAGGAGCGGACGCGAGCTTCTGCTTAGATTTTGTATCCGCTCTCCAATGTCACAACCAAAGGAGGCGTCGAGATGTAACAGTGGAAACAAGAGCGCGCAAAGCAAATTTTGCGGTGTTTAACAATGCGTCTGCAGAATACTCAGTGGCAGTCACCAATTTATTGATGTCTGGTGGAGCCTAGTATCTTCAGGTGGTAAACGCTCTTGTAATTGGCGCAACCATATCAGAGATGCCCTATTAAAGAAAGAGGCAAATGTTGCGCCCTGAATGGCCCAGGCAGCCGCTTGATGAGTCTTGCAGAAGGATAGTTCAGCTTTCCTATCTTCCGTTCTCAATCCATCCATTATGTCATTGGATATGACAGAGGAGGAAGTTAGGCTGGCCACCGGTGCATAAACCGCAGGTAACTGGATCAAGTTCTGAAGACTTGGGTCAGAACAATAAAGCTTTTTGTCAAGTCCATTCGGAGCCGATATGGAGGCGGGTTGACACCATGTCTTTGTACTACCTCCGTGAAAAGTTCGGGGCACAGAATAAACTCCTGTTCCTGTTTAGGCATTTGAAATAGGTCGCCATGAGGATGAGAATCCCCTTGTTGAGTAGGTTGAGACTCCAAAACCCCCATGTTAGTCATTACTTTGGCTTTGTGGAGCAAAGACTTGAAGAGGGAAGGATGAAAGAGACCCATGAATGAAGGTTTATCTGATAATAAGCCCTCATCATCAGAAAACTCCATGTCTCCATGGTCATCATCATCCCACAAGGACTCTTCGCTGTGGAGTGACTCTGGATGATAAGAATGATCACAATGCGGATCCACATATGCATGGGTCTGCGGTTGAGAAGTAACCTGCAATGAAGGACAGTGGAGTCCTTGGTGAGATCTAGATGTCAGGACTCTGGAAGTGGTCTGAGAAACCAGGGCCTGAATGTCACGGGACAATGCCCGCTGTAGCCCTTCTCTGGTGCAGACCCCCGCTGCGGGCGGGGTAAAAGTTGCTTCAGGTGGAGGGCGACACGGAATAGGTGGAACCTGACTGCCAATCCCTGAGGTAGAAGGAACAACTGTCGGATCCCTGAGAGAAGCTCCAACCGCTTGCCCCTGATCGTTAACAGCGGCTGAGACGGCAGTCTGGGACACCTCTGGCAAAACACCTGGATCCTGGACAGAACCATGTGCAGGTGGTTGAGAGACAGCAAGCTGGTGGTCCGTGGCCTGCGCCTTCTGCCGAGCCATGAGGAATTGTCTCTCTAAGGCTTTGTGTCTCCTCTCTGCGATCTTGTCAGCCACAGAGGATCGTTTTGGAGGACGAGGACTAGAAGAACGTGTCCTGCCTGCCGGTTGTCTGGTGCCCCTAGAAACACCTTTGGAGGCATGTTTTGGCTGTTTCTGGACCTTAGGAGGGCTGAAGGCATGCTCCAGATCTGAGGACAAATCTGAATCTGCCATCGTATTGGTAAACCTGAGGAGGTGATGAGGGAGGTTCAATTGTATCGAAAGGCTTGCTTCCATTTATTATTAATATTTATTTATATTATTTTTATTTATTTATTTTATTTTTATTTTTTTGAATAAAGGTGGTGCTTGCAGGCACTCACAACTGACCAGCCACACAGACCCGGCTCCGATATGTGTTAGGGCTGATAAGTCCACTCAGCTCCTAAGCGCCTGACAGCTGAAGCAGAACAACTGCAATAGTGACCAACAAGTAAGCATGCGCAAGATGGCGACGCTAGCTGAGATCGCGGTGTGAGGATGGGCACTGATCTACCTTTTGGGACCCTCTGAGGATCGCCTTGAAGACCTGGCGACCCGGGTCCAGTTGGGGGAACTTCCTCCCATTCCGGGGATGGCTTTCTGCTCCCTCTTGAACATCGTGGTGGGAGCAGAGAGCAGAGAGCAGAGAGCACAGCATCGGCGAGGTTCGGAAGCCTCGGAACAGCTGAGAGGCGGCGGGGCGGCGTTTTTCCCCCCCAGCTGGAGCTCGCTGGGAGTGGAAGCGGCGGTGGTGGCATTGCGCTGGGGGCGCCTACCACGTGGACACTGCCCCAGGCTCTGGCTTTGTTGAGGTGCTGTCGGGGCTGTTGGGGCTGCCAGTTCCCTAAAAAAATCTCAGGGACGCTGCCGGGATTTCATTACGGCAGTGGGGGATGGCGACGAGGGCAACAACCGCGAAGACTTCCGGCTGGCTCTGACGGGGAGAGGAGCGCCCCATGGCCTTGATGAAGGGCGCTAATGTGGCCGAGGACCATCTTTTCGAGCCAGGATAGACGAGGATTGGGTGTGTTATCGAGGGGGGGTCTCCACTGGGGTGTTTTAGAGTGCCTCGGGGACTGGGGGGGTTAAAGTGTAACCCCTCCCTCTTTCCATCTCTCCCCCCTTAAAACACGCCCTTCTCGGACTTGCGCCCTCTTTTGGCTTCACCTCGCTGACATAAATAGCTCGCTTATTCCATCTGAGCCCTTCCCCTATTTGTTTGGAGGACTAATATCATCTGAACAGGAGCTGGTATATGACTCCATCCCACCAGCTGAGAGGACCAGCCAAGAGCCTAACCACTGTGAGAGAGTGACTTGGGCTCTGAGCCCCACGGGCTGAGCTGGGATGGCATTAGCTATTTGGCACTTTGCACTTTGTACCTGCTGGCAGGGGAATGACCATTGGACAAACCGCTGTGAGAGGGCGGATTGGGGACTTATATCCTGGGTGCTGTACTGTTTCTGTTGTACCATCATTCGGCACCTGCACTTTACACTTACACTTTGCTGGCAGAGGGACGGATCATCAAATCCGCCGTGAGAGGGCGGATTTTGGACCTATATTATGGGTGCCAAGTGCACAAGTTGAACCATTACTTCCATCTCACCAGTAAAGGGGGCAGACCATCGAGCCAAGCCGCTGTGAGAGGGCGGTATGATTTATTCTTCCTCCCCCCTTGGACTGTGTCGACCTGGAGACGGACTTGGCCTCTGTTGTGAGAGAACAGTGGACTGGGTCTTGAATCCTTTTGTGGCTCCTGTCTTTTTATGTTCTCCCTCGGACTTTTCTGTATGGACCCTTTAGGGGACGGTCACCCCATCCCTGTGGCAAGATGTACACAGCAGCGGAGCTTCTTGGTCTGCGAGATTCCCCCCTCTCGCAGGCTTGGCCCCCCACGTTATCGAGGGCCTACCTTGATGACGGATTTTGGAATCCCGAGAGGTGGCATGCCGCAAAGAGGGGGCTGAGGGGTTTTTTAAAATTGTCTTTGTGTAAATTTTTAAGGGGTTTGGGGAGGGGGGTGGGGAGGGAGGCCAGTCTGGCTGTTAATGGTGCCATAGGGGGTACGGACTCTGGGGGAAAGGAGACTGTTAGAATGCCCTCTATTGAGGGCTTTTCCATCAATACGCTGAGTGGGAGGGGCAGGTATGGCGGGAGCAGGGGGCCACATCATGTGGTGGGGGCACGCGCTCGCTATCTCCGAGCGATTGCGTGCCCCGGTCCCCTTAGCTCTTCCCGTTCCTCAGGCTGCTTAGAGTCTCAGGGCCCGAGTTTCCGGCTGATGTTGTGTAATGCCAGGTCCATAGTAAATAAAGCCCCCCTCATTTGTGATCTTATTCAGGAGGGGGGAGCGGACCTGGCAGGTATTACGGAGACCTGGTTGGGCCATGAGGGGGGGGTTCCCCTCGTGGAGATGTGCCCATCAGGCTTCCGTGCATTTCATCAGCCGAGAGCTCAGGGCAGGGGCGGGGGGGTGGCGGTCATTATAAGAGAGGGTCTTGATCCGAGGGAGACCACTGTGCCTCAGATAGCCGGATGTGAGTCCCTTTTCGTGAAGTGGGGTCGTGGGGTGCAGATGGGTCTGTTGATCACATACCTGGCTCCCTGCCACATGGCGACGACCCTGCCCGAACTCCTCAGTGTTATAGCCGAGGTGGCGGCTGATACCCCCAGACTTCTGGTCATGGGGGATTTCAACTTGCCATCCATTGGTGAAACTTCTGAGGTAGCTCGGGAGTTCATGGCTTCCATGATGGCCATGGACCTGACCCAAGTAATTCACGGCCCTACTCACATGGGGGGACACACTCTGGACTTAGTTTTTGTCTCTGGTCAGTGGTTGAGTGGCCTTGATATAGGGGATATAGATACTGAACCCTTGTCATGGTCTGACCACTCGCTCCTTCGACTTGACTTTCTGACCGCCGCACCCCGTCGCAGGGAGGCGGAGCCGACCAGGTGGTTCCGCCCCAGGCGCCTGATGGATCCTGATAGGTTCCAGATGGAGCTTGGGCCATTTCCTGAAACTCTAGCTCACGACTCGGCTGATGACCTGGTGGCCGCCTGGGATAGTGCGGCTGCCGGGGCTTTGGACCAGGTCGTGCCTTTGCGGCCTCTGACCCGGCACCGAACTCACTTAGCTCCTTGGTTCTCCGAGGAGCTGAGAGAGATGAAGCACCGGAAAAGATGCCTAGAGAGTGGTTGGAGGGCCAGTCGCTCCGAATCCGACTTGACACTGGTAAGGTCTCATATTAAGACCTACCTAGTGGCGATAAAAGCGGCGAAATCTAGCTATTTTGCCGCTCTTATCGTGTCATCAGATAACCGCCCAGCCGCCCTGTTCAGGGTGACCCGCTCCCTTCTCCATCTGGGAGCGCAGGAGGACCCCTTGCAGGGCCGAGCTGAGGATTTTGTACAGTATCTGGATGATAAAATAACTCAGATTCGGGAAAACTTGGCCACTGACTGGGTTAGTTCAGACGAGATGACTGAGGCAGGCCTTGAGAATGTTATCTGGGAGGAGTTTGATCCTGTGGCTCCCAAGGACGTGGACAGGATCTTGGGACGGCTGAACGCCACCACATGTTTATTGGACCCGTGTCCCTCCTGGTTGGTGCTGGCTTCCCGGGAGGTTACACGAGGCTGGCTCCAGGGAATTATCAACACTTCTTTGAGTGAGGGTGTCCTGCCGGCCGCCTTGAAAGAGGCGGTGGTGAGGCCTCTCCTCAAGAAGCCATCTCTGGATCCGGCTGTTTTGGCTAACTATCGTCCAGTCTCCAACCTTCGCTTTATTGCGAAGGTTGTTGAGAGTGTGGTAGTGTGACAGCTTCCACAGTACCTGGATGAAGCTGTCTATTTGGATCCGCTCCAGTCCGGTTTCAGACCTGGGTACAGCACGGAAACGGCATTGGTCGCGTTGGTAGATGATCTCTGGAGGGCTCGGGATAGGGGTTACTCCTCTATCCTGGTCCTGTTAGACCTCTCAGCGGCTTTTGATACCATCGACCATGGTATCATGTTGCGCCGGCTGGAGGGACTGGGAGTGGGGGGCACCGTTTTGCGGTGGTTCTCCTCCTATCTCTCCAACCGGTCGCAATCCGTGTTGACAGGGGGGCAGCGGTCGACCCCGAGGCGCCTTGTTTGTGGGGTGCCACAAGGGTCGGTCCTCTTGCCCCTCCTGTTCAACATTTATGTGAAGCCGCTGGGTGAGATCATCCGTGGTTTTGGGGTGGAGTTCCATCAGTACGCTGATGATACTCAGCTGTACATCTCCACCCCAGACCATGCCTTGGAAGTGATGTCCCAGTGCCTGGAGGCCGTGCGGGTCTGGATGGGGAGAAACAGGCTTCGACTCAACCCTTCCAAGACCGAGTGGCTGTGGCTGCCGGCGTCCCAGTATAGCCAGCTGACGCCATCGCTGGTTATTGGGGGTGAATCATTGGCCCCCACGGAAAGGGCCCGCAACTTGGGCGTCCTCCTGGATGCACGGCTGTCCTTAGAAGGGCATATGACGGCCGTGGCCAGGGGGGCTTTTTATCAGGTTCGCCTGATACGCCAGTTGCGCCCCTTTCTGGATCGGGACTCCCTACGCACAGTCACTCAAGCACTCGTCACTTCTCGTCTGGACTATTGTAACGCTCTCTACATGGGGCTCCCCTTGGGATACACCCGGAGGCTCCAACTGGTGCAGAATGCGGCCGTGCGGGGGATTATGGGAGCGACTGGGCGCTCCCATGTGACTCCTCTCCTGCGCGAACTGCATTGGCTTCCGGTGGACTTCCGGGTGCGCTTCAAGGTGTTGGTGATCACCTTTAAAGCGCTCCATGGCTTAGGGCCAGGGTACTTACAGGACCGCCTTCTGCCACCAATAGCCTCCCACCGGCCAGTTCGCTCCCACAGAGAGGGCCTCCTCAGGGTGCCGTCGGCTAGACAATGCCGGCTGGCGACCCCCAGGAGGAGAGCCTTCTCTGTGGTGGCACCTACCCTTTGGAACAATCTACCCCCAGAGATACGAGTGATCTCCGACCTCCGGACCTTTCGTCAGGCCCTAAAAACTCATCTCTTTCAGTTAGCCGGTCTCTCTTGATTTTATGATTTTATGGTTGGTTTTAAATTTTGATATGGATTTTAAATTGATAAATTTTAAACTATGGGCCAAATTTAATTATTTTAAATCTATTTTTAATCGTATTTATGTATAAATGTTTTTATTTTGGCTGTTCACCGCCCTGAGTCCGAAAGGAGAAGGGCGGTATAGAAATTCGAATAGTAATAGTAATAGTAATAATAGTGGGCCAAACAACAGAGTCCAGAAAACATCAGCTCGTGAAGGCGCAGGAGTAGACAGAACACTCCTTCAGCGCCGTTTCGCAAGGGCCACAAAAGCTAGGCACCGAATTCAGTAGATCCACTGTGCCCTTCGGGATGGCCAGGTAAGGCTGTGAATTAGGCATGGGAATCAAAGTTCTTCCCCAGCGCCACTGCGGATGACCATTGGAAACAAAATGGCACGTGGCTGACAGAAACCGTCCTTCAGCACCACCGCGGCAAGAAAACGGCCCAAAAATGGAGCACGAGTACTAAAGAGCACTCCCAGCACAGCGAAACTGTCAAGAATGGAGTATGCCGCTGTAATTGGGTAGGGACTCTGGGCCGCCTGAGGATGTTGGTGGAGCAGTGAGGATGGCAGTGGAGGTTGTGCTGGCAAGCCGGAAAACCAGCGCACATGCCGGCGGCAGTAATTACACTTGGAGATGCCTTCGGAAAGCAGAGCTCTGAGGACGCTGCCCAGGAATCCGGGATGGTGGTAGCCGGCCTGGAGCCTCAGGAAAGACTCACCCACTGCCGGCAGCTGAGGAGAAAGACTGAAAGTCCGACGAACAGCTGATAGACACCGCTCTTGACAGATGGTAATTAGTTTAGAACAACCAAAGAATGGATTATTTTCAGTCTATTTGCTAGAGCAAAGGAAAAAAACCAGTCTCTTGCGTGATTGAATGAATAAACGAGCTCAGCCGAGCGAAGGAGGCATGGTCAAGGAAGTTCTTAAAGAAACATACATTCAGTCTCTAGCAAACAGACGAAGAATAACCCATGCTTTGAATTCTCCAAGCAGCGTGCTGGGGAACCAGAAGCAATTTTTAATAAATAATTTAATTAATTCATTAATCAATGTGTACAGTTTTTACTGAATAGTTTTAGTAATATTTATTTTTCTTTTTAAAATTTTGATAATTATTAATAGTGGAGATGTGAATGTAAACATTAATGCTTATGGTTTTGCAGTGATTTACAATTATTTCTCAGAATGATATAATGAGCTTAATTTTATATATTTAATTAATTATTTAATCATTAAATAATTATTTAATCTGTTTATTTACTAACATTTTGCTTTTCATCCACTATGTTCTTCTTTTATTTCTTCTTTTAAATAGTCATTTTTAAAATTCTTTAAATATTTTAAATTACATAAACTAAAAAACAACAAAAGTCTAACACTTTGATACCATCTTACAGTATGTTCCTCCCCGCAACATAAATATATTCAACCTGACGGGACAATGATTCTTCAGAGACAAGTCTGTTAACTTATTGTTAGACCAATAAATAATCCTTTGAGAGATTCTGAAATAGAATAAATAATTCATATTTTCATAGAGGAATAATCTCTCTCCTTTTAGTGAACTCCTGTCTTGATACTGAATCCCAGCCCAGCCTTTAGAGATAGGCAGAAGACGGAAACTTAATCAGTGACTAAATAAATAAATGCTATTCAGGAAAACAGAAGTTCTTGTGTGCAAAATGGTATTCATTAATAAAATCCCATTTATAAAGTGAAACATCATGTGACTATGCCCGACTTAATAACATTAGATTTTTAGAGTAACAGAGTTGGAAGGGACCTTGTAGGTCATCTAGTCCAACCCCTTGCCCAAGTAGGAGACCCTAAACCAGTGATGGGTAACCTTTTTGCCGTTGCTTGCCAAAAGTGGGGGGAGTGTGTGGGGTCACGTGCCCATGTGCCCATACCAATAATTCAATGCACCCCATCACCCTGCACATGCGTGTGTGACACCCCCCCACTTCCCCTGCTTTTGTTACGCAATGGGACAGTGGGCCCGGTAGGCCCATTTTTTGCCCTCCCCAGGCTCCAGAGGCTTTCTTGGATCCTGGGGAGGGCGAAAATGGCCTTCCCCATCCCACTAGGCCCTCAGTAGGCTGGAAACAGCCCATTTCCTGACTTCCAGTGGACCCGGAAGGCCCGAAAATCAGCTGGCCAGTGTGCACATGCGCGCTGGATTGAGGTAGGACAACACTTGTGTGCCCACAGATATGGCTCCACATGCCACCTGTGACACGCATGCCATAGGTTCGCCATCACGGCCCTATATCATTTCTGACAAATGGCAGTCCAATCTCTTCTTGAAAGCCTCCAGTGATGAAGCTCCCACAACTTCCGAAGACAAGCTGTTCCATTGGTTGATTGTTCTCACTATCAGAAAATTTCTCCTTATTTCTAGGTTGAATCTCTCCTTGATCAGTTTCTATCCATTATTCCTTGTCTGGCCTTTGGGTGCTTTGGAAAATAGGTTGACTTCTCTGTAACAGCTCCTCAAATATTGGAACACTACTATCATGTCTCCCCTGGTCCTTCTCTTCACTAGATGAGCCATGCCCAGTTCCTGTAACCGTTCTTTGTATGTTTTAGACTCCAGTCCCCTAATCATTTTGGTTGCTCTTCTCTGCACTTTTTCTAGAGTCTCAACATCTTTTTTATAGTGTGGTGACCAAAACTGGATGCAGTATTCTAGATGTGGTCTTACTAAGGCTTTATAGAGTGATATTAGTACCTCATTTGATCTTTTTTTCTTCTTCAAGTTTTTTATTTTTTATTACATATACATATCAATGCATGAACAGTGTGACACCTGGGTACCATACATTTCAGTACAGATAAAATAATATTATTAATCATAGTTATTACATTCATCCAGCTTATATATTTCTAGTAGTAATACACATTTATATCAAATTATAATCTTTCATTATTTCATATTGTTTAAACATACATAATACTACCACCATTCAGTTTCTAAACCTCCCTCTTATCATTACAGTTATCTTATTTTATAAAAATGTGTATGCTAATATTTCCCCTTTCTCTTATTTCTGTCTTTATTCTAACTTTTATTCATGTCACTATTATATTAAAAGATATTCCCTTTGTATTACAATACTATCCTTCATTATTTCATTGTTCAATATTTAAATATACAATTCTAATACCAGTCACAATATTATTTAAACATACAAATTAATTCTATTCATATGCTTTACATTCGTCCAATCTATATGATTCCACTATTAATACACCTGTTTATATTAAAATATATTCTTTCATCATTTTATTACTCATTATTTCACTTTATTATTCCACTACAAATCATAATATTATTTAAACATATTCAATACCATTATTCAATCTCTAATTCTCCCCTTTTTAATACTTAGTTCTTATTCATATTTCTAATATTTCCCTCTTCGAATCTATTTATATTAAAATACTATCCTTCACTGTTTCATTATTCAATGTTTCAATATACTATTCTAATGCCAATCACGATATTATTTAAACATACAAAATAACTCTATTCATATTCTTTGCTTTCATCCAATCTATATGGTTCTAGTATTAATACACATGTTTATATCAAAAGTTCTTTTTGTTATTTAATTGCTCAGTGTTTACTAATCACAATGTTATTTAAGCTTACTTAATAATACCATCATCCAATCTCTAATTTTCCCATTTTATTATTACTTTTGTTTCATCATGTAAAGGTATATGTACAAGTAATCCCTCAATCTCTTATTGAACACATTCCTATCTCTGTTCTAATTTCTCCTCCCACCACCATTATAAAAAAAGGAAAGAAAAAGGGAAAACATCTATTTTCTTTCTTCTTTTTTCTATCTGCCTTCTATCCATCATCTCTTGCCCACATCAATACTTTAATTCTTTTTTTAACTTGCCTCCCATATTCTTCTCTTAAATCTTTATCTCTATCTGTATCTGTGTCTACATCCTGCCTAGTCAATCTAAGTATTTCTCCCATTCCTACCCTCTTCCACTGTCTAGTTTTGAAATTATCAGTCTGGACCCCGTCTCCCTTCCCAAAGTATGTTCCTGCTCCTCCAGTTCTCTTTTCAGATATCTTAGAATATTTTCCCCCTGGTTTGATTCATCAAACATTAATCCTACTGCTTTGCCTAAGGGTATTCAGATCTTGCTTTAGCTGGATGGCTTTCACTTCTGCTTAATAAAGAAATCCTTTTGAACAACCACGTTTCAAGAGTTCGTACTTTCTTAAATTGGAAGGAGAGGCAATCTTTACACCAGGAAAGGAAGGAGCTAGCAGAAGGAATAGAGGTTAAAACAGAATTGAGGAATCAATGAAAAGAAGATAACGAGGAGTCATAAATAAAATTAATGTTTGATGAATCAAACCATTCCAAAGCAGTAGGATTAAAGTGGTAGAAACCCCTCCCTTTAAGTCAGAATGCAGATTTTAGCCAATACACAAGTGTGAAGATGTTTTCTTTACTATTTCCTCTGAGAACCCAAACAAACATGCATTCCCACCATTATACTTTAAAGTGAGACATCCCACATGGCTATCATACAAATTCCTGCAGGTAAAGGGGATCTCAGGACTCTTTGGTGCCAGGATATAGGTTGTAAAGTATCTGTTGACACAGACAATGCTAGGGAATCAAATCCAAGTGTCTCCCCTCCTTCGATTGAATGGCATTATCACTTTTAGGGATCTGACATGCTACCCTCCTTAGAAAGCGAAAGGGTCCACCTGAAAAATATATATATACAAAAGATTTCATGATAGTATATTAACAAGGTTTGGTAGGATATTGGGAGTGAAATTTTCTCAGTAAGATAGGATCCCTAACGTGGTGTTTAGCAACCCATTCATTGTGTGCTGATGGTAAATGTTTCCAAGCAACTAAGTATTGGATTTTCCCTCTGTGGATCCTAGAATCAAGGATTTCCTTGATTTCAAAGTGTTGTTCACCTTCAGTCATGATGGGCACCAGTGGTCTAGATGCAGGTGGTCTGAGGGATGAGATTACTTCTTGTTTGAGTAAACTAATATGGAATATTGGGTGGACTTGCCTGAATGTCTTTGGAAGGAGTAGTTCAACTGCTACTGGATTGATGATTCTAGTGATGGGGAAAGGTCCAATGAACTTTGGCCCTAGTTTTTTCGATGGTTGTAATGATTTCAGGAATTTTGTAGATAAGTATACTCTGTCTCAAATATGAAAAGGTTTGGGTTCCATCCTTTTCTTGTCAGCTTGAATTTTAAAAGCTTCTCTAGCTTCCTTCAAAACTAGTCTAACTGCTGGCCACATGTTTTGTAAATTATCCATCCACTCCTTTAAGTGAGGGGATGGTGGGTTCTTCTGTGGGTAGTTCAGGCATGGGGCTGAAATCCTGGCCTGTTGCTATTCTAAAAGGAGTAAAACCAGTGCTTGAATGGACAGCATTATTAAACGCAACTTCAGCAAAAGGCAAAAGTTTGGTCCAGTTATCCTGTTGAAAATTAATAAAACATGTTAAATATTGTTCTAATACCGAGTTCAAAATTTCAGAATTTCCATTAGTCTGTGGATGATAACCCGAGCTTAACCCCTGGCCAGTACCAAATAAATCCAAAAATGCCCTCCAAAAGTTAGAGGTGAATTGAACCCCTCTGTCGGAGATGATCCTTTGTGGAGCACAATGAAGTCGATAAATGTGTATTAGGAATAATTTGGCTAAACTTTTAGCAGTTGGGATCTTTTGGCAGGGTATAAAATGTGCCTGTTTTGAAAACAGGTCTGTCATGACCCAAATAACAGTATTTCCCTCACTGTTTGGCAATTCCACAATGAAATCCATAGCAATCTCCCTCCAAGGCACTGAAGGTTCAGCTACCTTCTGCAATAGACCTGGGGATTTCCCCTGATGTCTTTTTGCTGCTGCACAAATGGGGCAGCTAACTACATAGCTTTCTATGTCCTTTTTTAGTGATGGCCACCAAAATTGTCTTTTAATCAGGTGTAAAGTTTTCAGAAACCCAAAATGTCTAGCTAATTTGAAGTCGTGGCACCTTACCATTAAGCATAGTCTTTGGCTGGCAGGAACATACAACTCCCCCCCCCCCAAGCCAAGTCTTCTTTCATCAGACAGCTGGATTTGTTGTTCAAAAACCATTCATCAGTGGCCAATGCTTGTTTAAAATTTTGGGTGGTGTCATTGCCCATCAATGTCTCTTGTTTTGCCTGGGATCTGGTGACTACTTTGGCAGCTAGTTGATTGTTTTGTACTATGGATTTGATTATGTCTGGCTTTGCACTATTGTATTGCGGTTTTCTGGCTAGCGCATCTGCCAGAAAGTTTTTTCCCCCGGGGAAATATTTTAGAGTAAAATCAAACCGTTTAAAGTACTGAGCCCATCGTACTTGTTTTGGGGAGAGTTTCCTTGGGGTCTTTAGGGCTTCTAGATTTTTATGATCAGTCCAGACTTCAAAAGGAGTCTTACTGCCTTCTAGGAAGTGCCTCCAGGTTAACAATGCCCAACGAACTGCATAAGTCTCTTTCTCTAAATGGCCCACCTTTGCTCAGTCTCATTCAACTTTTTGGATGTGTAAGCGCAGGGTTGTAGTTGGTCTTGCTCATTCTTCTGAAGCAGGACCGCTCTTATTGCCACATCGCTGGCATCTGCTTGTATGACAAATGGTTTCTCCATGTCTGGGTGTTTTAGAATTGGTTCTGCCGAGAACAGCCATTTAGCTTTTTCAAATGCCGCTTGGCATTCCATAGTCCAGTTGAATGGCTGCTTTGGTTTAGGGTTGTCCTCCCACTTAGTTTTTAAGAGCTTGGTGATGGGGAGGGCAATCTGAGTGAAAGCAGGGATAAACTGGCTGTAAAAGTTGGCAAAACCCAGGAAGCTCTGTAACTGTTTACGCGTGCGTGAAGGGTTCCAATCAAGTACAGCCTGCACTTTTAGAGGATCCATCTCAACCCCTGGTGTGAAATGTGGTACCCCAAATAGTCAATCTTCTCTTGGTGGAATTCACATTTGGAAAGTTTAGCATAAAGTTTGGCAGAGCGGAGTTGGCTTAAAACCGCCCTGACTAGTTTTACATATTCTGCTTTGGTCTCAGTATAGATTAAAATGTCATCCAAATAGACCAGGACCCCCTTATATAAATGTTGATGCAGCACTTCATTTATTAACTGCATAAACACCGCAGGGGCTCCTTGCAACCCTTGAATTGGTAGCAGCCAAGTGGGGTGTTAAATGCCATTTTTCACTCATCCCCCTCCTTAATTCTGACGCAGTAGTAAGCCTCCCTTAAGTCCAGCTTTGAAAAAAAATTCCCTTTAATGAGGTGGGCTAACATATCTTTCATAAGGGGAAGGGGATACATGTTCTCTACACTGATAGCATTCAGGGTATGAAAATCAATGCAGAGATGTTTAGAGCCATCTTTTTTTCTCTCTAAAGAGCACTGGAGCTGCAATTTTTGGTCGGGCTGGCTCGATGAAACCCCTTGCTAGGTTTTTCTCAATAAATGTTCTCAGCTCTTCCAATTCCCTTGGTGACATGCTGTACATCTTGGGTTTAGGGAGTTTTGTGCCAGGTAAGATTTCTATTGTACAGTCAGTGGCGTGATGGTGGGGGTGGGGGAGCTCATCTGAGGCTTTTTCACTAGAAACCTCAGCTAAATCTTTGTATTCTATGGGAATGCCCTCAGTTGGTATGGCATGACACGGCATGGCTGTTTCTTGATTCTCTGCCCCCTCAGTTCCTTTATGTGGATTCTCAGCAAAAGTCACATTCATCTGAAATTTTATGATGCCTTGTTTCCAATTGATTTTTGGGTTCCAGTTTTTCAGCCATGCAAGGCTCAGAACTAATGGCCATTCCATGCCAGATGCCACTATAAATGTAAGCCTTTCCTCGTGGCTTCTGATGCCTATAGGTAGAGGCTCAGTGGCAAAAGAAGCTGGTTCCCCTCCTGCTATTGACCCATCTAGTTGGCAGAAAGCAATGAGGGTTTGCAGCTTTCTTACATTAATTCCTAACTTCCCTACTAAGATTGGGCTGATCAAACAACAGTGCACCCTGAATCCACTAGGGTGGAGATATATCTCCCTGTTCTGGTTTGGGATAAATAGTCTTAAGGGGAGGGTAAGCGGTTTAATTGGTTTGCTTACCAGTGGTTCATAATCTGGGTCACTTCCAAATGAGTGTGATTCCTCCTGTTCAGATGCCAGGGTATCCTCCCCAAAGAGGGGAGGGGATGGAACTTCTGTGGTCTGCCTGCTCCTCAGAGCAGTCTCCTTCCCACGCTGACCCGGTTTTGCAGGGCCCTCCCCCGGTGGGTGGTTCCGGGCGGGTGTTTGCGAACGACACTCTGCAGCTCGGTGCCCCTCTTTTCCACACTTGAAACAGGCTGAAGATCTCGGAGAGAATGCGGTTTGTGGTTTGAGGGGCTCTTGCTTCCATTGGAGTGGGGATTTCTTCCATGCTTGCCCTGCTCGATACTGGTTTCTGGCCATATCGATCTCAGCTTCTTCGACGGTGACATACCATTCATGTAGGTGATTCGGTGCACCTCAGGCCATGCAGGCATTGTATAGATCATCACTCAGTCCGTCCTTGAAACAGCTCACCAAAATATCTTCCGGCCAGTGCACATGACACGCGAGGACCCGGAATTCTTCAGTATATTCTGCTACTGGCCATCGCCCCTGCTTCACCACCTTAATGCGGTCACTTTAATTCCTTGTTCCCACATTTAAATCTCCAGTAGTCATAGGGTAGATGTATATAGTCTAGTAAATATTTTCACAGTCCTTTAAATGAGTACTTCCAGACTTGTATTTTTCCTTTCTATCAGCAGATGGTACTCTCAGGTTAATTTTCAATATCATTACTAGAAATTTGGTTTTAATTATTTTAAATTGTAATTCAATTATAGAAGCAGTGTTAATTATTTAAATCCATAATTCCAGCATTTTAGATTGCCTTCCCAATGTCACATCTTCCCAATTTGAGAGTCCAATTTCCTGCAGGTTTTTTAAATTTTCTCTCTCTTTAATCCTTTCCTTCCGGTCTGGTAGTTTTCTCAAAGTATTTGATCACCGCTTTAACAGTTAGTTCTGAGTAAATCCTAGATTTCTCTTTTAGGGTTAACTTTTGGGTAAAAAAAATTCCTCTCACCTAGTTCCACACTGTTCACCAAAGTCCACTCCAGCTCAAAGCTTAGATGGTTGTTGGCTGTTCCAGCTTTGTGGCAGCCATCTTACACTGACTCTTCTCCTTGTCATAGCTGAGAGGGAAAGTAAGCCCTCTCAGGTAGGAGAACTGCGACTCTCCAAAGCGGCTTAGGCTCCTTTTGGAGCCCACCAATGGGGAGAATTCGGCACGGAAATGCGGTGACCCTCTCTCCATGTCTGATCTCACTGCAATGTCAGTTGGAAGTCCCTGTACCTCACTTGATTTTGATTGTATCCCTCTGTTCATGCAATTTAGGATTGCATTGGCTTTTTTGGCTGCCACTGCACACTGCTGTCTCATATTTAACTGGTTGTCCACTAAGATTTCAAGATTCCTCTCACAGTTACTGCTACTAAGACTGGTTTCACCCAGTCTATATGTGTACTTTTGGTTTTTCATGCCTAAGTATAAGACTTTACTTTTCTCTACATTGAATTTCATTTTGCTAGCTAGGGCCCAGCATTCAAGTCTGTCAAGATCCATATGGATCTTGAGCCTATCATCTAGGGTGTTGGCTACTCTTGCCAGCTTAATATCATCTGCATATTTGATAAGTTCCCCTTCTATTCTCTCATCTAAGTCATTTAAGAAGACACTGAAGAGTATTGGGCCTAAGATGGAACCTTGTGGTACTCATGCTTCCTTCCTTCCATGTAGATGTAGACCCATTAAGGACTACTCATTGAGCACGGTTTGTCAACCAGTTATGAATCCATCTAGTGGTGATGCTATTTACCCCACTTTTTTCTAGTTTACCAAGAAGTAGATTGTGGTCTACTTTGTCAAATGATTTGCTGAAGTCTAAGTATATTATGTCCACAGTATTTTGCTGGTCTACGAATATTGAAGAATGAAATTCTACACATTGTAGAACAAGATGGCGGGACCAGCCTTGCAAGCGAAAACAAAAAGTATTTTTCAAAAGAACAGGGTGAAATTGGGACTTGAACTTCAAAACAGCAAGTATTTGTGTTAGCCCTGTGATTAAATTTAAGTGAAAGATTGAAAGTTTCCTGAAAATGGCACCCGGCTTCAGCCTTAGTGAAAGCTGAAAGCGAAAGTGGATTTGCATAGTCATTTCAATACGCTACAAAGTAATACTGTCTACAACAAGTGAAGAGAAAGGGAAATTTTCTTTAAGTAAGCCTGATTCTGACTTAACTTTATCTTCAACTTGACTAAACCTGGGGGAATTTTTTAGAGGATTCTGTGGAAGAAGAAAGGGAAAAAAGACTTCCTTCTTTGAAAAAGTTAGACTACGTGGCAGAATGGCCTCAAAACAGACAAAGCAAGAAGTGAAGGCAGCAGGGGGGGGGATCTCCCATGCACAAGCCGCAACAACAGCCTCCTAGTCAGCAGAGCCAGAGAAAGGAGATTGATCTTGAAAATTTAAAAGAGTTTATTGCTCAGGTTTTGATGAGGCAAGATGAAAACATGGATGAAAAATTTAAAAGATCTCAACAGGAAATTAAGCAGGAGATTAAAGAAATCAAAGAGGTGGTTCAAGAAAAATATGATAAGGTGACTGGCCTGTCAGATGCAGTTGTGCAAACTGATAAAAAAGTGGAGGAACTTAGATTAGAAGTAGATAGCAAAATGAAGGAGACGGATCATAAAATCTTTAATGCTGATAATAAAATGCAAAGGATTGAAAATGAGATGACAATGATGCAATTTAGATCTATGGAATTTGCTATAAGACTTAGAGGTATAAGAGGGAATAGCAGAGAAGACCTGAGAAAGATCTGTGCTGATGCTTTAGCTGTGATGTTAAAGATCAGCCCTGAAGAGATTTTTTGCAAGATGGACAAAGTCTATAGAGTGAATTCTTGGGTGGCTAAACAAAGACAACTGCCTAGAGATGTGGTGATATATTTTACAGATAGAAGAATAAGAAATGATATTTTGCAAAGGTCCTTTGTGTCTGCTGTGCAAGTGGATGGAAAAGAAATTGGAGTTTATAAAGAGTTGCCGCCTAAGATGTTAAAAGACAGAAAGGATTTTGGATTTTTGGTGACTGAGCTAAAGAAACAAAACATCCCATTTAGGTGGGATGCTCCAACCGGCATAATATTGAGGTTTGAAGGAGAAAGATATCGATTAAACACTGTTGAGAAAGCGGAAGAATTTTATTCTACAGTTTTTAAAACAGGTTCAACATCCCCACGTACATCTTCAGTGTTGGAGATAAAGGAGAGTGATAAGGAGAAGCAGTTTGAACAAGAGATTGAAGAGCAGTGTAAACAGATGGAGAGGGAGGCAATGGAATTGCAGGGAGCTACAGGGGGACTTCTTGATGAGCCCCTGTTAGATCTCCCTCTGGAAACTGTAACTGGACTACCCAAGAATACAAGAGAAGTGGCTTTGGACCTAGCCCGGATGTGTGAAGCTAAAGATCACGTATAACTCGAGCAGCTTATAAGCAAATTAAAGAAAAACAACAACAGGGAAGGTCCAAGCCACAGCAAGACAAGAAGGGAGCTAAGGGCAATACACAAGCATGTGAAGCCATGGGAGGAGCTAAGCCGAAGACTATCAACCTGGAAGAAAGTCTTCAGCAGATGTTCTTATCGCTTCAAGAGGCCCCAGATGACAATTAAGTTTCTATCTTGGAATGTGAACGGATTAAATTCACCACAGAAAAGGAAGAAATTATTTAATTATTTGAGACAATTTAACAATGATATTATTTGTCTACAAGAAACTCATATTCGAACACAAGATCAAAAATACTTAGTAAACTCTAGATTAGGAACACAATTTATAGCTTCAAATTTGGAAAAAAAGAATGGCGTAGTGATTTACGTAAATAAAAGACTATCAGCTAAAATTATAGAAGCAGATGATTGTGGGAGATTTATAGCAATTGAAATTTATACAGAAAATGGTCCAATTTTGGTGATTGGAATTTATGCTCCTAATCAACAACAAGAAAATTTTTATAAGACATTGCATTTTAAAATATTGCAATGGGATTATAGATCTATTCTAATCATGGGAGATTGGAATGGAGTAATTGATCCCAAAATAGATAAAAAGAGTTTGGCAAAGTCAAGGATCAGACTACCGCAGACTTTTTTTGATATGAGAGAAGATTTGGAATTAAAAGATATTTGGAGAATAAATAACCCAAAAGATTTAGACTTTACTTTCTTCTCAGACAGGCACAGATCCTTCTCTAGGATTGATTTTATTTTATTATCATCTGATTTACTTGTTAAAACAAAAAAAAAACCAAAGATTTTTCCAAGGACTCTAACTGACCATAGCCCGGTATGGATAGAAATTGAAATGGGAAAGACTGAGAGAAGATCATGGAGAGTAAATGAAAACTTGTTTAGATATGAAAAGAATGAAAATGAACTTAAAAAGCAAATGAAAGAATTTTTTGAAATGAATTTGAATAAGGGTACCCCTATTGAAATTGTGTGGGATGCGAGTAAGACATATATGAGAGGGGTACTCATTTATATGAACTCTAAACACAAATTAAATCGACAAAAGAAAAGACTTGAAATGGAAGCAGAGATAAAGAAAAAAGAACAGTTACTTATAAAACACCCAACAGATGAAAGAATACGAGGAGCTATAAAACTCTTGAAAGATCAATTTCATATGCTTATGGCGGAACAAACAGCAATTAACTTACAATTTGCAAAACATAATACATTTTGCAATGCTAATAAACTGGGCAGATGGTTGGCCTACACATTGAGGAAACAACAGAGTACATGGGTTATTGGTAGCATTGAGAGTGGAGGAAAGGAAATTTTTCAACAAAAATTAATTAAAGAAGCTTTCTTAGACTATTATACCAAATTATATGCTAAAGATGATATAAAAACTGGACTTATAGATAAATACTTAGAAGAAAGAAGAGTTATGAAAATATCTAGTGAACAAAAGGAAAGAATGAGTCAACCGATAACAGTTGAGGAGATTATTGCCGCAATTAAACAACTGAAAACAGCTAAAGCATCAGGGACGGATGGTTTAACTGTGGTGTATTATAAAACTTTACAAGCAGAAATGGTTGAATACCTCAAAGACTTATTTTGCAGTATACAACAAGGGGGTAAAATACCTCCCTCATGGAAAGCACCTTATATTTCATTGATACCGAAAGAGCAAGCAGGTCTTAAAAAACCTGAGAATTTCAGACCAATATCTCTTCTGAATAATGACTACAAAATTTTTGCAAAAGTATTAGCCAACAGGTTAATGCCAGTTATTCAAGAGGTGATTCATCATGATCAAGCAGGATTTATAGAAGGCAGATACATGAAGGATAATGTAAGGCAAATAATAGACTTATTGGAATATCTTGAGAAGAATAAACAGATCTCTGCAGTGCTGGTGTTTTTGGATGCGGAGAAGGCCTTTGATAGAGTGGATTGGAACTTTCTATTAAAGACTTTAAGAAAAATGGACTTTGGGGATCAGTTTATACAGGCAGTTGCAGCAATTTATCAACAACAAATGGCACAAATTATTATTAATGGAAGTTTGACTACAAATTTTAATATTGAAAAAGGAACAAGACAAGGTTGTCCGCTATCTCCATTGTTATTTATTTTAACACTAGAAATCTTGTTGAATACAATACGGGACTCAAATTCTTTACATGGAATAGTTATTAGGCAAGAAGATTATAGGACTAGAGCATTTGCAGATGATCTGGTTGTTATCCTAACACAGCCGATGGAATCAATAATCCAGATGAAAGACATTGTAGAAGAATATGGTATGGTATCAGGATTTAGACTGAATCAGAAAAAAACGAAGATGATAGTTAAAAATATGACACAAGTTCGAAAGCAGGAACTTGAAAGCAAGGCAGGCTTTGAAATAGTATCAAAGGTTAAATATTTAGGAGTTCAAGTTGCAGATTCAAATTCAAAATTATTTCAAAATAATTATGAGGTGTTGTGGCGAGAGGTACAAAAGGATATGGAGACCTGGAAAAAACTGCAGCTGTCGCTACTTGGAAGAATAGCAGCAGTTAAGATGAACGTTTTGCCTAGATTTCTTTTTTTGTTTCAAATGATTCCGGTGCTTAAAAGTGATAAACAACTGAGTGAATGGCAAAGAGGAGTGAATAAGTTTGTCTGGAATGAGAAAAAGCCAAGAGTTAAACTGAAAATTATGCAAGATGTCCCAGAAAGGGGAGGCCTTAAACTTCCAAACCTACAACTGTATTATGAAGCAGCGGCCTTGACGCAAGCAAGTGATTGGTTTGGAAGGATAAAGACTGGAATATTGAATATAGAAAGTCATGATCTTGAATTTGGTTGGCATGCATATTTATTCTATGAGAACAAAGTGGACAAAGTATTCAAAAGCCACATACTTAGGAACTCTCTGATGAGAGTCTGGAAGAAGCACCGACTCAAATGGGATTACAAAATACCGTTATGGCTGGATCTTGGTCATATTATGTGGAATACAAATATAATGTCACTCGGGGGGGTTTTATACAAAGAAGTTTTTTTTATGGATGGGGGCAGATGGCAACTAAAGACATTAGAAACACTGTTGGAAGAAGGGATTAATTTAACTTGGCTACAGTATAATCAACTCCAATTGAGATGGAAAGATCAAAAACTTGGTATAATGATGCATGAAGAAGAATTGGTTAGACATATAAAAGAGAAAGGTCCAATGCACATTAAGAGGGTTTATAATGTTTTGTTAGAAAGAGACTCAGAAAATGAACTGGTTAAAGATTGTATGATAAAGTGGGCACAAAATTTTGCAGAACCAGTGATGTTGGAAACATGGGGAAAAATATGGGTCCAGAATGTTAAATTTACACAGACGCAGAACTTGAGGGAAAATTTTTATAAAATGTTTTATAGATGGCATTTAGATCCTAAGAAACTATCGTGTATGTATCCTAATGTTCAACCAAAATATTGGAGATGTGATTGTTTAGATGCCACATATTATCATATATGGTGGACCTGCAAGAAAGCGAAGGCTTTTTGGATAAAAATTTGGTGGGTTATGGAAAATGTTTTGAAGAAAAAACTTCAGTTTTCTCCACAACTGTTTTTATTGGGTATAGTTAAGGGTTTTACATTGGGTGAAACAAAGCTGATATTGTATATGGTGACAGCAGCGAGATTATTGATAGGCCAATATTGGAAAAATGATGCTATGCCCACTATTGAAGAATGGACTTTGAAGATGGCCAGTTTTGCAGAGATGGCGAAGATTTCAGCATATTTAAAAGATCGAACTCAAGAGACTTATGTATGGGAGTGAAAAAAGTGGATAGATTATGTGCAGAATAACTATCAAACTAGGAAATATCAGATAGCTTTTAGCTGAATGTATTATGTAGGGATAGATTAACTGAGTTCTATGAAGATATAAATAGTACACAGGGGGTGGAGGGGTTTAAGTTTCAAAGAATGTAATTTTGATTTTGATTTTATCTAGAGGGGAGGGGAGGGTTAGGGAGGGTTTGGGGGGAATTGGGGAGAAAATGTATTTGTAAAACTTTTTAAATAAAAAAAAAAGAATGAAATAAGATTGGTTTGACATGATCTGTTTTTAATAAATCCATGCTGACTGCTAGTTATTACTTTACTCATTTCTAGATGTTGGCAGATCTGTTTTTTTATTATCTGTTCCAGTATCTTCCCGGGTATTGATGTTAGGCTGATTGCTCTGTAGTTTCCTGGCTCTGTTTCCCCCCCCCTCTTTTTTTTTTTTATTGCAAAAGTTTTACAATTACATTTTCACCCTTTCCCCCCCCTCCCCCCCAAACTTGCCAACCTCCCTAACCCTCCCTAACCCTCCCCTCCCCCCAGACTTCCCTATAATATACTCATAACTGGTAAAAAGAAAACAACCAAAAAAATAAAAAAAAACCTTAATATAACACTTATATGTAAACTTGAACCCCTCCCTCCCCTGTATAATTTTTCTCTTTACCTCATTACATTAAAATATTTCTAATACATTGTTTTTAAATAAAAGCTATTTGATACTTTCTAGTTTGATATTTGTTCTGAACATATTCTATCCACCTTTTCCATTCCCATTCATAAGTCTCTTGTGAACAATCTTTTAAGTATGCTGAAATCTTCGCCATCTCTGCAAAACTGGCCATCTTCAAAGTCCATTCCTCGATAGTGGGCAAAGCTTCATTCTTCCAGTATTTACCTATCAACAATCTTGCTGCTGTTATCATATACAATATCAATTTTGTTTCACCCAATGTAAAACCCTTAACTATACCCAATAAAAACAGTTGTGGAGAAAATTGAATTTTTTTCTTCAAAACATTCTGCATGACCCACCAAATTTTTATCCAAAAAGCCTTAACTTTTCTACAGGTCCACCAAACATGATAATACGTAGCATCCAAACATTCACATCTCCAACATTTTGGCTGAACATTAGGGTACATACATGACAACTTTTTGGGATCTAAATGCCATCTATAAAACATTTTATAGAAATTTTCCCTCAGGTTCTGTGACTGTGTAAATTTAACATTCTGAACCCAATTTTTTTCCCATGTTTCCAACATCACTGGTTCTTCAAAATTTTGTGCCCACTTAATCATACAGTCTTTAACTAATTCAGTTTCTGAGTCCCTTTCTAGCAAAACATTATAAAGCCTTTTGATATGCATTGGACCTTTCTCTCTTATATGTCTAACCAAGTCTTCCTCATGCAACATAATACCAGTTTTTTGGTCCTCTTTCCATCTCAATTGTAATTGATTATATTGTAACCAAGTTAAATTAATCCCTTCGTCCAACAGTGTCTGCAATGTCTTCAGCTGCCATCTGCCCGCATCTGTAAAAAGAACCTCTTTGTATAAAACCCCCCCGAGTGACATTATATTTGTATTCCACAAAGTATGACCAAGATCCAGCCATAACGGTATTTTGTAATCCCATTTGAGTCGGTGCTTCTTCCAGACTCTCATCAGAGAGTTCCTAAGTATGTGGCTTTTGAATACTTTGTCCACTTTGTTCTCATAGAATAAATATGCATGCCAACCAAATTCAAGATCATGACTTTCTATATTCAATATTCCAGCCTTTTTACTTCCAAACCAATCACTTGTTAAAGTTAAAGCTGCTGCATCATAATATAACTGTAGGTTTGGAAGTTTAAGACCTCCTCTTTCTGGAACATCTTGCATAATTTTCAATTTCACTCTCGGCTTTTTCTCGTTCCAAACAAACTTATTAAGTCCAGTTTGCCAGACTTTCAATTGTTTATCGCTTTTAAGCACCGGAATCATTTGAAACAAAAAAAGAAATCTTGGCAAAATGTTCATCTTAACTGCCGCTATTCTTCCAAGTAGAGACAGCTGCAGTTTTTTCCAAGTCTCCATATCTTTCTGCACCTCTCGCCACAACACCTCATAGTTATTTTGAAACAATTTCATGTTTGATTCTGCAACCTGAACTCCTAGATATTTTACCTTAGGTACAGTCTCAAAACCTGCCCTTCTTTCAAGCTCATGTTTACGATCTTGTGTCATGTTTTTAGCTATCATTTTAGTCTTTTTTGGATTCAGTCTAAAACCTGAAACTTTACCATAGTCTTGTATAATGTCCTTCATCAGGATTATTGATTCCATTGGTTGTGATAGGGTAACAACCAGATCATCTGCAAATGCCTTTATTCTGTAATCCTCTTGCCTAATCATTATGCCTTTCAAGATATTAGAGTCCCGTATTGTGTTTAGCAAGACTTCTAGAGTTAGAATAAATAAAAGTGGGGACAACAGACATCCCTGTCTTGTTCCTTTTTCAATTTTAAACTCTGTTGTTAAACTTCCATTAATGATGATCTGTGCCTTTTGCTCTTGGTAAATTGCTGAAATCGCCTGTATAAATTGATCCCCAAAATCCATCTTTTTAAAAGTCTTTAATAGAAAATTCCAATCCACTCTATCAAAGGCCTTCTCTGCATCCAGAAAGACCAGCACTGCAGGAATCTGTTTATTCTTCTCAAGATATTCCAATAAATCTATTACTTGCCTTACATTATCCTTCATGTGTCTGCCCTCGATAAATCCCGCTTGATCATCATGAATCACCTTTTGGATTACTGGCATCAACCTGTTGGCTAATACTTTCGCATAGATTTTATAATCTGTATTCAAAAGAGATATTGGTCTATAATTCTCTGGTTTTTTAGGACCAACTTGTTCTTTTGGTATCAAAGATATATAAGCAGTTGTCCATGATGGGGGTATTTTACCCCCTTGTTGAATATTGCAAAATAAATCTCTGAGTTGTCCCACCATTTCAGCTTGCAAAGTTTTATAATACACTGCGGTCAAACCATCCGTGCCAGGAGCTTTGGCTATTTTTAACTGTTTAATTGCTATTATTATCTCCTCCTCTGTTATAGGATAATTCATTCTTTCCTTTTGTTGATCAGTAATTTTTGTAACTCTTTTATCATTTAAATATTTTTCTATAAGTCCATTCTGCACCTCCTCTTTGGCATATAGTTTGGTATAATAGTCCACAAAAGCTTCTTTAATTAATTTTTGTTGGAAAATTTCTTTCCCTCCAATATCAATACTATCAATAGTCCGTATACTTTGTTTTTTCCTCAATGTGTAAGCCAACCATCTGCCCGGTTTATTAGCGTTACAAAATGTGTTATGCTTCGCATATTGTAAGTTTGTTGCAACTTGTTCCGCCATAAGCATTTGAAACTGGTCTTTCAAAAGTTTTATAGCACTACGTATTCTTTCATCTGTTGGATTTTTAATGAGTAACTGTTCTTTATTCTTTATTTCTATTTCCAGTTCAGATCTTTTCTTTTGTCGAAACAGTCTATGTTTAGAATTCATATAAATAAGTACCCCTCTCATATAAGCTTTACTTGCGTCCCACACAATTTCAATTGGGGTACCTTTATTCAAATTTATTTCAAAAAATTCTTTCAAATGCTTTTTAAGTTCTGTTGTATTTTTTTCATATCTAAACAAATTCTCATTTAATCTCCAAGAACGTCTCTCAACCTTATCCATCTCAATTTCTATCCATACTGGGCTATGGTCAGTCAAAGTTCTTGGAAAAATCTTTGTTCTTTTTGTCTTAACAAGTAAGTCATCTGTCAACAAAATGAAGTCAATCCTAGAGAAGGATCTGTGTCTATCAGAAAAAAAAGTGTAATCCAATTCTTTTGGATTATGTATTCTCCAAACATCTTTTAGTTCCATATCTTCTTTTATGTCAAAAAAGGTCTGTGGTAATCTGATCCTAGACTTTGCCAAACTCTTTTTATCTAATTTAGAATCGATTACTCCATTCCAGTCTCCCATAATTAAAATAGATCTGTAATCCCATTGCAGTATTTTAGTATGTAACATCTTATAGAAATAGTCCTGTTGTTGATTGGGAGCATAAATTCCAATCAGAAGAATTTGGCTATTTGCTGTAAGCAATTCAATTGCTACAAACCTACCATCTTCATCTGCTTCTATAACTTTAGCTGTTAACTTTTTATTTACATAAATAACCACACCATTCTTTTTTTGCGAAGTTGAAGATATAAAATGTGTTCCTAGTTTGGAGTTTATCAAATATTTTTGATCTTGAGTTGTGATATGCGTTTCTTGTAAACAAATTATATCATTATTAAATTGTTTCAAATATGTAAATAATTTCTTCCTTTTCTGTGCTGAATTCAACCCATTAACATTCCAAGATAAACACTTAAAGGTCATCTCCCTCTTTCTGGAGCAAAGAGCAGAATAATTGAAGGTCATCCGAAAGCTTCGATCTCGCTCCCCCCATGGCTCCAATCTCTTGTGCAGTACTCTTAACTGCCTCCTTGTCTTGTCTTTCCTGTTGTTGTTGTTGCTTTTGTTTAAGTAACTTAGATTGAGCTCGAGTTATACGTTGATCCTTAACTTCGATCATCTGAGCCGGGTCCAAGATTGGAGAAAATTCCAGCAAAGGCTCATCCAAAAAACCTCCTTCTGCGCCTTGCAGAGGTTGCTTCTCTTCACTCTCCTTAATCTCCAAAACTGTAGATGTGCGTGGAGATGGTGTTCTTTCCTTAAAAATAGTAGTGTAGAAGTGCTGTGCCTTCTCCACGGTATTCAAACGATATCTTTCTCCCTTATATCTGAAAATTATACCAACTGGGGCGTCCCACTGGAAAGGTATCTGTAAATTTTGCAATTCCTTAACAAGAAAGCCAAATTCTTTTCTAGCTTTCAGCACTTTAGGGGGTAATTCTTTATAAATTCCAATTCGTGAGCCCCCCACTTGCACAGAAGTGTAAAAGGATTTTTGCAGGATATCGTTTCTTATTTCTCTATCTGTAAAATATATGACCACATCTCTAGGTAATTGTCTTTGTCTGGCCACCCAGGAATTCACTCTATAAATTTTGTCTATTTTGTGGAAAACCACATCTGGATTAACTTGTATAATCTTGGCCAGGGCCTCAGAACAAACTTGTCTCAAATCCTGTCTTTCCTCCTCTCGAATTCCTCGAAGCCGTATGGCAAACTCCATTGCCCTGAATTGTACCATAACAATCTCGTTTTCAACTCTTTGCATTTTATTGTCAACATCAGCAATTTTATAATCATTGTCTTTCATCTTAACATTAACTTCTGATTTAAGTTCTTCAACTTTAAAATCAACTTTCCCAATAAATTCTGCCAGGCCAGATGCCACTTCTGATATTTTTTTGGTCACCTTGTTTTGGTTCTGTTTCACCATATCTTTAACTTCATTAATTTCCTGGATAAATTCCTGATGTGATTTTTGAAGTTTATCATCTATCTCCTGTTGAGATTTTTGAAATTTATCATCCAAAGTTTTAGAAATAAATTCTTTTAAATCTCCCACATCAAATTCTTTTTTCTGAGTCTGTAGCTGTTGAGCAGGGGGAAGCTGCGTTTCATGTTTGTGTGTGGGGGATCCCCCCCTGTTGCCTTCCCTTCCTGCTTCTTTGAAGCCATCCTGCCACGTAGTCTAGTTTTTCTAAAGAGGGAAGTTCCTTTTCCTTTCCCTCCTGCACAAAGACTTCTAAAAAAGTCCCCCAGATTTGATCAAATAAAAGCTGAAGTAAAGCAAAGTCAAGTATTGAAAAGGGAGAAATTTTTCACTTGTTTCTCTTATTACAAACAAGGCAACTTTGTAGCAACTTGGTAACTTTGTAACAAAGCAAGATAACTTCACCAATCCACACTCGCTGGCTCGTTAACTCTGAGGCTGAGCGCCATGTTTTTTCAAAGCACTTTCACTCATTCGCATTTTTCTCAATTTGAAAAGTCAACAAAGCGCCAATACTTGCGTTTCCTAGTTTCAGGGTTCAGGTAGTTTCGCTGTTTATTAAAGCTGGTTCTTTCGCTTTGAGTTTCCTGTAGCCGGCTTGTTCTGCAAAAGCAGAATCGTCCCACGTCGCCCGGAGTTTCAGCAGGTTGGGAGGGAGCCGCGCCTGTTCTCTCCCCAGAAACAATTCCCTGGGGGGTTACAGGGGCTCGACCTGTGCCCTGCGATCTCTGCTTCAAGAATCCTGAGGATTTTGAAGTTTTCGAGCCGCTTCTGGGTCGCGAAGCGGCTCTACAGGCGGCGGGGCTGGCGGAGCTTCAAAAGGCGCCGCCGTCGCCGAAGACAAGGAAACCGGAAGTCTCCCCCCCCCCTCTTTTTTGAAGATGGGAACCACATTAGCTCTTTTCCAGTCCTCTAGTAGTTCCCTGATGCCTCAGGATTTTTGACAGATGTAGCACAGTGGTTCTGAGATATCATCTGCCAGCTCCTTTAGAATGCTGGGATGTAATCTGTCAGGTGTTCTCTTACTAATTTTTTTTTTTTTGCTTATGTTAACTTTTATTTCTAGTCTGTTTTTTACAATTATATTTTATGTTAGGGTTTCTTTTTGTGTGAAGACCAATGCAAAGAATGAGTTGAGCAGTTCTGCTTTCTCTCTGCTGACTGTTACTTTCTTGTCATCTTCTCTCTTTAGTGGACCGTTTCCTTGTTTTTTTTCTTATTATTTATATGTTGGAAGAAACCAGTGGTAAAATCTGAACCGGTTTACTACCAGTTTGCTGGCTGCGCATCTGCAGTGTACACCACACACCAAATGTGAGATGCATGTGCACAGTGCATGCCAAAAGGAGGCATGGGGTAAGTAGAACAGAACACGAGGGGGGGTGATCAGCTGTGGTGCACAATCTTTTTTTTTTACTTTTAAAACCATTGCTTTTAAAAGTTTAAAAAAAAGAGCCTCTGATGATCGTGTGGCTCAGCTGGGCATGGGGGGAGGGGCAAGGATTTTTGCTACTGGTTCTCCGAACCACCCACTGCCATCACTACCGGATCAGGTGATCTGGTCCAAACCAGGAGCACTTCACCCCTGGAAGAAACTTTTTCTCTTATCTTTGACTTTTGTGGCAAGTCTGTTCGTTCTGAGCCTTTGCTTTCCTGACTTTGTCTTTGCAGATTCTGGCTATCTGCTGATATTCTGCCTTAGTTATGTGTCCCTCTTTCCATTTTTTGTACTTGTCCTTTTTGTCTTTCAATTTGTCAGAGAGATCTTTGTGCAGCCATGCTGGTTTCGTCTTGGATTTCTCGTTTTTCTTTTTCAGTGATATTGTGCTGGTCTGGGCTTTTATGATCATATTTTTCAGAGTTTCCCAAGGTTTTTGAGTTGTTTTCCCCTTTAGAATTTTCATCCAAGGAATCTTTCCCAAGTTCTCTCTGAGTTTGTTAAAATCAGCTCTTTTAAAATCTAAGACTCTGGTATCATTATATTCTATTGCTTGTATTTGTGTTATGTTAAATTCTAGTATGACATGGTCATTCTCACCCAAGGTTCCTGCAGTTTCAACTCCCTCTACCACTTCTTCTCTGTTTGTAAGAATTACCAGTATGGCTGTCCCTCTAGTTCACTCCTCTACATTTTGGACAACAAAGTTGTCAGTTAGGTTGGTTAGGAATCTATTTGATTTCTCACTTGATGCGGAATTAATCTTCCAATTGATGTCAGGGTAATTGAAGTCTCCCATTACTATTGTGGTGTGTTTCCTACATATATTTGTTAGTTGATTACGAAAAGGACATTTATTTTTTCTGCTTGATTGGGTGGCCTGTAGTATACACCTATAGCCATGTCATTCTTTTTTTCTTTTATATTGACCCATATGCATTCTAGGAGGTTTTGTCTTTGGTCTCGTGCATTTCTGTAGCAATATAATGGTCCTTTACATACAGTACAACTCTACCTCCTCCTTTATAGGGTCTGTTTTTTTGAACAGTTTGTATCCTTCTATCAGTATGTTCCAATCATGGGTTTCACCCCACCAAGTTTCTGTTATTCCAACTATATCATATCTACCTTCATGTATTAATAGTTCAAGTTCACCCTGTTTGTTCCTCAGACTTTGCGCATTTGTATATAGGCACTTGAGATCTTTATATCTGAATCTGGGTATGCTTCCTATGTTTCCTATTTGGTGTTTGAGTTTGTCTTCCTTCCCATCCCTCCTTACTTTATTATTTGACTTGCTTTCTAGTGATTTTTACTTGGAATTAGATCCTGGAGATCCTAGAAAATTGATCACCCCTCCCTCCTCAATTTTAGTTTAAAGCCCTCCTGATAAATTGAGCCAGTTTTCTTCCGAAAACAATCTTCCCAGCTTTTGTGAGGTGCAGCCCATCCCTTGCCAAAAGCCCATCATGGAGATAGTGCTGACCATCGTCCAGGAATCCAAAGTTTTTTGGCAACATCAACCCTTTAGCCAGTGGTTCATTTCTAGAATCCTTTGTTCTCTTATCGGATGTTGACCTTTCATTGATAGTACAGATGAAAAAACTAGTTGGGTAGTAATCTGTGGGCCTAATTATTTTGGTTAGGTTCTCAGCCACATTTTTGATTTTTGGTCCAGGGAGACAACATACCTTTCTGAATTGACTGTCTGGTCTACAGATGGCTGGTTCTGTTTCCTTGAGAGTTGAATCTCCTATAATCAACACTCGCCTTTTTTTCCTAGGGAGGTTTGGGGTATTTTTCTATCTATTGCAGAAGCATTTGATGATGCTACTTTTTAAGGGACATTTGATGATGCTTCTTTTCTATGTGTCTGCATGTTTTCTTCCAGGAGAATCCATGAAATTGATTGCTTGGCACCAATGGGGCTGCATCAGAGTGGGTTGGGTTGGACAGGGGTTCTGTATTAGGTTTGTGCTTTTTTTTTCCCTATGAGTGACGTGTTTCCATCTGTCTTCTCCTTCCTCTAAGGCATGGGTCCTCAAACTACGGCCTGTGGGCTGCATGCGGCCCGCTGAACCAATTAATTCAGCCCATGGAGCTCCATGAGGTTGCCCTGCCCACATCACCCCACCCACCTTCAGCAGAGCACAGGACTTGCCTTCGGGAGACCTGTGGGCTGGAACCAAAAAGTAAGCTCAACAATTTTAGCCTGCAGAATGCTTGTGTGTGTGGGGGGGGTGTTAGAAGAGGCAAAAAAAGAGGCAAAAATGGCCCATTTGTGGCCAAAAAACGAGCCATTTTTGTCTGGTTTTAGCCTTCAGAATGCTTGTGGAGGTAGTGGGGGCGAAGGTAGAAGAGGCAAGAAAACAGGCAAAAACGGCCCATTTTTCACCTTCAGCACCTCCACAAGATAGAGAGAGAGAGAGACAGAAAGAGAGAGGAAGGGAGGGAGGGAGGGAAAGAGAGAGTGAAAGAGAAATTAAGAGAGGGAGAGAAATAGAGAGAGAGAGAGAAAGAAAGAGAGAAAGACAAAGAAAGAGAGAAAGAATGAAAGAGAAAGAGGGGGAGATAGAGAGAAAAAGAGAGGAGGAAGAGAGAGATAGAGGGAGAGAGACAAAGAAACAGAGACAGACAGACAGAAAGAGTGAGGGAGGGAGAGAGGGAGAGAGAGAGACAAAGAGAGACAGAGAGACAGAAAGAGAGAGGGAGAGAGAGAGGGAGAGAGAAGGACAGGGAGAGAGAAGGAGAGGGAGAGAGAGACAAAGAAAGAGAGAGGGAGAGAGAGAGGTAGAGAGAAGGAGAGGGAGAGGGAGAGAGACAAAGAGATAGAGAGAGACAGAGAGAGATTTCTCAAGCTCCTTGGGGCTGAGAAGAATTGCAGCAAAACTGACTTTCCTTTTTTTAAAAAAAAAATTTAAAAAGCAAAACTTTATTCATTCTTAAAAACATTTAAAACATACAAAAGCTTGATTAAGTTAAAAGTTAACTTAATCAAGAAACAAATTTACATATACATATACAATAAACAACTTCAACTACTAACTAATTTCTATTATTATATATACATATATACAAACCTACAGTGATATATTTCATTTTCTATCTATCTGACAGTGCATTTTTTAATTATATTAATTTCCTCTAAATTTCATCTCTACCAATTTGGCCTCCTCTGATTTATCCACTGGTACCATCTATTCCATATTATAAAATATTTTGAGTCCTCCTTATCCTGTAACTCTAAGGTTAATTTGTCCATTTCTGCGCATATGTATATCTTTTGTATTAGCTCCTGATCAGTTGGCAATCTATTTGTTTTCCAAAGTTGTGCTACCGCTAGTCTAGCCGCTGTTATTATGTGAAGTATTAAATATTTTATGTCATTCCTAATGTTCTTTTTAAGCATACCTAATAAAAAAATTTCGGGTTCTAATTCAATTTCATAATCTGTTATTTCTGCTATCCATGTTTTTAACTTGTTCCAATATTTCTTAATTTCTGGGCAGAGCCACCAAGCATGATAAAAAGTTCCCTGTGCTTTTTTACACTTCCAACAGGTCGGGTTTACATTTGGGTACATTTTTGCTAACCTTGCGGGGGCCAGATACCATCGATACCACATTTTATAGTGATTTTCTTTGTAGGCTACCGATTTTGTCATGCTATAGTTATTTTCCCATGCTCTTTCCCATTCTTCTAGTTGTATACTGTGCCCAATGTTCCTCGCCCAGGCTATCATCTGCCCTTTAACCAATTCTTCTGCCAGATCATATTTGAGTAAATATTCATAAATTTTCGAAATTAATTTCCCTTCTTTGGATTCTAATAATTTGTCCAATCGATTTTGTTTTAAATCTATTCCTCCCTCCTCCTGATCCTTCCTATATCTTATCTTTATTTGTGAGTATGGCCACCAGTCTATTGCTATTCCTTGTTCCTTTAATTCTTCTCTGGTTTTCAGTTTCCCCTGTCTATCTAGTATTTCTCTATATCTTAATATTTTTTGTTTTGATAATATATTGGGATGGGTTATTGCTTCTATTGTCGATAGCCAGCCGGGGATTTTCATGTAGTGTTTGTGTTGGATTTGTTGCCATGTATTAATTAAAGATTTCCTAATAGTGTGGTTATTGAAGCGTTTATATATTTTATTCCCGGTGTTCCAAATAAAGGCATGCCATCCCTTCATCAGGTCATGTCCTTCCAAGTTTAACAACCTTTGATTATCCAAGGTTATCCATTCCTTGATCCAGCTTGCAGCCTTGTAGTATTTTTGCCATGCTGGGAAACCAAATCCGCCTCTAATTTTATCGTCTTGCAATATATTTAGTTTTATTCTTGATTTTTTCCCTTCCCACACAAATTTTGTGGTTATTTTATCCAAATTATCGAAGAATTTCTTGTCCAATTTTATTGGAATTGTTTGGAATAAATAAAGGAGTCTTGGCAGTATATTTGATTTTATTGCTGCTATCCTCCCCAACAAAGATAGTCTTAATTTCCCCCATTTCTCTAAATCCTCTTTTATTTTCTGGACTAAAGGTTCATAATTATCTTGTTTTATTGTTATAGTTCTAGCCGTCAGATGTATCCCCAGATATTTCACTTTTTTAACTGCCTGTAATCCTGAATCTTTTCCTAATTTCTCTACTTGTTTTGTTGTCATATTTTTTGTTATCATATTTGTCTTTTCCTTATTAACTTTTAGACCTGCTACTTTTCCAAATTTTCCAATCTCTTTTAGTAATTTCGGGGTTATTTCTGTTGGGTTTTCTATGAAGAAGACCAGGTCGTCGGCAAAAGCTTGGACCTTGTACTCCTCTCTCTTAATCTTTAATCCTTGTATTTCTTTGTTTGCCCTAATTCTAATTAGCAGGTTTTCCAAGGTTAAAATAAAAAGTAGGGGTGATAGCGGGCATCCCTGCCTTACTCCTTTATTTATTCCAAAAAAATTTGTTGGATCTCCGTTTATCAAAATACATGCTTTTTGGTCCTGATATATTGATGTTATCATTTTAGTAAATTTCTCTCCAAAATTCATAGTTTTGATTTGTTGTTTCATAAATTGCCAATTTACTTGATCGAACGCTTTTTGTGCATCCAGAAAGATCAGAGCCACCTGTCTCTCTGGATGCACCTCGTAATATTCCAAAACATCCATTACCATCCTTATTTCTTATCTGTCTTGTGGGCAAGAAACCATTTTGGTCCTGATGTATTTTGTTGTGTAATATTTTTTTCAACCTATTGGCAATTATACTCATGAAAATTTTGTAATTGGTATTCAACAAAGAAGTCGGCCTATAGTTTTTTATTAATGTGGTATCTGCCCCCTCTTTTGGTATTAGGGAGATATACGCTTCTTTCCATGTGTTTGGTAATTTTGCCTCCATCAGCGCTTCATTGTATATTTCTAATAGCATTCCATTTAATAATTCCCCAAATAATTCCCCAAATTATAAAACTCCGTTGGTAGACCATCGGTCCCCGGAGTTTTATTATTTTTCTGTCTCTTCAGCGCTTCTTTTAATTCCCCTATCGTAATCTCCTTATCTAATAGTTCTTTTTCTTCCTCTGTTAGTATTTGCACTCCCTCTCCTTTTAGATAATGTTCAATTTCCTCCGTTGTTACTATGTCCTTCTCATAGAGTTTTTGATAGTATTGGACTACTATCTCCTTTTTTTCCTCTAAGCTCTGATGGATCCTTCCCTCATCATCTTGTAGCTTCTGAATTGTCTTTTTTTCCCTTTCCTTCCTCAGTCTGTATGCCAACCACCTCCCTGGTTTGTTTGCATGTTGGAAATAGTTCTGCCTTATATATCTTAAAGTAATTGTGTATTTCCCTTGTTCTAATATGTTCAGCTTGTGTTTTGCCGCTATCCATTTTTCCCTTATTTGTTCATCCCCTGGTTTTCCTTGCAATTTACGTTCCCAATTTTGAATTTCTTCTCGTATTTTATTATATTCTTTTTCTCTCTCTTTTCTCCGTTTTGCATTATATGCTATTGTAAGGCCTCTTACATACGCCTTAGTTGTGTCCCATAAGTTTTGTAGGGAGGTGTGTTGTTTTGTATTTTCCTTATAAAACAATTCTAACTCCTTTTCCATATAATTCTTATATTCTTTTTCTTTCATCAACTGTATATTCATTGTCCATCTGTTTTTCCTTTTCTGCTGCCCCTTCCACGTCATCATTATTGGGTTGTGATCCGCCCAATCGTTTGATAGAATTTCTACCGCTTCTATTTCCATCATTAACATACTGGATACCCATGCCATATCCAACCTAGACCAGGACTTATGTGGATTCGAATCATATGTAAAATTTCTAATTTTGGGATTATAGAATCTCCAGCTATCTATCATATTTAGCTCTTCCACCATATCTATAAAGGTTCTGGGCAATACATTTTTCTTATTTTTATTTTGCTGGACACATTTATAATCTTTTCTTGCATCTAAAATAGCACTGAAGTCTCCAATCAGACATACATTTTCCATTTTTTGATCCATAATTTTCTCGTGCACTTTTTTATAGAATTCTAATTGTTTACTATTTGGGGCATATATTACTACTAACAATATATTTTTAAAATCAAGTTTTAGCTCTATCATCACTATTCTACCTTCAGTATCCACATATCTTATATTGCTATCTATTCCTTCCTTAATATATACCACTACTCCTCTTTTTTTTTCTTCTGCCAATGATGAGTATGCTGTACCTAATTTCTTATATTGTATATATTTTATATCTTGTTTTCTTATGTGTACCTCCTGGAGGCACACTATATATGATTTTTGTTTCTCATTTTTTAAAAAATTTGTGTCGTTTTGATGGTGAGTTGAGTCCATTTACATTTACTGATAGAATTTTTAGAGTTCTTTCCATTTTTTACTGACTTTCCTGTTGTTTCTTCTTTGTTTCTTCCTGTTCCTTTTTTTTTTGCCTCTCGTTTGCATTCCTCCTTCCTCCTGTGTCTCTTCTTCGTCTTCTTTTCCTCCTTGTGGGGGGGGGGTTCATGTTCCTGCCTCTGTTTTCCTTTAATATTCCTTCCTCCCTCTTCTTTACTACTATTTGTTGCTTCCCTGCCCATCATTTGGTTGTATAGTTCCCTTGCCTTACTCTGCGAGTCCACCTTTATTTTCTTTCCCTGCCACATTACTAACATCCCTTCCGGCATCGTCCATCTAAAGGGTATATATCTCCTATTTAGCAATGTGGCCAGGAACCAATAGTCCTTTCTCAGATCTCTTATCCTTTTGGGAATTTGTTTCAGAGTAATTCTTTATTTCTATAGAACATAGGTTCGTCCTTTGTTATTTTGTATACGATATCCCTCACCTTTCTTCTTACGAATCTTATGTGTACCTCCCAGGGAAGTTTATTTTGTCGGGCATAATTTGTATGGACCCGATACACTTCATCAAGTTCATTTATTATTTCGTCCTTTTCTCTTTGGAGCGCCTCAGCAATCATCTTTGCCATTATCATCGTCAAATCTTCCTCCCTCTCTTCCGCTACATTTTGGAAACGCAGGTAAAATGCCGCTTTTTCCATTTCCAGCTGTGCCACTGTGTTCTCAAGTTCCTTGTTTAATCCTGTCATTTTTTTATCCAGTGCTTCCAGTTTTTCTTCTGTCAATTCTGTTTTTTGTTCTATTTCTTTTATCCTTTGGTCAGTTTTTTGAATAATTTCTTGTATCAGATCCATTTTTTTGTCAATCTTTTGGATATTGTTCTTACTTTTCTCTTTACCTCATCCATATCTTTTCTGGATTGCTTGTGGTTCCTGGTCATACATTCTTGCATTTTGGCCATGGTTTCTTGAATTGTTATTAATGTGGCTTGCATTGTTGGCATATTGGGTGTGCTGGGTTGCTTCTCTGATGCAAACATTCCTTCCAAGGTTTTCTGTGACACTGGGGAGGCTGCTGTTCCTGCTAAGATTGATGTTATCTTCTTCCCTGTCTTCAACGTTGTTGTGGTAGTACTCGTCATCTCTTTCAAAATTCTATGTTGCGCCACCAATATTTTATCAACTTTCTCCCAAATCACCATCCAAATTTTGTATAATTTCTTTCTCTCTCTTTTCTTTTCTCTCATAAAAAATTCAATTCAATAATCTCTCACTCACTTAATCTCTTTCCTTTAAGCAGATTTCTTTAAATAATCTTTAAATAATTAAATAATTAATTACCTCTATAAAATACTCTGTAAAAATGTGGCAGAAATGTAAGTATAAATATAATATAAAATAGCGATATAGATATTAATATACGTATAAATATATATAAATATGCAACTTAGATAATCAAAGACTTATTCAATCAATTCTTAATACTTAATATTTAGTATTCAATAATTAATAATCGGTTAATGCTTATAGTACTTAAATTAAGCACAAATTTCACTATAGTGAAATTAGTTAATTTCTTAGTTAATTCCAATAAAGAGAATAAATAAATAAATAAATATCCAATAAATATCAGTAACAATTATCTATTTTATCTATAATAATCAGTAACAATTATCTATGTCTAAATAAAAAGAAGGACTATATATGAGCAGTATATTTCAAATGTTCTATGAGTCTCGTTTGTTGTATCTTCAACAGAGGAAAAAGCAAGTCTCTCTCTCTCTTTTTTTTTACACTGAAGTCTTTTCCTATTTCAATATGGTGACCTCTAATCTGCACAGTCATAGTTTGCAGTTTTTACTTTGCCAAACTACCTCTCTCCTTCTGTTAGGGCAGCCAAAAAAGGAGGTTACAAAGAATGTCTATTCTTCTTCAAATCACCGCAGTTGATCTAAGTCCACTTCTTCTTCTCACCTTCGTTTTCGCTGTTTTAGTGTTTTGGTATTTTTTATTCTTTCTCTGCTGATCTATATCCCGTCCTCTTCCTTTCTGCTCACCTCTACAATTGCCGCCCATTCACGCTCTGAGGTCTTCTCTTTTCATGCTACCCCTCCGGAAAAATACTCTCTCCTTGATTTGCGCCAAATTATTCCAAATTATTGATTCTTGCTTTCTGCTCACCCTCCACGATCTTGCACTGTACTCACTCCTCCCCTCCCGATGGTCTCAATCGGCTCGTCGGGCCTCCGGGCCAGCTGCATTCATCGTGCCCGCTGGCTTCTCCCGAGTCTGGAATGAGGGATCTTCGCGGTGCAGCGAGAGATCGCACCTCTCCTCACCTCCCCCAAAGTTTCCCCTCCTTATTCCTGATCTCTCCAAGATCGGTCTCAGCCAAAAAAGGCACCAAAAGCTCAGAAATCCGACACCAAAGAGAGAGCGTTTCTCTCCTGTGCCGCCACGACTCTACGTCACCGCCGGAAGTCCAAAAACTGACTTTCCTGAAGTGGCCCACTAGACTCCTAAACAACTGAAAAAACTATCTAGTAAAAAGGAAAGGCAACCAAAAGAGCAACATGCAAACAAAAGCAAATAACACCCCTCCAGGAGCAAAACAAATTAAAGTTTAATTTGTATGCATTGTTCAATGGACGGTTAAATTGGCCCACCCAATCACATGACCTAGCCATGCCCACCTAGTCACATGCCCACCTACCCATGCCCTTCCAGCAGATCCACCCCCCCAATAGTTTGCGGGACTGTGAATTGGTCCCCTGTTTAAAAAGTTTGAGGACCCATGCTCTAAGAAGTCAATTCTTTTAGAAGTTGTTTGATCATTATTATGTTCAATTTGGGCATATTCTTCTTGCAAGATTTTGGGTTTCTCATTTTGTAGGTTATGTTTCAGAGTGGTTAGAGTTTCTTCTAGACTCTTTACTTTTTCTTCTAGTAACTTAATTAGTTTACATTTCGTACATATATAGTTTAGGTATTCTATGGGCATAAGTGTACACATGGAACATGTTTTGCAGACCACAATAGTATTAGTTTCTTTATTCATGAGTGGATTTTTAAAAAATTGAAAATGAAAGTGTAGAAGGTTTTACCACAGATTTTTAAAAGGGAAAAATGTCCAATTTAGAATTTTGATATTCTAACAGATCATTTAAAATTTAAAATTTAGGGGGAAAAGTCTAACTAAAAATTTAAAGTTCGAGCACTTAAAAATGTGTGAAGTTTCTGAAAGATGCCCTAATTAATTCATGAGCCACAAGCCAAACTTCAAAAGAAATACAGTCATTTATTAGGAGCACCATTTCGGCAATATTCAGATGCAGTTAGAACTAATCCCATGTAGATTTATGTTCTCCTACAATCCTGTCTCTCCCCTCCTCCCTGGCCATGTCATAAATCATATTCTCCAATTAACCATTTTGGCAGGTTGTGAAACCCAAAACTCTCCTACTGATTGTGGTAAAAAAAAAATCCGTGGAATGTAGTTTCAGTTAGGGAAATCAATCAGCTCCATCAGTTCTCCCTCCCCACCGCTCATGGCAACTTGAAAGCTTTATAAGTTGACATTCGGCTCTCCTCACTTCCGGAGGGCGACCTGTGCAAAGCAGAACAATTTGAGTACAGATGTAGAGTTTAGGAACGTGACCATCCACCTGGCTTGTTTGGATTTTCTGAGTGAAATTTGGTTATAAGGCGATCAGCCTGGATGTTTTGACTCTTTACCCAAGATGCCTCTGATAAGGGGTAACCTTTCCACTTGATTAAATATTGGAGTTGTCTCCTGTGCCACCTCAAATTGAGGATTCACTGCACCTCATAATGGGTCTGGCCCCCTATGACCATGGGGTCCAGGGGTTCACGGGATAGTGGCCTCAGGGGCAATCTGACCACAGGTTTTAAGAGGCTACTATCAAATACCGGGTGTATTTCCCTAGCAGTTGGGGCAATTTCTATTGCACTGTGACTGGGTTGATTATCTTTACTATGGGGAATGGTCCCATAAACTTTGGCCCCAGTTTTTTGCTAGGGAGTTTTAACCACAAATATTTTGTGGAGAGGTAAACTTTCTCCCCCAATTGAAATGGCTGTTGGGGAGCTCGGTGTTTGTCTGCCTGTTTCCTATAGGTTCGTGCCTCTTTAGCTAGTGCTTTCTTGACATTCTCCCAGGTTGCTTTTAGCGTCGCCATCCAGTCGGTCAAGCTGACTGAGGAGGGGAGCTCCCTTGGGTACTCAGGCATTGGGACAAAGTCCATGCCACTCACTACCTTGAATGGGGTTAGCCCTGTGCTACTGTGAACAGCATTATTATATGCGACCTCAGTGAAAGACAGGAGGTCCGCCCAATTGAACAGCTGATAGCTCACGTAGCACCTCAGGTACTGCTTTACCATGGCATTTAGCCTCTTTGTCCCCCCATTGGTGCTCAGATGAAAGGCTGAGCTAAGGCCCTGGGATGACCCAATAGACTGTAGAACTCCCTCCAGAACTTAGCTGTGAACTGGATCCCTCTGTCTGAGATAATTCTTCTTGGTACTCCATGCAGGCAGTAAATATGTTTCAGGAACAGTTTGGCCAACTGGTGGGCTGAGGGTAGTCCGCTGCAGGGTATGAAGTGTGCCTGTTTGGAAAATAGATCTATTACAGTCCAGATCACTGTGTTTCCCCCACTTTTCGGCAACTCCACTATAAAGTCCATTGCGATCTCCTCCCATAGTCTTGTTGGCTCTGCTACTGATCGTAGCAGTCTGGGGTTTTTTCCTGATTGTTTCTTCATTGTGGCGCAGATGGTGCAACTTTTCACATAACTGTCCGCGTCTTTCTTTATGCTGGGCCACCAGAACTGCCTCCGTAAATGTAAAGTCTTTAGGAATCCGAAGTGGCCTGCCGGTTTAACATTATGGCTCCTCTGGAAGATCAGGGTGCATAGGGATTCTGGGATGTAGAGCTTCGTCCCCTTCCATGAAAGGTCATCCCTTTTTGCCAGGATGTGTTGATTGTCTCAGAACCAGGGGTCTGCCAGCAGTTCAGTTTTGAGTTTTGCTATTAGATTGTTTGTTGGTTGGTCATGCCAGTCACGGCATTGTCGTCTGGTGGTTACTTGGGTCACTATTTGGGTAGGGGGAATGATGGCATCCACTACCTGCTCCCACTTGCATTTGTACTGGGGCATGCGGGAGAGGGTGTCAGCTAGAAAGTTTCTCCCCCCTGGAATGTGCTGTAGCACGAAGTTGAAATGGTTGAAGTATTGAGCCCACGGACTTGTTTGGGTGATAGTTTTCATGGGGTCCTAAGGGCCTCCAGGTTTCTGTGGATAGTCCAGACTTCGAACGGTTTCTGGCCCCCTTCCAGCAGGTGTCGCCAGGTTAGCAGTGCCCATCTCACTGCGAATGCCCCTGTCGAGACCCCATGCTCGACAATCTGACGATGGGATCTCACCTGCAGAAGCGGAAGCACCGAGAAGGGGGGTGGTGGGGGTGTGAACCGGGATATAAGTTCTGAGCACGATCTGGTGGAGGCAGGTGTGAGAAGAAGTAGGCGGGCGGTCACAACGCGGCCATGTTAGGATGGTGAGCAGCTGCTGCGTGTTGCCGTTCCTGAATGCTGGGACGCAGGGAGGAGCCCGGAAATACGACTAATGGGCGCGCTTATTTAACTTATGCTGAGTGGCGGCGACTCCCAACGCCGACTTTGTATTATCTTTACCTGAACTCAGCAAGCATTTGCAGCACCTCCGGACGCTGAATAAACTGTTTCCTGCTTTAACGAGCCTTGACTGCAGCGTCGCTTATTACCGACCTTGGGTGTGAGCGAGAGAGCTGAGAGAAAGTCGGCGTTTTCCTTTTTCACCGTGAGTAACGCCGAGAGTGAAGGGATGGCGGAGGGAGCGGAAACTGGGGCGGCGTCTCCCGAGGGACCGGAGGAAGACAACACCGTGTTGCAAGCGGAGGAACGGAGCCCCAAAGACCCTCCAGTGGTTAGAGCGAAGGAGAGGAAGCCTCACCATGCAGAAGGTGCCGTTGAGACCCAGGACTCGACCGAGACGCAGCGGATGAAGAGCTCGGCAGGGGAGTGGTGGCAGAGCTCCGCTCTCGTGGGCTCCGGCACCTATAAAGCCCCAACCCCTGGGGGTTACTCGGGGGAGTCTTCCTTCCGTGGCTGGAGGGAGAGAAAGTGGCTGCTAGACGACGACGAATGCGATGGAAACCAGTCTACTGGCCTTGGAGCATCCACCCTGGATATCTTAAGGGAAAAGTTCGGGGAAGGGAGTTTCAGAGATGCGGCGTCCTGGCAACCCTGGATGGGAACGGAGGCTACTGACTCATGGCAGAGAGGAGGAGGTGGTCGGGAGTCCCGGTTCCATTTAGCAAGCCCGAAGTTGTGGGTAGAACGGAGGGAAGGCAGCAGGGGCCAACCGATGGGACAGTCTCGACCCAGGGTTTCCTCAGCAAGCGAGCCGCCCCGCGACACTGACCAAGAACGGCAGCCGAGGGTGGCGAGGAGGGGGATGGACCAGAGTGGTGTTGGGGGACAGCCAGGACAGCCTCGGTCAGGGGCCCCGGCACAGGGCAGTGGAGCCAGCAGTCATCCCCCCCCCCATGATGTTGCCACCCGGATTGTGGCCACAGCAACATCCCGCGGTGTGGGGTCCTCCCCCTATACAGGCCTCTTTTGACGGGAGCCCTGATAGGGTCTCTATCTTCCTAAGCCAAGTGCTCAGTCACACGGATCTCTATGGCCATCTGTATCCCTCACAGTGGGCTGTAGTCATGGCCATAACCGCAGTTCTCCAGGGGGAGGCTGCTAATTGGGTTGCAGACCTACATAGCGAGCATGCTAGGGAACTGGCCAATGTGGGGCTGTTTTTGGAGGCGCTGCGAGGACGTTTTGAAGATAGCGCCAGAGTCCAGGTCACCGAGGGGGAATTGTTGGCGCTGAGACAGAGAGGCCGGCCAGCCAAAGAATACGTAAAGGACTTCCGGACACTGGCAGGAAAACTTAGGTTGTGGCCAGAACGATTACTAGTACACCAGTTTCGATCTGGCCTGGACAGGGAGGTGAAACAAGCCTGCGTATACCGTGGGTTACCCCCAAAACTGTCCGAATGGTTTAAGGCCGCAGTCGAGCTAGAGGTTGGACTATGGGAGTTTCGAGGGCGCGTGGGCCAACCCCAGCGTTTTATGACAACCGGAACGAAACCAAAAGAGTATGGGGTGAGCCCCTCACCCAGCAGACCAACAGCAGGCGGAGGACGAGGGGCTTTCCGTTGCTTCTGGTGCAACCAACTAGGACACCGGGCTGCCGAGTGTCCCATACCCCCCTTGCAAGCAACACCGGCACGCACCCCACCGTCCGGAGCCAAGGTGTGGGAGAGGGCATGGTCAACATCAGAGCGACCATCCATGTCCACACCGATGCCTGCTAGCTGTTCCCGATCCACACTAACCGGTGTGCAGAGCCCTTCGGGGGAAGGGGTTTTACCAACGTTAACGGATGGCAGCGATGACAGTGGACCAGAGGACCCTATGGTGAGCGGTCCTATACGTCCGTTTGTAATACCAGTGGTGCTGCGTAATATACGCACTCTAAAGGGGGTTCCACAGGGAGCGCTCATCGATTTGGGGTGTACTTGTTGTCTTATCCGGAGTACAGTTGCGGATCTTTTGGGGCTACAACGGGTGAAACTAAAAACCCCTATTCATTTTGAACAGATGGATGGGTCGTTGTTAGGGGGTTCACCGGCCTCTTACGTTACAGAGGCCGTCTACTTGGAGATCGGGGAACACACGGAGCAGATCCGGCTTATTGTAGTCGACCGGATGGTCGAGTCGCTTATCCTGGGCCTTGCATGGTTGGATAAGTGGCATCCCACTATATGGTGGGAGGGGGGTTACCGAAAGTTACAGATCAGTTTAGGACCAGACCCAATTCCCGAACCCCAATCACAGGTCCAGCAGTGTCATGGATTGGGACAAGCTGGGTCGGGATATCCAGATGTATATAAGGATTTAGCAGCTGTGTTTGACGAACGTGAGTGTGAGACGTTACCGCCTCACAGAGTGACAGACTGTGCAATAGAACTGATACCGGGAGCGAAGTTTCCTAAACCGTGTATGTACGCCATGACAAAACCAGAGTTAGAAGAGCTGCGGCGTTACATTGATAAGAACCTAGCTAGGGGGTTTATCCAGCCCAGTCGGGCACATATGGCAGCCCCGGTTCTGTTCCGCGAAAAGAAAGACGGTGGTCTTCGTCTCTGTGTTGACTTCAGGGGCTTGAATGCTGTTTGTGTCGAACACCTTTACCCTCTGCCGTTGATGAAGGATTTACTAGCCACGCTGGCGACTGGGAAGGTGTTCACGAAATTGGATTTATGAGAAGCTTACTACAGAATAAGAATAAGGGCAGGAGACGAGTGGAAAACAACATTTAATTGCCCGTTAGGGAGCTACAAATTTCGTGTCATGCCTTTTGGGTTGCAAGGCGCGCCGGCCGTGTTTATGCAGGTTATAAACGAGGTGTTACATGAGCATCTATATCGGGGCGTTCTTGTGTATCTGGACGACATTTTGATATATTCTGATACGATGGAGGAACATGTCCAGCTAGTGAGGAAAGTGCTGTCTAAATTACTGGACGCAAAACTCTTTGTCAAATTGTCGAAGTGCGAATTCCATCGCACTACATTAGATTATCTTGGGTATCGTATTTCAGCACGAGGTGTGGAGATGGATCCGAAAAAAGTCTCAACAGTATTGGAGTGGCAAGCACCCAAAACCCGGAAGCAATTACAGAGCTTTCTTGGTTTTGCCAATTTCTATCGGCAATTTATCCCGTCGTTCGCACAAGTGGCCCTCCCATTAACGGATCTGTTAAAGACGAAGCATTTAGGAGGGGGTAAGATAAGACCAGGACAACTGTTACCATGGACCATGGAATGTCAACAATCGTTCGAGCGGTTGAAGGGACTGTTCGCTAGGGAACCCGTATTAAAACATCCAGATCCCTCGTTGGGATTTGTGGTACAGGCAGATGCTAGCGACGTAGCAGTGGGGGCTGTGCTATTGCAGCGGACTTTAGATGGAACCCTATGTCCGTGTGCGTACACATCCCGCAAATTGACACCCACAGAGCGGGGTTGGGCTGTTTGGGAAAAGGAGGCATTTGCGGTGCGATGGGCTTTAATGACCTGGCGACATTTGTTGGAAGGAACGGACAGAAGGTTCGAGGTCTGGACAGACCATAAGAACCTAGAGGCCTTGCAAACCCCTAGGAAACTGTCGCCGAAACAGGTTCGTTGGGCACAGTATTTTCAGCAATTTAATTTCGAGTTAAAGTATGTCCCAGGGGGCAGGAACTTCCTAGCCGATGCATTGTCCTGGATGCCGCAATTCGATAGTAAACGGGAAGATGTGGTGCAAGCGATAATCCCAAAACCCCAACCAATAGCAAGGGAGGGTGATAAATCAACCCGACTCGAATGGCCAATAGAATTGGAAAAGGCAGTACAGTGCGACCCCTGGGTGGTTGAGCATAGAACAATGGTAACCATGCGTGATGGGTTAGCGTGGATGGGGTCTAAATTATATATACCACAGTCCATGCGGTCAACAGTGTTGAATAGATGTCATGATTCCAAAACCGCTGGACATTTTGGGTTTCTGAAAACACTCCATCTCGTTCGGCGGCAGTTCTGGTGGCCTCGTATGCGGAAGGAGGTAGAAAAATATGTGAAAGAGTGTCACGTATGTGCTGTAATGAAGACAAAACCCGGTAAACCACTCGGTTTGTTACAACCAGTCGCTAAGCCCAGTAGACCGTGGGAAGAAATAGGGATGGATTTCGTGGTAGACCTGCCTGATAGTAAAAGCCACATGGTTATATGGACTGTGGTTGATCTTTTTTCTAAGCAGGCTCATTTCATCCCCTGTAAAGGCTTGCCAACTGCGAGACAATTGGCTCGGTTGTTCGTACGACACATATACAGATTGCATGGTGCGCCCCGACGGATCATATCAGACAGGGGTGTACAATTCACAGCGCGCTTTTGGCGTGAGTTTATTGGTTTGATCGGTTCCTCCCAAGGGTTGAGCTCCGCTTACCACCCTAGTACCAATGGGGCTGCAGAAAGGACTAACGCTATGATAGAAAGATATCTACGTTGTTATGTATCATATCAACAGTCCGATTGGTCAGAGCTCATACCACTCGCTGAGGTAGCCTATAACAACGCGGTACACCGAAGTACTGGTGCTACCCCATTCCAAATTGTGTATGGGCGGGACTTTATTGCAATCCCTGAACTTGACGTAGGTGAGCCGGAGAGGGTGTCTCCTAAGGAGTGGGGAATACGGATTGGAGTCCAGTGGCCAAAAATCAAGGAGGCGTTACAAAAAGCGGCAAAAGAGTATAAAATATTCGCTGACAGAAAACGGAAAGACCACAAACCATTTCAGGTCGGAGACCAGGTATATGTATCCACTAAATACATTAGGTTACAGATACCCAGTAAAAAATTAGGTCCCAAATACCTCGGGCCTTTTACTATTGTAAAGGTTATAAATCCAGTAACAGTTGAGGTTCGATTACCACCATTACTGGGAAAGATCCATCCGGTGTTTCATAGCAGCCTGTTAAAGCCAGCAACTGGTATGCGTAACCCTCCACACCGTCCAGGACCTTTAGTCGGCTCCCATTACGAGATTGTAGAAATCCTGGATTCCAAATTAAGTAGAGGGAAATTAAAATATCTAGTGCGGTGGAAAGGCTATCCTCTGGAGGATGCCTCATGGGTACCAGTTGAAAGTCTTCGGGCTGAGAAGTTACTTAAACAGTATCACAGGAAATACCCCCACAAGCCTGGAAATAGCATGCAAGCGACTACATGATTACTTGTTAATCTCTTACCTTATCTCTTACAGGTGGACCCCTGGTAGGGGGAGCTGCCTGTCGAGACCCCATGCTCGACAATCTGACGATGGGATCTCACCTGCAGAAGCGGAAGCACCGAGAAGGGGGGTGGTGGGGGTGTGAACCGGGATATAAGTTCTGAGCACGATCTGGTGGAGGCGGGTGTGAGAAGAAGTAGGCGGGCGGTCACAACGCGGCCGTGATAGGATGGTGAGCAGCTGCTGCGCGTTGCCGTTCCTGAATGCTGGGACGCGCCGGCAGGGAGGAGCCCGGAAATACGACTAATGGACGCGTTTATTTAACTTATGCTGAGTGGCGGCGACTCCCAACGCCATCTTTGTATTATCTTTACCTGAACTCAGCAAGCATTTGCAGCACCTCCGGACGCTGAATAAACCGTTTCCTGCTTTAACGAGCCTTGACTGCAGCGTGGCTTATTACCGACCTTGGGTGTGAGCGAGAGAGCTGAGAGCCTCCTTTTCCCATGATGCCCATTGTCTCTCTGTGTCCGTGAGCTTGCGGGAGGTGTAGGCGTAGGGTTGTAAATTTCCTTGACTATTTCTTTGGAGTAGTACTGCTCCAACTGCCACATCACTGGTGTCTGCTTGGATGATGAAGGATTGTTCGGGGTCAGGATGCTTCAACACCAGTTCCTTCGCAAACATTTCTTTTAGTGTTTCAAATGCCTCTTGGCAGGTTAGGTCCCACTGTAGAGGTTGTCCTGGGAGGGGTTTTGTTCCTGGGCTCCCTGTCTTTAGGAGGTCTGTCATGGGTTTGGAAATCTTCGCAAAGGAGGGTATGAATTGCCTGTAGAAGTTTGCGAACCCTAGGAAGCTTTGGAGCTGTCTACAGGTGCGAGGGGATTGCCAGCCTAGGATGGCTTGCACTTTGGCTGGATCCATCTCTATTCCCTCATTTGACATTCGATAACCCAGGTAGTCTAGCCATGTATGGTGGAATTTGCATTTTGACAGCTTGACATACAGGTTGGCTGCCAGAAGTTTTTCCAGTACCTGGCGGACAAGGGGTATGTGGTAGTCCATGGTCTCAGTGTAAATGAGGATATCGTCTAAGTAGATGAGAACCCCCTTGTAGAAGTGCTCATGCAGCATCTCATTTAATAATTGCATGAACACCCTGCTGGGTGTTCCCTGCAGTCCAAAAGGCATCACTTTGAATTGGAAGCTCCCTAGGGAGCAGTTGAATGCAGTTTTCCACTCATCTCTCTCCCTAATGCGTACTCGGTAGTATGCTTCTCTGAGGTCTAGTTTGGTGAAGACTTTTCCTTTGGCCAGGTGAAATAGCATGTCCTTCATGAGGGGGAGGTGATATAGATTGTGTACACACATGGTATTGATTTCTTGAAAGTCCACACACAATCTCATAGTTCCATCTTTTTTTTTCTTTGAAGAGCACTGGCGCCGTGACCAGTGGTTTGGCTGGCTCAATGAACCCCCTTTCTAGGTTTTTGTCTATGTAATTGCGCACTTCTTGCATTTCCCGGGGTGTCATGGCATACAGTTTGGGCTTGGGTAGTTTTGCCCCGGGGATGATTTTGATGGCGCAATCTGCCTCACGGTGGGGAGGCAGGACGTTGCACTCAGCCTTGCTGAATACTTCTGCAAGGTCCTGATATTCCCTTGGGATCTGTTCAGTCTCTGGAGTTTTGTCAGATGTGGCTGCTAGTTGTTCTGGTGTGCTCTTTTGGAGGTTTCCCTGCATGGGCTGTGTTTCTGCTCGTGGTGTGGGAGGAATTGGGGCCCCCTTGCTAATCTCAGTCTGCGGGTACCCCCTTGCCACCGGATGGTTGGTTCCCCACTTGTCTAGCCAGGAGAGTACCAGTATAACTGGATCTGTCATTTTGGGGGCTATTACGAATCATATTACTTCCCAGTGATCCGCTAGCTCTAGCCTCACTGGTTCTTTTTTTTTAATTTTTATATTGCCCTTCTCCAGTAGGACTCAGGGCGGTGAACTGAACGAGATAAAACAGAGCATACAAATTTAAAAAAACAGTTTAAAAGATAATTAAATAATTTCAGCCCACAATTTAAAACAACCCAATTAAAACCAATTTCAAATTAAAACCGAACGGATGGGATCAAGCCAGCCCGGCTAGATGAAATAAATGAGTTTTCAGGGCCCGACAAAAAGTCCGGAGGTCTGGTATGGTGTGTATCTCTGGGGGTAGGTCATTCCAGAGGGCGGGTGCCACCACAGAGAAGGCTCTCCCCCTGGGGGTCGCCAGCTGACATTGTCTGGCAGACGGCACCCTGAGGAGGCCCTCTCTGTGCGAGTGTACTGGCCGGTGGGAGGCTATTGGCTGCAGAAGGCGGTCTCATAGATACCCTGGCCCTAAGCCATGGAGCGCTTTAAAGGTGGTCACCAACACCTTGAAGCACACCTGGAAGACCACTGGGAGCCAGTGCAGCTCACGCAGGAGAGGTGTCACATGGGAGTGCCCCGTCGCTCCCATAATCCCCCGCGCGGCCGCATTCTGGACCAGCTGGAGCCTCCGGGTGCACCCCAAGGGGAGCCCCATGTAGAGAGCATTGCAGTAGTCCAGGCGGGAAGTGACGAGTGCCTGAGTGATCATGCGTAGGAAGTCCCGATCCAGAAAGGGACGCAACTGGCATATCAGGCGGACCTGATAAAAAGCCCCCCTGGCCACGGCCATCATATGCTCTTCTAAAGACAGCCGTGCATCCAGGAGGACGCCCAAGTTGCGAGCCCTCTCTGTGGGGGCCAGTGATTCGCCCCAATAACCAGCAATGGCACCAGCTGTCTATATCAGGACGCCGGAAGTCACAGCCACTTGGTCTTGGAAGGGTTGAGTCGGAGCCTGTTTCTCCGACTCAAGTCACTCCAGTTCAGTCAGGTGAGTGGCATAGGCTCCCCCCATTGGAGACCCATCAACCTGTTCGATCCGGATTGGGTGGGTCAGTCTTTTTGCTCTGATCCCCAGTTTCAGGACTGTGGTTAGGTTGATCAAGCATCTAGTACAGCCTGAGTCTATCAGGGCTTGTAAAGCCCCTTGGGTCCCTGTTTTTGGGGCTGTGAGGCATATTGGGGAAATGAAAGGGTGAACTGGTCTCCTCACCATTGGGTCATTTTCGCCCTCATCCTCACTGTCATAGGATTCTGGCAACAGGTCATCATTGCCTGGGGTTCCCTCCCTTCAGCTGGGTGGGGAGGGACCTCTTCAGCCTGGAGGGCCCTCCGGGACATGTTGGTGGCCCATTTGGGGCCTCGTTTCAGTTGTGCCCTGGATGGTGGCTCTGGCCTAGGGTCCTGCACATAGATGCCATGTGGCCCTTCCCTACACATCTGTAGCACTTCAGCAGACTTCGAGGGAGGGTTGATTTTGGGGTCTGCCGTGGTGCTGTGATTCCCCATTGGCTGGTGGTTTCAGGTCAGGTTGCCCCCTCTCTTTCATGTCTGGTTGCTTTCTTGTGTTGTTGGCGCGCAATCCACTGTCGACTTTTATTGCTACTCGGAACCACTCAGAGAGCTGGTGTGGGATGTCCCAGTAAGCCGTTACTTGGGCAATTTGCTTGTCCACGCTTGTTCTGAAAAAGTACACTAGCAACCATTCTGGTAAATTCTGTCTATCCCTCCCAATAACGCTCCTAAATTTGCGGATGTGCTCTTTTTTTCTTTTTTTTAAAATTTGATTTATATGCCGCCCTTCTCCGGAGACTCAGGGTAGCTTACAATGCACTAAGCAATAGCCTTCATTCTTTTGTATATTTATACAAAGTCAGCTTATTGCCCCCACAACTGGGTCCTCAATTTACCTACCTTAGAAAGGATGGAAGGCTGATTCAACCTTGAGCCTTGGCGAGATTCAAACCTGCAGTAATTGCAGGCAGCTGTTCTTAATAACAGGGTGCTTTAGACCACTGTACTACCAAGGCTCTTAATGGGATGGCCCCTCTGCTTTAGATAGCTGAGCTCATCTTCTGCATAGGGTCTTCATCCGCCTCCTCAAATCTGGCCTCTAGCAGTCGTAGGAAGTCATCTGCGTCTTGCAGTTGGAGGGCTGTCCTCTTGTGGAGGGCTGCTAGCCATTTAATTTAATTTAATTTAATAAATTCAATTTATATGCCGCCTCTCTCCAAAGACTCAAGGCGGCTCACAATACATTTTTAAAAATCATTATAAAAAAACATTTAAAAATTAAAAACATTAAAAACATTAAAAACTCATTCCCGCCATTCAGGGCGGGATCTTGCCAGATCACAAGAGCGAGATCAACAGCCCGAGGCCTGCTGAAAAAGCCAGGTCTTCACCACTTTTCAGAAGGCCAATAGGGTGGGGATGGTCCAGACGTCAGGAGGTAACTGGTTCCAGAGAGCTGGGGCAGCCACAGAGAAGGCCCTCCCACATGGGCCCGCCAGCCGGCATTGTTTAGCTGATGGGACCCGAAGGAGACCAACTCTGTGGGATCTTACCGGTCACTGGGAGCTATGCGGCAGAAGGCGGTCTCGAAGATAACCTGGCCCTGAGCCATGTAGGGCTTTAAAGGTAATAACCAACACCTTGAATTGTGACCGGAGACCAATAGGGAGCCAGTGCAGCTTGCGGAGAATTGGTGTAATGTGAGTGTATCTAGGCGAACCCACAACAGCTCGCGCGGCTGCGTTCTGGACCAACTGTAGTCTCCGAACACTTTTCAAGGGTAGCCCCAAGTAGACCGTGTTGCAATAATCTAACCGTGAGGTGACAACGGCATGAGTGACTGTGAGGAGAGCCTCCTGATCCCAGTAGGGTTGCAATTGGAGCACCAGGTGAATCTGTGCAAAGGTCTCCCTAGCCACAGCTGTCAGATGTTGCTCTAATCTTAGCTGTGAGTCTAGGAGGACACCCAAATTGTGAGCCCATTCTGAGGGGGACAATTTCTCCCCCCCCCCAGAACCAAGCAACCATTCCTTTGCTTCCCCCTCTAACCCCTCTGCGATGGTATTCACCATGGCTCTGGGGGATTGGTAGAGATGTCCATAACATTCTAGGTGGATCTCAGCTGAGTCAAGGAATAGAGCTTGCTGGTCCGAGTCCCCATCAAACTTTCCTCTGAACTGGGGTGTTTCATTCAGCACTGCTCCTCTCTCCCCCTGTTGGCCTCTGTATGCTTGCGTTTGATGTAGCTGGTCCTCTTCCTCAGCTCTAGTTTGAAGGGAGAGAGGGGTTTGTCTGCCCTGGGCAGCCTGCCTGCTGTGGGGAAAAGACACTGGTTGCAGCCTCCTTCTGATGGGTGGAGAAGGGGGGCTGTGTTCCTGTCTGCTTCTCCCCACTTCAAAGAGATCCACTGCTCCTCCCCTCTCCTTTGGCCTGCATGATGGCCCCTCATCAGGAAGGGTGGCCCGGTCAAATTCCTCCCTCGGCTGCTCTCTGGAACTCCCCAGGGGTTTTGGGAGCCTGGCTTGTTTCCAGTCCAGCCTCCACTCCACTCTTTCCAGCTCGCTCAGGGGCTTCCCCTTTTTCCAGGCATTGGGGTGGGGGAACTCAACCTTAGCTGCTTTAGGGATTAACTCCCACCAATAATCATCTCTTCTTGCTTCCACCGCTGGAGCAGGCATCTCAGCTTTGATGTTTGAGGGAGGTTGCACTCTGGCTGCAATCAGGCTCTCTTCAGATAGCCCATCTTCGGCCATGGCTGCCTGATTTTCCCTCCTGGCACCCCAGATATCGGGGAGCGATTGGAGAGTCCAGAATTCAGAGAACCTGGTGATCTTGATAGATTTTAAAAGTAGTTCTACTGTCTATGAAGTTTCTGAAAGATGCCCTAATTAGCCACGAGTCAATCTTCAAAAGAAATACAGTCATTAGGAGCACCATTTCAGCAATATTCGGATGCAGTTAGAACTAATCCCACATAGATTTATGTTCTCCTATGACCCTGTCTCGCCCCTCCTCCCTGGCCATATCATAAATCACATTCTCCAATTTACCACTTTGGCGGGCTGTGAAACCCAAAACTCTCCTGCTGATTGCTGTAAAAAAAAAAAAAACATCTGTGGAATGTAGTTTCAATTAGGGAAATCAATCATCTCCATCAGTTCTCCCTTCCTCCCGCTTATGGCAACTTGAAAGCTTTGCAAGTTGACAAAAGGATTTAAAGCTCTGTAGTTCAAAATTGTCTAGTTTAAAAATTTTAAGTTCTAGTAGATCATTTAAATTTTCCAATTTTAAAAGTTTCAGTGGTTTTTTAAAATAAATTTTTTATGACTTTTTCTTTAACATCCATAAGTGCTTCGTGAACAGTGTATTATCTGGGTCAATATACTTTGCATACAATTCTGATAATAATATTACCATTTAAGTATACATAATCATAATTTTTTCTTTTTTTTTCATTGTAAACCATATTCTTCTTTATTTTAATTCCAGTAGAACAGAACCATAATCATAATTTTTCAACTTCTAACATTTGTGTATATATGGTAATTATATGTTCTATTATATTTCTATATACATAATACTATTTTCCCATTTTATATTTTCTACTTCTTTGTTCTAACACTTAATAAAATAACCACCATGTTAAAAAATATTCTATATCTATCCATCATCTCCTGCTCTTTCTTTAATTTCAACTCTTATTAACTTTTTGGTGAATCTTTCCTGCTTCTCCTCTTGTATCTTGTAACCCCCTTTTATCATATTTATTTAATCTAAATATTTCCTCTGCCACAGCATCTATCTCTTGCTGTTGAATCTAATCTGCAGTTTCCCCATTTTAAGGAGATCTTTCTCTTTATTCTCTTTTCTATTTTGAATTTTAAAAAAATATTCTATTTGTTCTGTGTTAGAGATTATTGCTATCTCTTCCATCTCTTTGTCTACTTGTATCGTTTTTGGAATTATCTCCTCTATTCTCTCCTCAGCTCTTTCTCATTTCTCCTCCATTTTTGTGGGGAGTTTTTTGTTCATTTCTTTATTGTCATTTGCTGGGGGTTTCCTAATCTCACAGTAGCTTGCATCAGTTCCATCATCTCCCTATGATTCCTTGTTATATCTTCCTTAATACATTGAAACATCAATAATATTTCTTTATAAACTACATTTGTTTTCTCCTGCTGAGACAGTTTGTGCTGATATACTACACTAATCACTGCTCAATATTTCACCAAAATTTCAATATCCCAATTGTCCAGAAACATCAAAAACACCAGTATTAATAAAATTTACACAGTCCTGGAACTGTTCCTCAAAATCCCCTAAATTTATAGTCCTTAAAATTTTCCAATTTGCACCCTCTACGTTTTCCAGGTTTTTAAGTCTTATTCAATTTTTCTTCTTTTGCCTCGTAGAATGTTCTGTCAAATGATCTTAATAATCCAGATTGGCCCACCATATTTCCCCAAATTTCAGTGTTCAGTGGGCTTAAGTGCAGGGTTCGCTCTTCGCCTGAAATGTAATGTTCTATAATTATCCCTTTCCTCCCTCCCTTCTTATGATCCTTTCCCTCCCTGCCTTCTTGTGGACTTTATTTATCTCTTTCTTCTCTGCCTTTATATGTTCCGTACTTGCTATTGTCTACTCGCCTTTGATTTTTTTTTTTTTGCCTTGTGTCCTGTGTTGTCTTTTATCCTCTCTTCCTACTTGCTTTTCTCCTGCCACTACTGGGTATTCAGCTCCCTTGTTTTTCTCAGTCCCCCCCCACTGTAATCTGTTGGACTGCCACACTGTTCTGTTGCTGTTCTCAGTCTATTCTGTTCTGTTGTTGTTCACTGGTCCGCTATGCTGCAATGCTCCACCACCACTGTCAGCCTCTGGTTCCACCACTGCTCTACCATCACTTTCCACATTGTTCTCTGTGTTGCTCTCAGGATTTGGTTTGCTGTGCTGCTCCTTGCTGCTGGCTCTCCTTTCTGTTGCACTGCCACTGCTCTTTGTTCCAGAACAGAACTGCCTGGATAGCCTACAGTAAGCTTGCCTCTTGTCTCCTCTCTACACATGGTTCTCCTCCTCCTCCCTGCTCTGCTGTCTCACCAGCTCACCTTTTTGTTCTATGCCAGTCATTGCTTTGCCCGCAGTTGGCTCGCCTCTCTGTCCCACAGATTATTTTCCTCCCTGCTTCACAACTGGCTCCACTCGCACACTGGCTCACCTCCTTGTTCTCTACCAGTTCGTTTTGCCTCTCTGCTTACCTCATTTCAATGGGTCTCCAGGTTCTTGGGTAGGCCTCTCAGGTGCAGCTGGGCTTCTCTAAGCGGGTAAAATTCACTGTGGGCTGCTGCCTTTGGTGGTGTTTTCCTCCTATTTCTCCAATCTTTCATCTCCTTTTCCTTTCTCCACTCTTTTTTCTTTTTCTGTGATTTAGCTTTCCTCTCCACTTCTCCTATCATTTATCTTAGTTTAATAGAAACTTTTCTCCCTGCGATGTAACTATGCTTCCTCTGTTGCTGCCATCTTGAACTCTTAGTTTTAGTTCCAACTCTGACTGTTAGGCAAATATTGTTTAACAATATTCCAGATGGGAAGTGACCAGGGCGTAGGTAACTGTGTGAAGTGCATGCTGGTACAGGAATGGGCATAAATGTCACCATTTGAAATTGTGCAAAGGTCCTCCTGGCCACAACTACTACTTGTTTCTCAAGCACTTGTCGCAAATTCAGGAGAACATTCAGATTATGCCTAAAGTCAGTTTGAGGCAATGTAACCCTATCCATGACCAAAAATGATAATTGTCGAAAAACCAAAGAGCCTTTAACCCAAAACCATTCAATTCTCCTCATTGGAAGGAAACAGCAGTCAGGCATGGGAGGTGACTTCGTCTATGTAGCATAGGACCGAGTCTGCAGATTTAAATAGCTCTGCCCTCTACTGGTGCTCTCCAGTGCCGCGACTCGGTCTATGCTGGACAGACATGTCTCCCAGCCTAGCCGTTTCCTCACAGATTTTTTTTGACTAAGTGGACTGTTTTGTTCTTATCTGGATTTATTCTGATCACCCTTCCTAATTGTTGGCGTGAAAGGTAATTTTGCCTGATACCGCTGAAGGCCATGAAGCCGGGGGGGGGGGGGCTGCCGGCCTAGGCCAATTTGGTTGTCTCAACCTCTGCCCCAGTTTCCCCAGGATATTGGGTGTGTCACTACTTTATATTGGCTGCGTTTTAACAGCATTTGCCTAGCAGCACACCTAGCGCTTCAGGAAGAGTAATTTCGGCGCTTTTAAACTGCATTTATTGCTGGACAGGTAGCAGCCCATTCTTGCAAGGCTGCATGAGAGGGAGAGAGAGGTCTGACTCCTCAGTTCCAGCACTTCGCCTCTGTTAGATCCGGGAGGCTTGTGATCCCTGCTGAAGTTGCCCGCACATTCCCTTTTCACTTGGACTGTGTTAACTGAGGCAAGGGTGAATGGAGCTGCTGTTGTTTATTTGGATTTGGCCGCATATTGCTCTCAGGACATTTTCAAAATGGCGGATGTCACGAGGCAGCATCACGCTAAAGGCACAATTGTTTGGGGGAGGCAAAGACACACTAGCGATCCAGGCGAGCACCCCTCGGGGTTACCCCCTCCCCCAAAGAGACCCCACCCAAAGGATCCGGATAATCTCCCCACTCAAGCCTCTAAGCCTTCCAAGGAGGAACTGAGGTGGCACAAAGCATTGGAGAAGGTTGTTCTTTGAGCCCAACAACAGCAGGTGCCTCAGCCAGTGGCCATTTTAGGAGCCTCATCGATTTTAAATTATGCTTCCCAGTGCAGCAGGGCCTCATCTCCCTCCAGTACTGTGGCCCATTCCAAATGGGAATTATCTCCGGATCACCCAGCCCCATGCGGTCCCTTCCCTCCCCCTGGGAGTGAACCCCTTTTTCAAACCCTTCCTTCCACCAGTCCTCTTCAGACTCTGGGGGCAGAAGCCCAGGGTGCAATTAGATCATCTCCTGATCACCAAGGATCTCTCCCTGTTGGTGACCCACAGGGTGTGTCCTTCCCTGCAGCCTTAGAGACCATAATCACCAGGGCTATTCAATAGGGGCTGGCTCAAGGTTTACAACAGGAATTCATGCCCTCTCTTCTGCAGTATGCTGCTATTCCACCTCAGCCTCAACCACCCCAGGAGGCTATTTCTGATTTGGAACAGATTGAATCCCCTGAGCATTCAGACCATGGGTCCATCTCTGAAGAGGAAAAGACCAGGGACCTGGCTCTTTCGGATTATGAGGGCCTCGCGCCCAATCAGCCTGCCTTCATTGGACTCTTCCATCCCCAGGTTTTTCGATCCTTACTTTTTAAGGCCCTTTCGGTCAGTCGCCTTGGCGGGACTCCCAATTCCAGTGAAGCTCCCACAACTTTTATCGACCCGGCTTCCTCGTTATTTGCAGAACCACAGGTAAAACCTGAGACCGTGCCTGCTCCTAAGCTATTCACCGATGTCATTCAGAGACAATGGGCCCTTCCTGGTTCCGGTTCAACTACTAATGGCCTGGACAACTGCCTGTACCACTCAGCTCCTGCTCTTTCAGGTCTTTTAGAGGTTCCTCCCTGGACACTCCTATAGCAGCTCTTACCTCCACTACCCGTCTCACAGGTGCCCCTGAAGAATATCTGCGTCCTGAGGACAGACGTGCTGAAAAGACCCTTATCAAGGGCCATCAGGCAGCAGCCTGGGCTATACGATCTTTCACTTCTGCTTCTTTCTTCAATCGGGCGTCTCTTCTTTGGCTTAAGCAGCTTCAGGATCGGCTACCGCCTTCTGACATGCGAACTCATCAAGATCTAAACAAGATCATGGCAGCATTGGAGTACTCGGCGGATGCTACTCTAAATTCCACTAGGTTCGCGGCTAAGTCCATTGGATTGACTATCACCTCCCATTGTCTTCTGTGGCTCAGACATTGGTAGGCTGATGCCAGGAGCAAATGGCAGCTGGCCTCTTCTCCCTACTCGGCCGGCTCTTTGTTTGGTCCACCCTTGGAACCTCTTCTCGTTGAAACCAGGGACCGGCGCAAGGTTTTACCTTCCATCTCCAGACGGAGTGATTCCGCTATGCTCCTTATACTCAGCCCCAGTCCTTTCATGCCTCTGACACCCGCTTCTATCAGCCTCGATAACAACGGTCCTTTCAGGCCAGGCCACAGCAACTGGATTCACAGGTCAGGCAAGGAGGCAAGTTCCAACCAAAGCGTTCCTTTTGGGGAGGCAGGGGCAGGTCTTTCCGTAGCCCCAAGTAACTCAAGTAACTTTTACGGCTTATCTTTGTTGTACTGTAGTAGTTGAATGGTGAGGCAAATATACCAACAAATCACCAGAACACCCCTGGGATCACTACTTTCAGGACTCATAGAGAGACAATATGTCTTCAAGAAGTATAAATCCTTCCATTCCCCACATCCAATCAGAGCTGAAGAAGCTTCTTGGATGAGAAGTGAAACATCTTCAAAGAAAAAACAGAAAGTCCAGTTGCCTCTTGAAAACACATCTTTGGAACTATTAGTATCGCATTTCCAGACTACAAACTCCAAGTCTCCTCCTCCTCCTCCTCCTCCTCCTCCTCCTCCTCCTCCTCCTCCTCCTCCTCCTCCTCCTCCTCCTCCTCCTCCTCCTCCTGATTTTCTTCTCACTATTCCTCCAAGCTACAGTAAATAGTTGTGGAAATAGGTTTAGGTTTAGGTTTAGGTTTATTAAATTTGTATACCACCCTTCTCCCGAAGGACTCAGGGCGGTGAAGCCAAAATTAAAATACATACAGTATAAAAATTAAATTAAATTAAATTAAAACAGAATTAGATCAGTTTGGCTTCCCCCTATTTTACCCATAAAATAGCCCATTAAAATAGCTCATCCATGTCTTCTACAGGAGGCATTATTTATTGCTTCCCAAATATTTTCCAAATATTTTCCTTCATTATCCAATACGGCTTATTAGAAAGTTCTTTTTACCCAATGTACGTAACACACTTTAAGTAGAACTAAATAGTCCTGTTGTGATTGGTTATTGGGTTTGACCCAATTTTGGGTAATCTACACAGATTTTGGAAGTACTGACCTAGATACAGATGACCTGAGAATGCTGAGACAGTTAGGTCAAGTTTCAGCTGCATCTCAAGGGAGCAACAGGTTAGCACAGGTTGGCATACAGCATATCCATTGGAAAAGGGCCAAGGTAGAGCACTGCTCTGAGTGCAGCACAGATAATTTAATACATAGCTATAAAGATTCTAAGTTATTTAGTCCCATTACTAACAATATACAGAAAGTGACAACTCAAACTGTTCCTAAACAAATGAAAAGTTATTTTAAAACTATTAATCTCACAGAGAAACAACTAGTGGATAAACAGACAGGCAAACAGACATAAAGACACACATTCAAAATTCAAAATCAGATATAATTAAAATACAATTTAAAATTTCTTTGGTAGTTCATATTAATAAGAGTTCAAATTATGGAAAATACTGACTTCTAGTGGCTATTCCTTTCTGGTGCGGGATAGCTTTTCTGTATATTATGTTTTTAATTCCCTATCTATCAACCTCAAGAGAGGTTGCTTGAATAGGAATCCCTTTCCTTTCTTTTGTCCTTGTGTCTTTCCCATCTCTTTTGACTCTAATGACATTTGTATGCTTGTATTTTAGATATTGTCACCTTCTCAGACTATAGCTGTGGTTGACTAAGTTCATCTACCTTTGAGCCAACATTAAAATGGTACATATGATCATAATTAACCCAATTTTTTTGTTGCTAAGTGACAAACAGTTGTTAAGTGAATTTTGCCCCATTTTACAACCTTTCTTGCCACTTGCCTTGGCTGGGTCAAGGAATGCGGGATTCCCTGGCTCCGGCCTTGCCTCAGAGCCACTGTCCTCTTGCCGCCCCCCTCAGCTGGGTCGGGGAATGCGCCATTCTCGGCTTTGGCCTTGCCCCGGAGCCGCCACCTCCTCACCACTTGCTCGCCCTCTGCCTTGCTCACCTACCTTTGCACCTTGGTGGTGGAGGACATGGCAAGGCTCGGCCATCTTTTGTGCCAAGAAGCCTCCAGCTGCCGGCAGTCATTTTCAGCTGCCTTCTGAGCAGCTCCGCTGTGACGCAATCCCTCTGGCTGCTGCCATTCTCCTGGCTGGAAGGCAATGGCACAAACTGTTATGGGGTTGCTTTTAATCTTTATCTCTATGTGCCTCTATGAGGTGTTTCCGGTTCCTGGGTGTTGCCTTTGAAGACGCTTTATAAGTGTTGTTTGTTAGTTTTACTTTGTTAATAAAAGCATATCTGAAACATGGTGTCAGAAGTGGTTCGGCCCTGAAAGTGGAGCGTTTGAAGTAAGAAATATAGCACCATGGCAGATAATATACCACTGCCGCAACCCATGCGAGTAAGTGAGGACTCTAGCACTAATTGGGAAAACTTTAGGGCAGAGTTTGAAGATTACTCTTCGGCGACAGGCTTAAATGATAATCCGGCAGCAGTACAAGCTGCCACATTAAGAAGATTGATGGGTGCAGAATGTCTTCATGTTTATAAGCATAGTTTAACTCTTACAGAAGAGCAGAGGACTGATACTAAGGCTATTTTGGATGCTTTGGAAGCTTTCTTCAGACCGCATAAGAATGTTATATATGAAAGATACCTTTTGGCAGCTGCACGCAGGAAGAAGGGGAGACAATAGACGCCTTTGTAACACGCTTAAAGGAAAGGGCGGCAAGTTGTGATTACGGTTCCCTGAGAGACAAACTCATCTGAGACAAAATAGTTTTGGGTGTTGCCAAGGAAAGTACACGCTGCCGTTTATTATGGGAACATGGTTTAACTTTGCAATTAGCCATAGAAATATGTCGGACTACTGAATTTACAGATAAATGGCTGATGGTGTTGGAGCGAGATAAACAGACCAACTATGTTAATGTAGCTTCCAGGCACCAGCCAAATGTGAGGAATCGTCAGCAACAGCAGCAGTTTAAACAGAAGCCTCGCAATTTGTCAGCAGACAACCACACACTGTGTAAATACTGTGACAATGTGCATGCACGTGGGAAAGATTGGTGTCCAGCGTATGGTAAAATCTGTAGGGAGGCTGAACCATTTTGCTGGGGTGTGTCTGGCAGCAAGGAAGTTGCATATGGTCAAGCAAATGCCGGACTTAGAGGATGTATCGCTGTTTACCACAGATGCGATCTATATGAAAGAATGCATTGTGCAGTACATTCAAAAGGCAAAAAGTGGTTTGTTAATCTTCAATTTAATGATATAACTCAATCTTGTCAGTTGGACTCGGGGGCAACATGCGATGTGATGAGCCTAAAGGATAAAAGGAAATTGGCACCTGAGACACCCCTTCAGCCTAGTAGTGCCACATTAAAGTTATATTCGGGGGAACTGATGGAGTCACGAGGCTTATTTTATATAGAGTGTAACATATGTGGGGTTACTCACAAATTGGAATTTGAAATTGTGGATGTAAATCAAAAGCCATTACTGTCAGGCTCAACGTGTGAGCGTTTGGGACTGATGCGATTTACCATTCTGAGGGAGTTGCATAATGTTGAAACCTATTCCTCCAAAGCCTTGGGGAGACCATTGATAAAGCATCAAGTCCTCCAAGTTTATAGGGAGGTGTTTGAGGGCCCTATTGCATCCGTTCCAAGAGAGGTTCACTTTCAACTTGATCCCGCTGTCCCTCCAGTACAGAGTGCCCCGCGCAATGTCCCTATAGCCATTAAGGCACAGGTTAAAGCACAGTTGGATAAATATGAAGCAGAGGGACATATTGTTTCAGTAGCCGAGCCAACCAACTGGATAAATAATATGGTGGTGATTAGGAAGTTGGAAAAGATCCGAATTTGCATCGATCCCAAGTTTTTGAATATGGCTTTGAAACGATCGCATTACCCAATGCCAACGTTAGAGGATGTTTTGCACAAGCTGCCTAAGGCACAGGTTTTTCCACTTATTGATGCCAGGGATATCTTCCTACAGTGTAAACTGGACGAAGAGAGAAGTTATATGACTACGTTTTGGATTCCTTGGGGCAGAAAGAGGTGGCTTAAACTGCCCTTTGGTGTATCCATAGCACCAGAGACCTATCAAAGGAAGCAGCAGGAATTATTGAGTGGCCTCAGAGGAATTGAGCTTATAGCTGACGATATCCTTATAGTTGGGTGTGGCGACACTGATGATGAAGTGGAGCATGATCATGACGGGAAATTGATGGCACTATTGGAGCGGTGTAAGCAGGTGAAGCTGAGGCTCAGTATAAAGAAGCTGCAGTTTAAGGTGCGAGAAGTCCGCTTTCATGGACATATTTTAACATCACAGGGGTTAAAAGCGGACCCAGACAAGATCAGAACTATTGTGAACATGTCACCGCCTACTGATGCTAAAGCAGTGCAGAGATTCATTGGCTTTGTTACATATCTAGCAAAATTCTTGCCACACTTATCTGAGGTGTGCCAGCCATTGAGACGTCTGTTGGATAAAGACGCAGTTTGGCACTGGCTCCCTAAACATGACCAGGCAGTGCAAGAGATAAAACGCTTGGTTACTAGTACTCCAGTATTAAAATACTATGATGTCACAAAGATGGTTACTATTCAAAGCGACTCAAGTAAGAACGGTCTGGGATGCTGTCTGTTACAAGAAGTTCAGCCAGTTGCATACGCGTCCAGAGCGCTTTCGCCAGCAGAGTTAAACTATGCTCAGATCAAGAAAGAATGTTTAAATATCGTATTTGCTTGCCAGCGTTTCCATTATTACCTTTATGGTAGAGATATAATTACAGTTGAAACTGATCACAAACTGTTAATAACTATATTCAAAAAGCCTCTTCTGTGTGCCCCGAAGAGTTTGCAAAGCATGATGCTCAGTTTACAGCATTATGATCTTGATGTCGTTTTTAAGCCAGGACGTGAAATGTATATCAGCGATACCCTGAGTAGAGCCACAGTAGATCAGACAGCTACGGGAGGAGAACATGAATATCAGACGGTTTGTTGGCTGCGACAGGAACAAATATGTTTTGCTAAAATTAACCAAGCAGATTATCTTAATGTTATGAATCAGCGGTTACAGCAGTTGAGGCAACATGCTGACGTGACCCTACAGACACTAAAGAATATTGTGCTGAGTGGGTGGCTGGATGTGAAAGAGGCAGTTCCCATGATTGTAAGGGAATACTGGTCCTCCAGAGATGAGATTGCTGTACAAGATGGCATTCTGTATAAGGGTCCAAGAATTATAGTGCCAAAGTTATTGAGATTGGAGATGTTATTGCCCATCCATTCAAGCCATATTGGTGGGGAGGCATGCTATAGACAAGCCCGTGACACATTGTACTGGCCGAATATGCGAGGCGAAATTGAGGATTTTGTCAGTAATTGTACCATCTGTAATGAATATGCATATTGGCAACAGAAAGAAACTATGATGTCACACGAGATACCATCCCGACCCTGGCAGATCATTAGTATGGACTTGTTTAATTATGCAGGGAAAGAGCACTTGATAATAGTGGACTATTATTTGGATTATTGGGAAATTGACCTCCTTCCAGACCTTTCAGCTGAGACCACCATCAAGAGATGTAAGTCTCAGTTTGCACGTTACGGGCAACCAAATGTAGTGATTACAGATAATGGTCCTCAATTTGTAAGTCTGCAATTCAAGAAATTTGCTGCTGAGTGGGAGTTTGATCATATTACTTCATTGCCACGTTATCCACAAGCGAATGGAAAAGCCGAATCAGCTGTAAAGATTGCTAAGAACTTATGTAGGAAAGCACATGGCGAATGTAGCGATCTGTGGAAGGCTATTTTACATTGGAGGAATACTCCAACCGAAGGTATGGACAGTAGCCCAGCATAAAGATTAATGTCACGGAGATTAAAGATGTCCTTACCCGTGGCAAATAAGTTGCTTGAGCCCGTGGTGATACAAGGGGTCCCGGAAAGGCTACGGCAGAGGAGGCAAGTGGCGAAGGCCAAATATGATAGATCTGCAAGAGACTTGCCAGAGTTAAAGGTGGGAGAACGAATTCGGATGAGACCACTGCCTGGAAATCGGACTGGCCGTTGGGAAAGGGGTACCTGTTTACAACAAGTGGCACCTCGCTCCTATTTGGTGGAGGTTGGAGGAACCTGATATTGGCGGAACCGTGTGGACTTGCGTGTGGCTGAGCAACCAGACTCCTCATATCCAGTGGGTGGGTCAGAGCCATTTGCCAAACCAAACCTACTTAAGGATAATAAAGAATGCTTGTCTGACATTGATGACAGTCCTGAGCAAGTTGGTGCATCTGGTAATAGCCAAACATCCAAGGCTTCAGAAAATGGCGAGCGAAGAGATCCGGCCTGCGTGAGAGAGTCAGGTGTGAGAGAGCCGGTCGTTACTCGGAGTGGTAGATGCTCACGCCCCCCTGATAGACTCAATTTGTAGAAAGTGTTGCTGTTATTAGAAAAGGGGAGATGTTATGGGGTTGTGTTGCTTTTAATCTTTATCTCTATGTGCCTCTATGAGGTGTTTCTGGTTCCTGGGTGTTGTCTTTGAAGATGCTTTATAAGCGTTGTTTGTTAGTTTTACTTTGTTAATAAAAGCATATCCGAAACACAAACAGGGCAGTGATGGCGGTGATGGGGGACAACGGGGTTGAGAAGTGGAAAATATGAAGGAACTGATTGGTGGACACATTTTGAACAAGTAAAATAGGTGATTAAACAAAGAAATATGTATATGTGGAGTAAAGATACTAAGACTTCCATTGTTAAAGGGAGGGAACACTGAGACAATCAAGCATGCACACTTGATTAGGATAGAATAATTGTGATTTCTCACCTCCTGCTTCCTTGATGAACTTTTTTTTAGGTGTGGGTTTTCATTGTTTCATTTGTGATAAAATTAAAAAGCTATTTTGGAAGCAGAAACATAGCCATGTTTGAGTTACACATTAGCCTAGGCCTGATCTAGTTTACAAACGCAAGTGTTTGTGGGATGAACAAGAACAGGAGAGGGAAAGAATTTGGAACAGAAAAGGCGGGGGAGGGGGAGAGAGGAGCAAGAGTTTGGAGAAGAGTTTGCAATCTTATTTTATTGTTCTTCCATCATAGTTGATATGATGTGGATTCATTCTTCAAGTCCTCAAGTAAAAAAAACAGCACCACAGAAAGATCAACAGGCTTAGGATGCCCCAAGATTGAAGAAGTATGACTATCAAAAAGAAATCAAAGAAACTAAAGTAGTGGGACATAATAAAGGAAGAGGAAGAAGAGGTTGAGGAAGAAAGAGGAGGAAGAAGAGAAGGTGGTAAATAAAGAATAAGTCCGGGGGGGGGGGGGTTGGTAGCACAACACATTGTTTAATACAGCAGAAAAAATTGAGAGCCTTTGATGCTGAAAAAAAATTGAAAGCTTTGGTGAAAGGGTAAACAGAATGAATAGAACCTCTAGCTAAGATTCTGTGCAGTTTAAAAAAAACCCAAATCCTGGCTGGCCCCGCCCACCTCACCCCGCCCCTCCCAGGAGTCCCCATGTAGCCTGTTTTGGATGCAGGTAAGTGCAAGGCGTGCGCGAAGGCTCGGGGAGGGTGAAAAAAGGGCCTACTAGAAATTTGGGAAGGCTGGAAATGGACCTTCCAGAAAGGGCCTCCAGAGCCTGGGGTGGCTGTTTTCGCCCTCCTGGAAGCTCGAGGAAAGCCTCTGGTGCCCAGGGAGGGCAAAAATGCCCCCCTCCCATCATGGTGCAGGAAGCCAACTAGGCCATGCCCACCATGGCCATGCCCACACAGCATCTGGGCAGAGACTCCCTTGCTAAAATTTTTGAAGCCCACCCCTGGTTTGTGTTATATTCAGAATACACTTGGAGATTTAAAAAATAATAATTCCAGGATTGTAGGCTTTACAGTTTTTTGCATAGTTATGCTGATCGGCTTAAAAGGCTTTGCTTACAATGTTACCTTTTCTCTAATGTTGTGTCTTTTCTCCATTTGAATAATAAAACACAATTTTGCAATAGTGGCTTGGCACAACATCCTGACTGGAATTTTCATGACAATGTTTAAGCTAAAATTATTTTGATCTCAAAAGTAATAACAGGCAGACAATGCATATTAATTACTGTATTTTTTGCACTATTAGACACACCGGATCATAAGACACACATTAGCTTTAGAGGAGGAAAACAAGAAAAAAAAAATCTGCCTCTGCCTCTAGCATCCATCCAGTATTCATCTGGCTAACATTCTTGCAGCAAACAGCAAACAGCCTGGTCAGCTTCAGCACGTTATTGCAGCCTCCGCCCCGTTGTGCCCACCACTGGTCAACTGAGCTGAGCTGCCACTGCCGGCAGGAAATACTAGAGCCTTTGCTGCTGAGCAGCTGATTGGTGGTTGGATCAGCCTCCCAGAATACTGCCTGTCCCAGAATATCAGCTGTTCTAGGGGGCAGGGATCACTGCCACCTATCGCCGCCGCCAATCAGTGGCAAATGGTGGTGGCATTCCCCGCTGCCTAGAACAGCTGATATTCTGGGACAGGCAATATTCCAGGAGGCAGATCCAACCGCCAATCAGCTGCTCTTCAGCAAAAGCTCCAGCATTCCCTGGTGGTGATGGTGAACTGCAGCAGTGGTGACAGGAAACGGCAAACACCACCACCGCGCCAACCCTCCTTCCCCCCGCCGCAATGCACAGACATTTCCACCCACTTTGGGGGGGGGGAGTGCATCTTATAATGTGAAAAATATGGTAGTCTACCTTCAAAATATCTTTGTGTTATGAAACCCTTCCTTCCTTCCTTCCTTCCTTCCTTCCTTCCTTCCTTCCTTCCTTCCTTCCTTCCTTCCTTCCTTCCTTCCTTCCTTCCTTGGGTTTTATCAAAATAAATCACTAAATTTACTCCATCATTATCATTAAAAAGAGGGCCTAATACCATAAAAAAGCAGGTAGGTAACTGCACACCCACTCGTATCATAATGTTTGTAAGCTATTAAGATGCACCAATGTTTTTGCTTCAAAATGTAATGTTTTCACCCCTAAATAATCTACAGTTGTATGTCAAAGTATTGAAAATGCAGAGCTGTCTTTTCCCAATCTTTTGGGCTACTTTTTCTCTTCTAACATTGCTCTGTCCCAGCAAATCATTAGTGGATGAGAAGTTCTTTAGGATATTGAGTTGTATAAGCAAACAGTATAATAAGATACTATGCAACAGCAATCTAAGAATGATTGAAGCCACCAGAAGAGCAAGAACTAGAAGTTTATATACTGTATCCTTCTACACTAGAAGTGGTAAAAGAGGAAAAAAAGAAGAAGAATTTAAGAATACCAAAGAATACAACATAATACAACAAAGAAAAAAATATATTGAAGACTATAGTAAGGCAAAGAAAGAAAGACCTTTCACCCCTTGTGCCAGTCAAGGAACCTCAAAGAGATGATGATGAATGGGCCCTTTTAAAGCCAACAATTATGCAGCACCCTCCCAATAAGGTCTGCATTGAAGTTCCATGCTATGAAAGTTTCTGACTAGCTTATATAGGCTTTAAACCCTATTTTATAATCTGCTTTTCAATGGGCTCCTTTCACTGGATTCTACTAAGGACAAGGACTGTTGGTTCTTCTTTGTATGGAAACATTTGCTTTCCTGCCAGGAATGAAATTATCAAAGTTCAAGGTTGAGAAATCATGTCAAGAATAAAACCAATAAAGTTTATACCAGGCAATGATACCATCTCAGAGTTAAAGAGTATCTGTTTTTCAAGGTTAATTGGACTGAATATGAGAAAAATAATCTTATACTACACAGGTGTTTTACCAAGGACAAGTCAGAACAAAGTATAACCCAACTTTGATCCTTCAGTGTCTAAAATAAATGCTTAATTCTACACTAGAACACTGATGCAATTAACGGGGGTGGGGGTGGAGGGAAGAAATCATATAATTAAGTACCAGGTACCTGAGGGAAAGAGGTTTGTCCCACTATTCAATTTTTCTTGGCAATCTTCTGTGGAACAGCCATAACTACAGATCGTTTTGGAAAAAGCTTATCCACATAGTCATTAAAAATCGACATTGAGTTTATGGCGTATATTAATGAGTATCTTTTGTGGGCTTTTTAATAATACTTTTCAGGTGGTATTTCTTATCTCTGGCTAGAGGGAGAATTTAATTATAGCTGTGTTAGTATTTATGCATCCAGCCATTTTAAAACATTCTGTGAATAAATTATGTTGTTGACAAGGAAAGAGCAGAACAATGATTTGCTTTGGAAACAGATCCAGCCAACTTTTGCTGATCTGAAAGTTTCACTATAGTGACTTCCGGCAGTGATGTCAGCATGTTAGGGATGAAAGGAACGGTCTCCGTTCTCCAAGTCCGTAATATCTTCAATTTAGGAACCGATTTAGGCACTATTGACCTCGGAGAGGTCAATAGAAAAAAGGGGAAACTCCGAGGACCTTGGGGAGGACAGCAATCCCCCCGAAGGTTCAGGAAATCCCCCTTAATCCTGATCGGGGAAGAACCAGCCACCCCAGCTGGCCAGAAACATTGACAGCTGACTAAGAGGGAAGCGAAAATCAAATAAAGAAGACTTCGGTGGAAGGATCGGGAAGAAAAAGAGCTCAAAAGGTATATTTACAATCCATAATGTGAGGATCGAAGGCGGGAGAAGATAAAACTCCAACTAAGAAGCGAACTATAGCTAAACAAGCGGCGACTGAGAAATAAGCGGAGACGGATTCCATCTTGACAGTGACAATGCACAAATTAACAACCGGCGAAATCGGAGGAAATCCAGAGGAAACCCAGGAGGAGAAAGTGATCCCAGAGAAACTTGGACTTTGGATATTTTGCTACAGAGGAGAGACGGAATTTAAGGAGAGAAAGGGATAATTTGACAGACTTTGCCCTTTGTGGAGGTGACGAGGCAATCAACAAGCAGCCGATGCCGGAAGAGGGGGGGTTGGCAGAAAAACTCCATTTAAAGTGGAAGCTAGGGGCTTTTGAAGCTAAATCAAACCAACCTAAGTGGAATATTTTCCTTTGGACTTTTGGATATTTGAAGATTTGGATGAAATTTGGACAGCATTTAGACATTTGGACTTGGATTTTTTTTTTTTGAAAGGTGGGCGCTTTGGAGTTTTGGTGGACACTGGACACTCAATCTAAAAGTATTGGGACTTGGATTTTTTTTTTGAAAGGTGGACGCTTTGGAGTTTTGGTGGACACTGGACACTCAATTTAAAAGTATTGGGACTTGGATTTTTATTGAAAGGTGGATGCTTTGGAGTTTTGGTGGACACTGGACACTCAACTTAAAAGTATTGGGACTTGGATTTTTTTTTGAAAGGTGGACGCTTTGGAGTTTTGGTGGACACTGGACACTCAACTTAAAAGTATTGGGATATTAGACCTTGGAAGTAAAGAGACAATAAATAAGAAGGATACAAATTTGAAAAAAAAAGAAGAGAGTGATCTAGAAGAAATAGAATCAATTGTAAAGTATAATTAATTGTATTAAAAGCTGATAACAAATTAGTGATTAATAAGCATAAAAAGTATTAATATTAAATGTACTGTTTTTGAAATCTCATATATAACCTTATATACCACATATATAACTGTTAACTTAGTTTTATATTTACTTTAAATATATATTTATACTTATCTTAGTTCTATATTTTATCTTGGTAGTTAAATATCATATTGTTTTGTATGTTTAGTTTTGAAAAATTATATTAGACAGACTAAGTGAATCTAGGATTGTAATTAAGGGTAATTGATATTGATAAATAGTAATTAATAATAAATTTAAATAAGATAGTAAGTAATTAATTATAAGGACAGTTAACTGATGAATTGCTGAAGTATTAGACTTTTCCCTCACTCACTCCCTCTCTATTTCACCCCCATGTTTAGAGAGTAATATAGGCTAAATAGCCATCAAGAATTGAAGAACTCTGTAAAACATTGAAAAGTGAAAGATAGAACTTATAGATAAATTTATATATAGATAGTGATTGTGTGACAAGGAAACTTATCCTAGTTGTTTATCTCCCTGGGATTACTGAAAGCCATAAATTGAATATAAATACCAAAAGAAATATAACAGCCCAAATAGTAATCAGTATACTGCTGCACCCTGCCGCAGGGAGGCGGGACCGACCAGGTGGTTCCGCCCCAGGCGCCTGATGGACCCTGATAGGTTCCAGATGGAGCTTGGGCCATTTCCTGAGACTCTGGCTCATGACTCGGCTGAAGACCTGGTGGCTGCCTGGGATAGTGCGGCTGCCGGGGCCTTGGACCATGTCGTGCCTTTGCGGCCTCTGACCCGGCATCGAACTCACCTAGCTCCTTGGTTCTCCGAGGAGCTTAGGGAGATGAAGTGCCGGAAAAGACGCCTGGAGAGTAGTTGGAGGACCAGCCGCTCTGTATCTGACCGAACACTGGTGAGGTCTCATATTAAGACCTACCTAGTGGCGATAAAAGCGGCAAAAACTAGCTATTTTACCGCTCTTATTGCGTCATCAGATAATCGCCCGGCCGCCCTGTTTAGGGTGACCCGCTCCCTCCTCCATCTGGAAGTGCAGGATGACTCCTTGCAGGGCCGAGCTGAGGATTTTGTATCTGATCTGTATGACAAAATCACTCAGATTCGGGAAGGGCTGGCCTCTGACTGGGTATGTCTGGACGGGATGACTGAGGCAGGTCTTGAGAGTGTTATCTGGGGGGAGTTTGATCCTGTGGCTCCCAAGGACATGACAGGGTCCTGGATGGCTGAACACGACCACATGTTTATTGGACCCGTGTCCCTCCTGGTTGGTACTGGCTTCCCGGGAGGTGACACGAGGCTGGCTCCAGAAGATTGTTAACGCTTCTTTGAGTGAGGGGGTCCTGCCGGCCGCTTTGAAAGAAGCGGTTGTGACGCCCCTCCTCAAGAAGCCCTCTCTGGATCCGGCTGTTTTGGCTAACTATCATCCAGTCTCCAACCTTCGCTTCGTTGCGAAGGTTGTTGAGAGTGTGGTAGCGCAACAGCTTCCCCGGTACCTGGATGAAGCTGTCTATCTAGACCTGCTCCAGTCCGGCTTCCGGCCTGGGCACAGCACGGAAATGGCATTGGTCACGTTGGTGGATGATCTCTGGAGGGCTCGGGATAGGGGTTGCTCCTCTATCCTGGTCCTGTTAGACCTCTCAGCGGCTTTTGATACCATCGACCATGGTATCATGTTGCACCGGTTGGCAGGGTTGGGGGTGGGGGGCACCATTCTGTGGTGGTTCTCCTCCTACCTCTCTGACCGGTCGCAATCTGTGTTGACAGGGGGGCAGCAGTCGACCCCGAGGCACCTTGCTTGTGGGGTGCCACAAGGGTCGGTCCTCTCGCCCCTTCTGTTCAACATTTATGTAAAGCCGCTGGGTGAGATCATCCGTGGCTTCGGGGTGGAGTTCCATCAGTACGCTGATAACACCCAGCTGTACATCTCCACCCCAGGCCACCCCAACGATGCCCTTGAAGTGATGTCCCGGTGCCTGGAGGCCGTACGGATCTGGATGGGGAGGAACAGGCTCAGGCTCAACCCATCCAAGACCGAGTGGCTGTGGTTTCCGATGTCCCGATATAGCCAGCTGATGCCATCGCTGGCTATTGGGGGCGAATCACTCGCCCCCACGGAGAGGGCTCGTAACTTGGGCGTCCTCCTGGATGCATGGCTGTCTTTAGAAGATCATTTGATGGCCGTGGCCAGGGGGGCTTTTTATCAGGTTCGCCTGATATGCCAGTTACGCCCCTTTCTAGATCGGGACTCCCTACGCACAGTCACTCAGGCACTTGTCACTTCCTGCCTGGACTACTGCAATGCTCTCTACATGGGGCTCCCCCTGGGGTGCACCCAGAGGCTCCAGCTGGTCCAGAACGCGGCCGCGCAGGGGATTATGGGGGCGACGAGGTGCTCCCATGTGACACCTCTCCTGCGCGAGCTGCATTGGCTCCCAGTGGTCTTCCGGGTGCACTTCAAGGTGTTGGTGACCACCTTTAAAGTGCTCCATGGCTTAGGGCCAGGGTACTTACAAGACCGCCTTCTGCCACCAATAGCCTCCCACTGGCCAGTACGCTCGCACAGAATGGGCCTCCTCAGGGTGCCGTCCACCAGACAATGTCGGCTGGTGACCCCCAGGGGGAGAGCCTTCTCTGTGGCAGCGCCCACCCTCTGGAACAACCTCCCCCCAGAGATACGTACAATAACAGACCTCCGGATTTTTCGTCGGGCCCTGAAAACCTATTTATTTCAACTAGCTGGGCTGGCTTGAGTTAAATTTTAAATTGGTTTTAAATTGGGTTGTTTTAATTTACGGCCAAAATATTTAATTATTTTAAACTGTTTTTTAAATTTTGTATGTTCTGTTTTTTACTTTGGCTGTTCAACGCCCTGAGTCCTATTTGGAGAAGGGCGGTATAGAAATGGAAAAAAAAAATAAAATAAATAAAAAAATAAATATGAAACTCTGGGAGAAGATAACAAAAGAAATACTATTGGCAACTACAGGCTCAGCAACAATTACTAAGTCAAGTAAGAAAATACCATCAAACCAGATGATACTCACGGCCCCTCCAGCACAACAAAAATCAGTTGAAACTATGGAAAAAGATAAAGCAACCCCCACTCTTAGTATGCAAAACATTCATTCCGTATTAACAATGATCCAGGAAGGAATGAGTAGAATGCAAGAGACCATGGCCCACAATCATTAGGAGACAAGGAAAAATCACGAGGAATTTAGGACGGATGTGGGAGAGATAAAGGATAATATTAGGAACATGGATGAGAAGATAGGAAAGATACAACAGAAAATAGAGGAAAATGAACAGAGGATTCATAAGGTGGAGGAGAGAATAGAACATATGGAGAAGAGAATGGAGAAGATGGAATACAACCAAGCAGCCACAAATAAGGACCTAGAGGACTCATTATCATATCTCGAGATGGAGAAGGCATCCTTCTATTTAAGGTTTCAGAACATAGAAGAGCAAAAGGAGGAGGACTTAAGAGAAATCATGACTGAAATACTCTCAGAAGTGACCCAGAGGGACAAGGAAGAGATACGAAGTGGAATAGATGAAATCTATAGAGTTCACACGAACTACGCCCGGAGAAATAAGTTACCAAAAGAAATACACATTAGATTTACAAAAAAATCTTTAAAAGAAGAGATCTACAGGAGGATGAGAGAGGATACAACTATATATAGGGGAAAAGAAATTTTAACCCTCAAACAGATACCAAAAAGGACAAGGGACCAAAGAAGGAACTACAACTTTCTAACGGCACAGTTGAATAAATTTAAAATAAAGTTCCGCTGGCTAATACCGGAGGGTCTATTAATCTCCTGGGAAGACAAAAAATATAGAATTGATAACTTAGAAAAAGCACAGGACTTTTTCGACCAACACTTCGGGAGGAGGAGCAGGAGAGTAGAGAAGAAGAGGAACTTAAGAGGCAAGAGGAACAGTGGACAGAGAAATAAGAAAGAGATCAAGAAGAAGGGAGAAGATTGGAAAGAGAAAGAATGGAGAGAGGGAGCGAGGGAAAAGACGCAAAGAATTACTAGAAACACAAAAAGACTGAAAACAACAAATAGATAAATAAAGAGAGATGGAAAGAGAGCTAAAACTTATTTCAATCAATATAAACGGACTTAATTCACCAGCCAAAAGAAAACAGACATTTACAAAACTTCAAAAACTAGAAATAGATATCATAACACTCCAAGAAGTACATATCAAAAGACAACATCAAAAATTATTGGACAATCAAAGATTAGGAAGACTATATGTATCTCTAGGAGACCAAAAAAAGAGAGGAGTCATAATATATGTAAAGAAACACCTAAAAACAAAACAAATATATGCAGATACAGAAGGACGTATCTTAATAATAGAAATACAAACAGGTTCCAAAACAATATTATTAATATCTATATATGCACCCAACAGAAACCAAAATGACTTTTTTAAAAAGCTACATAATATAATCAAAGACCTGGAATACGAAACTATCTGCATGGTAGGAGACTTCAATGCAATCATGGACATAGAAAAAGACTATCAGAGTAACAAACAAAGTAAAACTAGAAAGAAAATTCTACCGGAATCTTTCAAAGACATGATCAACGAACTGCACTTGCACGATGTATGGAGAGAGGCAAACACACAAACAAAACAGTATACATATTACTCGAACCCACAACAGTCATGGTCTAGGATCGACATGGCCTGGATGACTTCGGACCTCAAAGAGGAAGTAAAAGATATCAAAATAGCAGCGAACACCTGGGCAGACCATAACCCCATTAAAATAGTATGGAAAGGACATCGAAAGCAAAGGAGGTGGATGATGGACACGGGAATAATAAAAGATAAGGAATACATACAGATGATTGAGAAAGAGGTTAAAATGTTCCTACAAATAAATACTAAAGAACAGACATCGCTTCAAAACCTTTGGGACACAATTAAAGCATACATAAGAGGTCTTACAATTGCGTATATGGCAAAAAAAAAATAAAGAGAAACAACAGTCAAGGAATAAGTTGTTAGAACAACTCAGAATATACGAACTAGAATTGCAGAAGGAACCCCACAACAAAACAATAAAAGAAAAATTAAATCTTACTAAACATAAAATCAATCTGATTACCCAGACAGAAATTGCACAGAAAATCAAGCTAGCAAAACAGAAACATTTTGAGCATGCAAACAAAACCGGGTGGTGGTTAGCATATAAACTGAAAAAAGAAAAAGAAAGGAGAACAATATTTCAATTGCAGGACGAAACAGGACAAATATACCATACCAATCTAGACAAAAAACGTATAGTCAAAAAAATTTTTCAAAGTCTCTACAAGAAAGAAGAGATCCGGGATGAAGACATTAAGGAATACTTATGTAAAACAAACATTACAAAATTAGAGGAGTCCCATAGAGAAGCATTAAATAGACCAATTATGATGTCCGAGCTGGTGGAAGCAAGGAAAAAGCAGAAAAATAACAAAGTTCCAGGCCCGGATGGAATACCAACGGAGTTTTACAAAAACTGTCAAAATGCAATGGATGAACTGTTACTCCAAGTTCTCAATGATGCATTATTAGAAGCAGAAATTCCCAAATCCTGGACTGAAACCATTATTACACTCATCCCCAAAGAAGATACGGACCCCACACAAGTTAAAAATTATAGGCCGATCTCATTGCTCAATGTAGACTACAAACTCTTCATGTTGGTTATAATGCAAAGACTGAAAATAATTATTTATAAATACATACATACAGATCAGAATGGTTTTGTCCCAAGAAGACAGATCAAAAACAACATAAGAACAATTATCAACGTCCTGGAATATTACGAGAAAAGAGTTGACAAACAAGTAGCCTTAATCTTTTTAGACGCACAAAAGGCATTTGACAATCTAAATTGGAATTTCCTCATATTGCAACTAGAAGCCATGGACTTCGGTGTCAAATTTTTACATATGATTAGAAAAGTATACTCCTTCCAAACGACCAAAATTATGATTAATGGAGATATGACTGAAAATCTGGATATACAAAAGGGTGTGAGACAGGGTTGCCCTTTATCCCCACTACTGTTCATAATTTCATTGGAAATATTACTAAATGAAGTTAGGAAAGATGCGGAAATAAAAGGTTTGAGAACACGGAAAGAAGAGTACAAATTGCAAGCCTTTGCTGACGATGTGGTATTTATAATGGAGCAACCGGAAATAACAGGAACCAAACTTTTAGCGAAGATAGAGGAATATGGAAGAGTCACAGGGCTTAAAATTAACAAACAAAAAACTAAAGCATTAACAAAGAATTTGACAAAGGTACAGGAGACAAAACTAGAAGATAAATTAGGAATACAAATTGTAAAGAGAATAAAGTATTTAGGAATCTGGCTTACTGCTAAAGCAATAACAATTAGAGAAGACAATTATAACAAATTAATGAAACAAATTAGAAAAGATCTGGAAACGTGGAACAAATTACAACTGTCATTTCTAGGGAAAATCGCATCCATAAAAATGAATATACTGCCTAGATTACTCTACCTCTTTCAAGTAACCCCAATCTGGCCAGGAAAGAACTTTTTTAAGGACCTTAATAAAATAATAACAAAATTTATTTGGAATGGGAAAGGGCCAGAGTCAAAATAAAGTGTATGCAAGATATTCGGGAAAAAGGAGGTTTAGGCCTACCGGACTGGGAGTTATATTACAAAGCAGCATCGCTAAACTGGATAAGAGATTGGATAGATCTCAAGAATAAAAGAATGCTACTACTAGAGGGTTTTGAATTACAACGCGGATGGCATGCCTTTTTGTGGGAGGGAAAGGACAAGCACCATGGATATTTCCAGCAACATATTATCAGAGAATCACTGTACAAAACACGGCAAGAGATTAGAAAGCACTATACCAAAATTCCACGATGGTTATCGACAATGGAAGCACTAATATATCCCAACGCCATGGATATAGAGAAAATGAGGAGTTATAAAGAACTACTGAATAGTGAAGGAGAATTACAAACAAGACAAGAATTACAAAATCAGGGTATAGACATTGATTGGTGGCCATACATGCAAATAGAATCAAGATACAAAACTGATCGGGCACAATTCGGATTCCAAAATGAACCAAATGAACTGGATAAAATATTACAAAGTACAGATGAGAAAATGATTACCAAAATTTATAAGTACCTACTAAAATACAAATTAGAAGAGGAGGTCGTCAAAGAGAATATGATAACATGGGCCAAAAATATAGGATATACTATTGAACTGGATAAGTGGGAAAATTTGTGGAAGATCAATTATAAGATGACATTGTCTATACCCTATAAGGAAAACCTTTACAAAATGTTCTACCGATGGCACCTCCCACCGGCGCACCTGGCCAAGATGTTCCCAAATACGTCTCCAATGTGCTGGAAATGTAAATCACAGAAAGGGACATATTATCATCTTTGGTGGTCATGCCGAAGGGCAAAACAATACTGGCAACAAATTAAAATAACGATTGAAGAAATCACAAAACAAAAACTGGAAATGAGGCCGGAAATCTTTTTATTGGGAATAATCACAGCACAATATACCAAAGAAATAAAATATCTGATCATCCATATCCTCACAGCAGCACGTATACTCTTCGCCCAACATTGGAAATCTGAACAGTTACCCACAGAGGACAAAATAATAGATAAAATTACAGAATGTGCAGAATTGGATAAGCTCACAAAAGAAATACAAGAGAAAGACGATACTGATTACTATTTAGTATGGCAAAGATGGTACAGCTGGCTGGAGGCAAATAGGAATATAAAGATAATTTTCGACTATTCAATAGAAATGCATAGAAGTAAACAAGGAGTCAATTATATATATACATATATAACCATGTAAATATGTGAATGTAGATATAGATACAAATAGAAATATGAAAATAACCCACCGTTGTAGTAACTTCTAAAAATCAGTCATTGGACTGAATTGATATTTGTCCGTTTTGTATGTTGGTTTAATGTATTTATGTTGGTTTTTTTTATTATTATTATTAATAAAAATATTTTTTAAAAAAAGAAAGTTTCACTATAGTTATGGCAACAGCTGTCAGTGAATTTTAAAATCATGACAGTTAAAGCAGAAGTTGCTGGTATATATAAGAGATAAACATGTGGTAAGCTGAATATTTTATAGATTCTTTCAGAGTGTGGTGATGACTCCCTCATGGCAACCTTTTTGCCCTCAAAGTCGAAACAGCCTTGAAAGGAAATATTTATGGCAAAGCCCAGAAAAATGTCTTTAGCCATATACAGCTGATGTGGAAAGTTATAGCCTTAAGGTGAAAGTGAATAATATCAGGGACATTCATTGATATTGATCAGCTATACCCATTCCATTATGAATGGTTTAAAATTGGATTCAACCAATTAAAGATGATTAATTTCACACGATTGCTTCTTACAAATTTAATATTTCTGTCATCCAAAATTACCATTTGGCAGCAGCTGATGATGGGTATCTGGTAAAAGTTGAAAGGCATTGCATGTGGTCTGGACGCTTCAGGTGATGCAATATTGTTATTGGGAAATAGGTGATTTTTGTTATATACCATATAAGGAAGTGAGCTGCAGGCTTCACTCAGGTCCTCCAAATAGGTGGGAAAATACTTGAATCTCATTGGCTAAGCCGTCTGGCAGCCCTCTATAAAAGAGGACACTGCCAGACAAGCAGGTTGTTGAGTTGTACTGGTCTACTATTAAAGAGCTGTTGTTACTGAAGAACTGTGTCCATCTCTTCTATCACCGAATCCAACACTGACGATGAAGGTGGGATCAGAAGAAGCAGGACAAGTAGACCAGAGTCCCAGCAAAGCAGAAGCACGACCGGCACCGCTCGCTGCCTGCAGAATCAACTTCTGCCAGCATGATGACCACATACACACCGCCTGCTCCGTTCAACCCAGCGCTCGACAATTGGGATTCCTATACTAATCGCTTTGAGTGCTTCATGGAAGCAAACGACCTCCTGGGTCTGTCCAACAACCAAAAGTGAGCACTGTTCTTAGCTACTGTGGAATGGATGTGTTTGACACGGCGAAGGCACTTGTTGAACCAGTCGCGGTTCAAGTGGTACCATGGGCCACACTACAAAACACACTACGAGCTCATTATGTTCCAGTGCAGTCAAAATTTGTATGAAGGCACAAATTCCACCGCAGACTGCAGGAAGAAGGGGAACTGGTGAACCACTGTATAGCGGCGCTCAGAAAAGTCACCGCATATTGTGAGTTCCGATGTGGATGTGTTGTTGGAACAACTCATCAGCAGAGTGAGGGATGTTAGCTTACAATGTCAGTTGTTAGCCAAGCTGGCCCTCACTCTGTAAATGGCCTTAGATGAGGCCAGAGCAGCAGAAAACTCGCAGAAGTCAGCTGCAGCCCTGCAAAGAGCGGGAAACGTGCTGACTTTGCGGCCAAACGCTGCAGTGCATCAGGAGAGCACCGAGCTGATCGAGTCATCTGAAGACGAAAATGACATTTACCGACTCCAAGATGAAAAGGAAAAAGCAACTCACAATGTAGATAGGAGGCAAACCTTGTGTGCAGGGTGCGGAGGGCCCCATTCCAGAGCAGCATTATTTATTTTATTATTTATTTTTATTTTTTATTTATTTGATTTGTATACCGCCCTACTCCCGAAGGACTCAGGGTGGTGAACAGCCAACAATAAAATTCATAAATACACAAAATTTAAAAACCCGATAAAATCAAATTAAACTTTTTGGCCCAGACAAATTAAAATACCCCAATAATTTAAAAACAGATTAAAATTTACATATTTTAAAAAGGGAAGAGATCAGGCCAAGCCCGCTTGATGGAATAAAAAGGTCTTCACAGCACGGCGGAAGGAGCGCAGATCCGGGATCCTCCGTATCTCCGGGGGGAGCTCATTCCAGATGGTAGGTGCCCCCACAGAGAAGACTCTCCCCCTAGGGGCCGCCAGTCAACACTGTTTGGCTGACGGCACCCGGAGGAGTCCCTCTCTATGAGAGCGTACTGGCCGGTGGGAGGCTATTGGTGGTAGTAGGCGGTCCCGTAAATAACCAGGCCCTAAGCCATGGAGTGCTTTAAAGGTGGTAACCAAAACCTTGAAGCGCACCCGGAAGACCACCGGGAGCCAGTGCAGCTCGCGCAGGAGAGGTGTTACATGGGAGCGCCATGTCGCTCCCATTACCACCCGCGCGGCCGCACTCTGCGCCAGTTGGAGCCTCCGGGTGCTCCTCAAGGGGAGCCCCATGTAGAGAGCATTACAATAGTCCAGGCGGGAGGTGACGAGGGCATGAGTGGCCGTGCGTAACGAGTCCCGATCCAGAAAGGGACGCAACTGGCGAATCAGGCGGACCTGATAAAAAATCCTCCCGGTCACGGCCGTCAAGTGCTCTTCTAAAGACAGCCGTGAATCCAGGAGGACGCCCAAGTTGCGAGCCCTCTCCGTGGGGGCCAATGATTCGCCCCCAATAGTCAGTGATGGCGTCAACTGGCTATATCGGGACATCGGAAACCACAGCCACTCGGTCTTGGATGGGTTGAGCCTGAGCCTGTTCCTCCCCATCCAGATCCGTACGGCCTCCAGGCACCGGGACATCATTTCAAGGGCATCGTTGGGGTGATCCGGGGTGGAGATGTACAGCTGGGTGTCATCAGCGTACTGATGGTACTCCACCCCGAAACCACGGATGATCTCGCCCAGCGGCTTCACATAAATGTTGAACAGGAGAGGTGAGAGGACCGACCCTTGCGGCACCCCACATATGAGGGGCCTCGGGGTCGACCTCTGTCCCCCTGTCAACACGGACTGCGACCGGTCAGAGAGAAAGGAGGAGAACCACCGCAACACAGTGCCTCCCACCCCTAACTCTTCCAACCGGTGCAGCATGATACCATGGTCGATGGTATCAAAAGCCGCTGAGAGATCTAACAGGACCAGGACAGAGGAGCACCCCCTGTCCCGAGGCCTCCAGAGATCATCAACCAACGCGACCAATGCCGTTTCCGTGCTGTACCCGGGCCTGAAGCCCGAGTGGAACGGATCCAGATACGTCGTTTCATCCAGGTGCTGGGGAAGCTGTTGCGCAACCACACTCTCAACAACCTTTGCCACAAAACGAAGGTTGGAGACCGGACGATAATTTACCAACATTGCCGGGTCCAGGGAAGGCTTCTTGAGGAGAGGCCTCACCACCGCCTCTTTCAAGGTGGCAGGAAAGACACCCTCACCCAGCGAAGCATTTATAATCCCCTGGAACCAGCCTTGTGTCACCTCCCGAGAAGCCAGCACTAACCAGGAGGGACACGGGTCCAATAAACAAGTGGTCGTGTTCAGTCTACCCAGAATCCTGTCCACGTCCTCAGGGGTCACAGGATCAAACTCATCCCAGATAACATTCTCAAGACCTGCCCCAGTCCCTCCCCCTGAGACTATCCAGTCGGAGTCCAGATCTTCCCGAATCTGAGCGATTTTGTCATACAGATATTGGACAAAATCCTCGGCTCTACCCTCCAAGGGGTCCTCCCGCGCTTCCTGGTGGAGCAGGGAGCGGGTCACCCTAAACAGGGCGGCCGGGCGATTATCTGATGACGCAATAAGAGCAGCAAAATAGCTACATTTCGCTGCTTTTATCGCCACATGAAGATTTAAAGACACTGTGTGCCAGAGATGCGCCTGTAAGGGGCATCTGGCCTATTTCAATGCCTATTTCCTTCAGCCTAGATCCCAAGGTGGCCCTAATTAGGATTAAACCAAGAAGGGTACCCCTTGCAATTAGCCTAAAATTGATAAGGAACTAGATAAGTTAATTGCCCAGGGAATCCTTGAGCCGGTGGATCATGCCCATTGGGAAACCCCAATAGTCACACTAGTCAAAGCTGACGGCTCGGTCCACATCTGTATGGACTACAAGTCTACAATCAATAAGGCCTTGCAGCAGAGCGCCTATTCTGTTCCCATCGTTCAGCACTTACTGCACTCATTGGGAACTTGGACCACGTTTGCAAAATTTGATCTCGTGTAAGAGTACCAGCAGTTGCCAGTCGATGGCAGCACAGCCGAAGCACAAACAATTGTCACCCAAAGGGGTGCATTTAAATGCCGCTGCTTGCAATTCGGTATCAGCGTGGTACCAGGACTGTTCCAAACTCTCATGGAACAGATTTTACAGGGCATCCCTGGAGTGGTGCCCTATTTTGATGACATCCTGGTGTCTGCTACTGCTAAACCAACCTGTTTGTCCGCTTTAGGACTGTCCTAACCAAATTCAGGGAGGTGGGTCTTAAAGTTAAGCACAAAAAGTGCACATTGCTGTGCCCAGGATGGAATTCCTGGGTTACATGATTGACAGCTCAGGGATTCACCCAACCAAATCAAAATTGCCACCATTAGGGACGCCCCCACCCTCCAAAATAAGCAGGAACTGCAAGCCTTTCTAGGGTTGCTAAATTTTTATAGCATATTGTCGAGCCCCGGATGGGCCTCGCCATTGTTGGGGAGGAAGATGAGAAGGGGCCGAGCAGCTATAAACTCCAGTGACGTGCTCCCAGCTGTTTGGAGGGACCTTGCCGCTCAAGAACAAAAGAAATGAATGCTTTCATCGGAGCTCGGTGGAGCATAAAGCTTGTGAATGGCGCCTCCTTGTGATGTAACAGGAAGCGTGCCCTATCGTCGAGCAAGCTAGTGGGAAGGAGTGTGTGGTGTTAACTGTTTGATTGCCAAATGGTAAATTGCTTGTTACTAAGTGTATAAAGAGCACTACACAGCGGCTGCGTGTAGTGCTAACTTTAAACGTCGGTGCTGGCTTGTGCCTTACTCCTGCCTGTGTTGCTGTGCTTAACCTGATTAAAGACGCTGCAAACTGCTTCGTTTCCTTCTGGTTGTTGTTTGCTTCCAGAGTGGTTGGGTGGACAAGCTGAGAGAAAGTTAGCACTCTCCTCAATCACCATCCCAACCACCTTTTCTAGCAGCGTTTTGCGTGTTGGAGGAGTTTTGTTATGGCTGAGGGGACGGCGCCAGGAGCCTCGGAGTTGGAGGTACCTCTAGAGGCAGGTGTGGAGGAGGTGCTCATGGAAGCGGAGGAGCTGCAAACCGCACCCCCTGAACAGCCGGTGGTCAGACCCAAACTGCGCCAGCTCCGTGAGGAGGATTGTTGTGGGCTGGCTGGTATGCAGAGTCAGGGGTTTGAGCATTCTGGATAGGCTTCCGGTGGAGACTGGTGGCCCAGTTCCACCCACACTGGTTCTAAACTGCCAACTCCTCCCCTGTTGGGTCCATCTTTCAGGGGCTGGAGGGAAAGGCGCTGGACAGATGACGAGGAAGCGGATTGGGGTTTTGCAACTATGGGTCCTGACTCCAGTGCTATGGAAGCCCTTTGAGACAGGTTTGGGGAGGGGAGTTTTCGGGACGCCCCCTCTTGGCAGCCCTGGGCCACCGGATCGGAGCCATTACAGGCATGTCTTGGCAGGACAATGGACTTTCCAGGTCAGAGGTCCAGTTCCGCATCGCCAGCCCTAAATTTCGAAGGGAACAAGAACCAGGTCGAGCAGAGGGCCAGACCAGGGCCTGGGAACATCGGATGCCCAAGGGGGAGTCCAGAAACAGGGGTCCCGAGCAACCATCGCATAGAAGAGAGGTAGGGGCTGGAAAAAGGGCACAAAGTCTTGTGGGAGACCAGTTTGGTTCCACTGACAGGAGGACTGTTGAAGACCAAAGGAGTGATAGGGAGAATAGGCCACCTGTCCTGCCTCCAGCATGGCCTCCAGTTCCTGGGATGTGGGCACCTCAACCCACTTGGGGCCCCCCAGCACTGCAAGCTACATTCGACGGGAGCCCAGACCATGTGGCATTGTTCTTAAGCCAGGTGATCAGTCATCTAGACCAGTATGGCCGCTGGTATACGTCTCAATGGGCCATGATGGTGGCCATTACGGCTGTGTTGACAGGTGATGCTGCAGATTGGGTGGCTGGTTTACACCGAAATCATGCTAGAGAACTAGTAGACGTGGGCAAGTTCTTGGAGGCCCTCCGTTCTATCTTTGAGGATGAGTCCAGTGAGCAAGTTGCAGAAGGTGATCTTGTGGCCCTCAAATAGAGGGGTTTTCCAGCTAAGGACTATGTACGGGACTTCCAGAAACTTGCTAGTCACTTAAGGGACTGGCCAGAATGAATGCTAGTCCAGCAGTTCCGTATGGGGTTGGATCGCGAGTTGAGGCAAGCTGTGCATACTGAGGCCTAGCTCCACGCTTAGCCGTCTGATTCAAAGCAGCTATTGAA